>NC_053035.3:302080966-302393823 GCF_002575655.3 Aegilops tauschii subsp. strangulata | reverse complement strand
TTTCTTATCTATTCAAAAAATATAGAATGTGTATGAAAAAAAGTTGACACCAAAAAAATATGTTTCAGAAAAATGTTCCAGTTTCATACAAAAAGAGCAACCAATCATACTTAGGTCCGTGATGCTCCCATACCGGATCCGGAGCTGGAACATTTTTTATACACGTGTAACCTTTCATTCCAATACATGAAACATTTTTGTGTACTCGCTGAACATTTTTTCAAATACATGATTAACATTTTTTTCAAACATATTTTTTGGTGTCAACTTTTTTTCATACACATTCTATATTTTTTGTATAGATAAGGAACATTTTTTCAAATACATGATTAACATTTTTTTCAAACATTGTTTTTGTGTCAACTTTTTTTCATACACATTCTATATTTTTTGTATAGATAAGGAACATTTTTTATACACACATTTAACAATTTTTAAATACATGATTAACACTTTTTAAAACATATTTTTAGTTAACTTTTTTGCATATATATTGTACATTTTTTGTATACATCAGGAACATTTTTTTATACACGTTTAACATTTTTTTAAACATATATTTTTTATGCCTACTTTTTTGAAAAAACAATTAGCCCACAACGAGCGAATTAACTCCAGTCGGCCCACAGTGGGCTGACAGGACCCAATCAGCGCACAGTGGGCCGACAGGGGCCAGTCGGCCAGCTATAGGCCGACTGGAGTCCAATCGGCCTGTTGTGGGCCGACTAGGCCCATTCGGCCTACAGCGGGCCGACGGTGTATTATTTTTGAAAAAAAATTACCCAGCATAATATTTATGAAAATTAATAAAAAAATGTATTATTTTAAAAAAATTAGCAGGGTTCAGCTGGTGCGGCACGAGGGGATTGATCAAGGAGGTCAATGCGGCGCGTGAGCAGCGGATTGGGCAAAAACGTCCCGCACATGCGCGAGAGTGACCCGGCCAATGCGAGCTCGAGGCGATCGCATCCGTCATTGGACACGAAAAACAACAAAGATTTAACCGTAAGGGGAATATCCAACGATCCAGACGCGCCGAAGGCCAGATCATACGGCCACAAAGGGCTGCGCACGAGGGAGCCCTCTGGAGGCAAGTTGGCTAGCCTCATTATATGTTTAAATAGTAAAACACATCCACAATTTACCTTGCGTCATTCCCATCTACTGATGTATAACACCCATGTCTTCCTTGGACCGTGTCAACTGGCTATTTAGATCCTTTAGTTCTTGTAATAAATTGGAGAATGAGGAAGACACCTGCACATTAAAGGGATAGGTTAGTAATGAAAGAACGAGTTGATCTTCTGGATGGTTTCTCCGTTCATCCAGAGTCCCGGGGACTACTACACATTCTTATTTAAAAAATATTTGACCCTCAAGCCAGTTTTATTAAAACTATCTTAAGACTCGGGGGCTATTGCATTTCCTTAGAGAGTAGTAAACTTTTTGTACGCTATTTTAGAAAGCATATAAATTTCAATCTTGGAAGGTGTATGTACATTCTCTGTAAAAATTAATTGTTGGGAAACGTTGCATGGAAAATAAAATAAAAAATCTACGCACACGCAAGATCTATCCATGGAGATGCATAGCAACGAGAGGGGAGAGTGTGTCTACGTACCCTCGTAGACCGTAAGCAGAAGCATTTAGTAATGTGGTTGATGTAGTGGAACTTCTTCGCGATCATACCGATCAAGTACCGAATGTACGGCACCTTCGCGTTCAGCACATGTTTAGCTCGGTGACGTCCTCGCCTTCTTGATCCAGCAAGACGGACGAAGTAGTGGATGAGTTCCGGCAGCACAATGGGTGGTGGTGATGCTATCTCCGCAGGGCTTCGCCTAAGCACTCCGAAAATATGACCGAGAGACGAACCTGTGGAGAGGGGCACCACACACGGCTAAGAGATTGTCGTGGTTTGTGTGGCACCCCTCCCTCTCATATATACAGGTTGGGGGAGGAAGGGAGGCAGCCTAGGGCTCCTCCAAGGGGCCGGCAGCCACCTTGGGCCTTGCCCTAGCCACACCCCCTTGCCTTTCTTAGGCTCGCGGGGAAAGGCAGCGGAGGGTGGCGCCCCCCCTTTCCTTTCTCCCATGAGGAGGGGAAGGCAGGAGGGGCTAGCCCTCCCCCCTTTCCTTCCCTAGGGCCGACGGCCAGGGAGAGGCGCGCCAGCCCCCTTGTGGGCTGGTGTGTGCCTCCCCTTGGCCCATAGACCTCCCGGGATTGTCCGGAACCCCTTCCGGTGATCCGATGACTACCCGGTACCTCCCGAAACTCTTCCGGTGTCGAATATCATCGTCCTATATATCAATCTTTACCTCCGGACCATTCCAGATCTCCTTGTCATGTTCGTGATCTCATCCGGGACTTCGAACAACATTATGTCACCAAATCACATAACTCATATCACACTATGTCGTCAACGAACGTTAAGCGTGCGGACCCAACGGGTTCGAGAACTATGTAGACATGACCGAGACACCTCTCCGGTCAATAACCAATAGCAGAACCTGGATGCCCATATTGGTTCCTACATATTCTACGAAGATCTTTATCGGTCGAACCATTATGACAACATATGTAATTCCCTTTGTCTGTCGGTATGTTACTTGCCCGAGATTCGATCGTCGATATCTCCATACCTAGTTCAATCTCATTACCGGCAAGTCTCTTTACTCGTTCCGTAATACATCATCTCATAACTAACTCCTTAGTCATTTTGCTTGCAAGCTTATTATGATATGTATTACCGAGAGAGCGCAGAGATACCTCTCCGATACTCGGAGTGACAAATCCCAATCTCGATCCATGCCAACTCAATAGACACCTTTGGAGATACCTGTAGAGCATCTTTATGATCACCAAGTTACATTGTGACGTTTGATAGCACACAAGGTATTCCTCCGGTATCCGGGAGTTGCATGATCTCATGATCGAAGGAACATGTATTTGACATTAAGAAAGCAGTAGTAATAAACTGAACGATCATATGCTAAGCTAACGGATGGGTCTTGTCCATCACATCCTCCTCCTAATGATGTGATCCCGTTATCAAGCGACAACACATGTCTATGCTTAGGAAACCTTAACCATCTTTGATCAACAAGCTAGTCTAGTAGAGGCTTACTAGGGACACGGTATTTGTTTATGTATCCACACATGTATTTAAGTTTCCGATCAATACAATTCTAGCATGAATAATAAACCTTTATCACGAATAAGGAAATGTAAAAATAACAACTTTATTATTGCCTCTAGGGCATATTTCCTTCAGTCTCCCACTTGCACTAGAGTCAATAATCTAGATTACATTGTAATGAATCTAACACCCATGGAGTCTTGGTGCTGATCATGTTTTGCTCGTGGAAGAGGCTTAGTCAATGGGTCTGCTATATTCAAATCCATATGTATTTTGCAAATCTCTATGTCTCCCTCCTTGACTTGATCGCGGATGGATTGAAGCGTCTCTTGATGTGTTTGGTTCTCTTGTGAAATTTGGATTCCTTCGCCAAGACTATTGCTCCAGTATTGTCACAAAAGATTTGCATTGGACCCGATGCACTAGGTATTACACCCAGATCAGATATGAACTCCTTCATCCAGACTCCTTCATGTGCTATTTTCGAAGCAGCTATGTACTCCGCTTCACACGTAGATCCCGCCACGACGCTCTACTTGGAACTGCACCAACTAACAGCTCCAGCATTCAATATAAATATGTATCCGGTTTGTAACTTAGAGTCATCTAGATCAGTGTCGAAGCTAGCATCGACGTAATTATTTACGACGAGCTCTTCGTCACCTCCATAAACAAGAAACATATCCTTGGTCCTTTTCAGATACTTCAGGATGTTCTTGATCGTTGTCCAGTGATCCACTCCTGGATTACTTTGGTACCTCCTGCCAAACTTATGGAAGGCACACATCAGGTCTGGTACACAGTGTATCATAGATGATAGAACCTATGGTTGAGGCATAGGGAATGACTTTCATTTTCTCTCTATCTTCTGCAGTGGTTGGGCTTTGAGTCTGACTCAACTTCACACCTTGTAAGACAGGCAAGAACCCTTTCTTTGACTGATCCATTTTGAACTTCTTCAAAACTTTGTCAAGGTATGTGCTTTATGAAAGTCCTATTAAGCGTCTCGATCTATCCCTATAGATCTTGATGCCCAATATATAAGCAGCTTCACCGAGGTCTTTCATTGAAAAATTCTTATTCAAGTATCCTTTTATGCTATCCAGAAATTCTATATCATTTCCAATCAGCAATATGTCATCCACATATAATATCAGAAATGCTATAGATCTCCCACTCACTTCCTTGTAAATACAGGCTTCACCGTAAGTCTATATAAAACCATATGCTTTGATCACCCCATCAAAGCGTATATTCCAACTCTGAGATGCTTGCACCAGTCCATAGATGGATCGCTGGAGCTTGCACACTTTGTCACCACCTTTAGGATCGACAAAACTTTCTGGTTGCATCGTATATAACTATTCTTTAAGAAATCCATTATGGAATGCAGTTTTGACGTCCATCTGCCAGATTTCATAATCATAAAATGCGGCAATTGCTAACATGATTCGAACAGACATAAGCATCCCTACGGGTGAGAAAGTCTCATCGTAGTCAACCCCTTGAACTTGTCGAAAACCTTTTGCGACAAGTCAAGCTTTGTAGACAGTAATATTACCATCAGCATCAGTCTTCTTCTTGAAGATCCATTTATTCTCTATGGCTTGCCGATCATCAGGCAAGTCCATCAAAGTCCACATTTTGTTCTCATACATGGATCCTATCTCAGATTTCATGGCCTCAAGCCAATTATCAGAATCTGGGCTCATCATAGCTTCTTCATAGTTCGCAGGTTCGCCATGGTCTAATAACATAGCTTCCAGGGCAAGATTACCGTACCACTCTGGTGCGGATCGTGCTCTGGTCGACCAACAAGGTTCAGTAGTAACTTGATCTGAAGTTTCATGATCATCATCATATGCTTCCTCTCTAGTTGGTGTAGGCATCACGGGAACGATTTTCTGTGATGTGCTACTTTCCAATTCTAGAGAAGATACAATTATCTCATCAAGTTCTACTTTCCTCCCACTCACTTCTTTCAAGAGAAACTCCTTCTCTAGAAAGGATCCATTCTTTGCAACAAAAATCTTGTCTCGGATCTCTGGTAGAAGGTGTACCCAATAGTTTCCTTAGGGTATCCTATGAAGACACACTTCTCCGATTTGGGTTTGAGCTTATCAGGCCGAAGCCTTTTTACATAAGTGTCGCATCCCCAAACTTTAAGAAAAAATAACTTAGGTTTCTTGCCAAACCATAGATCATACGGTGTCATCTCAACAGATTTAGACGGTGCCCTATTTAACATGAATGCAGCTGTCTCTAATGCATAACCCCAAAACGATAGTGGTAAATTGGTAAGAGACATCATAGAACACACCATATCTAATAAAGTACGGTTACGACGTTTGGACACACCATTACGCTGTGGTGTCCCAGGTGGCTGAGTTGTGAAACAATTCCACATTGTTTTAAATGAAAGCTAAACTCATAACTCAAATATTCACCCCCATGATCAGATCGTAGAAACTTTATTTTTTCTTGTTATGATGATTCTCTACTTCACTCTGGAATTCTTTGAACTTTTCAAATGTTTCAGATTTGCGTTTCATTAAGTAGATATACCCATACCTACTCAAATCATTTGTAAAGGTTAGAAAATAACGATACCCACCGTGTTCTTCAACACTCATCGGACCGCATACATCGGTATGTATTATTTCCAATAAGTCATTAGCTCGCTCCATTGTTTCGGAGAACGGGGTTTTAGTCATCTTGCCCATGAGGCATGGTTCGCAAGTATCAAATGATTCATAATCAAGTGACTCCAAAAGTCCATCCGCATGGAGTTTCTTCATGCGCTTTACACCAATATGACCTAAACGGTAGTGCCACAAGTATGTTGCACTATCATTATCAACTTTGCATCTTTTGGCATCAATATTATGAATATGTGTATCACTACGATCGAGGTTCAACAAGAATAGACCATTCATCAAGGATGCATGACCATAAAAGATATTACTCATATAAATAGAACAACCATTATTCTCTGACTTAAATGAATAACCGTCTCGCAATAAACAAGATCCAGATATAATGTTCATGCTCAACGCTGGCACCAAATAATAATTATTAAGGTCTAAAACTAATCCCGAAGGTCGATGTAGAGGAAGCATGCCGACGGCGATCACATCGACCTTGGAACCATTCCCGACACGCATCGTCACCTCGTCCTTAGTCTATCTTTTTTATTCTGCAGCTCCTGTTTCAAGTTACAAAGCAACTGAACCAGTATCAAATACACATGCACTACTACGAGCATTAGTAAGGTACACATCAATAACATGTATATCAAATATACCTTTGTTCACTTTGCCATCCTTCTTATCCGCCAAGTATTTGGGGCAGTTCCGCTTCTAGTGACCATTCCCTTTGAAGTAGAAGCACTCAGTTTCAGGCTTGGGTCCAGCTTTGGGCTTCTTCACGGTAGCGGCAACTTGCTTGCCATTCTTCTTGAAGTTCCCTTTCTTTCCCTTGCCCTTTTTCTTGAAACTAGTGGTCTTGTTAACCATCAACACTTGATGCTCCTTCTTGATTTCTACCTTTGCGGCCTTAAGCATTGCAAAAATCTCAGGAATTGTTTTCGTCATCCCTTGCATATTATAGTTCATTACGAAGCCTTTGTAGCTTGGTGGCAGTGATTGAAGAACTTTGTCAATAACACTATCAACTGGAAAGATCAAATCCCAGCTAAGTCAAGTGGTTATGATACCCAGACATTTTGAGTATGTGTTCACTGAGAGAACTATTCTCCTCCATCTTGCATTTACAGAACTTGTTGGAGACTTCATATCTCTCAACCCGGGCATTTGCTTGAAATATCAACTTCAACTCTTGGAACATCTCATATGCTCCATGACGTTCAAAACGTCCTTGAAGTCCCGGTTCTAAGCCGTAAAGCATGGCACACTGAACTATTGAGTAGTCATCAGATCGAGCCTGCCAGACGTTAATAACATCTGCAGTAGCTCCTGCGGCAGGTTTTTCACCTAGCGGTGTATCAAGGACATAATTCTTCTATGCAACAATGAGGATAATCCTCAAGTTACGGACCCAGTCCGTGTAGTTGCTACCATCATCTTTAACCTTAGCTTTCTCTAGGAACGCATTAAAATTTATGGGAACGGTAGCGCGGGCCATTGATCTACAACATAGATATGCAAAACTATTAAGACTAAGTTCATGATAAATTTAAGTTCAATTAATCAAATTACTAATGAACTCCCACTTAAATTAACATCCCTCAAGTTACTTAAGTGATACATGATCCAAATCAACTAACCCATGTCTGATCATCATGTGAGATGGGGTAGTCATCAATGGTGAACAACTCTATGTTGATCATATCTACTATATGACTCACGTTTGACCTTTCTGTCTCCAGTGTTCCGCGACCATGTCTGTACATGCTAGGCTCATCAAGTTTAACCAAAGTATACTGCATGTGCAAAACTGTCTTACACCCATTGTATGTGAACGTAGAGTCTATCACACCCGATCATCATGAGGTGTTTCGAAACGACGAACTTTGGCAACGGTGCATACTCAGGGAGAACACTTTTTATCTTGAAATTTAGTGAAGAGATCATCTTATAATGCTACCGCCGTTTTAAGCAAAATAAGATGCATAAAGGATAAACATCACATGCAATGAAAATATGAGACATAATATGGCCATCATCATCTTGTGCTTTTGATCTCCATCTCCAAAGCATCGTCATGATCTCCATCGTCACCGGCTTGACAACTTGATCTCCATTGTTGCGCCGGGGTCGTCTCGCCAACTATTGCTTCTACAACTATTGCTAACCCAAGCAATAAAGTAAAGCAATTACATGGCGCTTGCATTTCATACAATAATTAAGAGACAACCCTAAGGCTCCTGCCGGTTGTCGATATTACAAAACATGATCATCTCATACATCAACGTATATCACATCACGTCTTGACCATATCACATCACAACATGCCCTGCAAAAACAAGTTAGACGTCCTCTACTTTGTTGTTGCAAGTTTTACGTGGCTGCTACGGGCTTCTAGCAAGAACCGTTCTTAACTACGCAAAAATAACAACGATGATTTATCAAGTTTGCTGTTTTAACCTTCTTCAAGGACCGGCCGTAGTCAAATTCGATTCAACTAAAGTAGGAGAAACAAACACCCGCCAGCCACCTTTATGCAAAACAAGTTGTATGTCAGTCGGTGGAACCGGTCTCATGTGCGTGGACATGTAAGGTTGGTCTGGGCCGCTTCATCCCACAATACTGCCGAATCAAAGTAAGACGTTGGTGGTAAGCAGTATGACTATCACCGCCCACAACTCTTTGTGTTCTACTCGTGCATATCATCTACGCATAGACCTGGCTCGGATGCCACCGTTGGGAAACGTTGCATGGAAAACAAAAAAAATTCTACGCACACACAAGATCTATCCATGAAGATGCATAGCAATGAGAGGGGAGAGTGTGTCTACTGATACGTCTCCAACATATCTATAATTTTTGATTGTTCCATGCTATTATATTATCCATCTTGGATGTTTTATATGCATTTATATGCTATTTTATATTATTTTTGGGACTAACTTATTAATCTAGAGCCCAGTGTCAGTTTCTGTTTTTTCCTTGTTTTTGTGTTTTACAGAAAAGGAATACCAAACGGAGTCCAAACAAGCTGAAACTTTACGGTGATTTTTTATGGGCCAGAAGAAGCCCCCGAAGAAAAAGAGTTGGGCCAGAGGAGCCACGGGGCATCCACAAGGGTGGAGGGCGCGCCCCCTGCCTTGTCGTCGCCTCGTGGAACCCTCCTGAGTTGTTCCCGACGCCAAAAATTCCTATAAATATAGAAACCCCCAGAAATAAACCTAGATCGGGAGTTCCGCCGCCGCAAGCCTTTGTAGCCACGAAAAACCAATCGGGAGCCCGTTCCGGCACCCTGCCGGAGGGGGAAACCATCACCGATGGCCATCTTCATCATCCCGACGGTCTCCATGACGAGGAGGGAGTAGTTCACCCTCGGGGCTGAGGGTATGTACCAGTAGCTATGTGTTTGATCTCTCTCTCTCTCTCGTGTTCTTGATTTGGCACGATCTTGATGTTCCACGAGCTTAGTTATTATAGTTGGATCATATGGTGTTTCTCCCCTCTCTATCTCTTGTCGTGATGAATTGAGTCTTGCTCTTTGAGGTTTCGTTATGTTGGATTGAGTATTGTATTTGAGAACACTTGATGTATGTCTTGCGATGGGATATCTGTGGTGACAATGGGATGTTCTATTGATTCACTTGATGTATGTTTTGGCACTCAACTCGCGGATACCCGAGGTGACATTGGGGTAATCTATGCATAGGGGTTGATGCACGTTTTCATCCTATGTTCTCCGATAGAAACTTTGGAGTGATTCTTTGTTGCACGTTGAGGGATTGTTATATGATTTAATTATGTTATCATTGTTGAGAGAACTTGCACTAGTGAAAGTATGAACCCTAGGCCTTGTTTTCAAGCATTGCAATACCGTTTGTGCTCACTTTTATTATTAGTTACCTTGTTGTTTTTATATTTTTAGATTACAAAAACCCATATCTACTATCCATATTGCACTTGTATCACCATCTCTTCGCCGAACTAGTGCACCTATACAATTTACCATTGTATTGGGTGTGTTGGGGACACAAGAGACTCTTTGTTATTTGGTTGAAGGGTTGTTTGAGAGAGACCATCTTCATCCTACGCCTCCCACGGATTGATAAACCTTAGGTCATCCACTTGAGGGAAATTTTCTACTGTCCTACAAAACTCTGCAGTTGGAGGCCCAAAAACGTCTACCAGGATAAAGTTGCATAGTAGACATCAAGCTCTTTTCTGGCGTAGTTGCCGGGGAGGTTAGTGCTTGGAGGTATATCTTTAGATCTTGCAATCGAATCTTTTAGTTTCTTGTTTTATCACTAGTTTAGGCTATAAAAGAAAACTACAAAAAATGGAATCGAGGTTGCCTCATATGCTTCATCTTTTTAATGTCTTTCGTGAAAATGATGGAAAGGAAAATTGTGCTCAAGTGTTAGAAGAAGAAGTTCATAAAATGTTTGGTACTAAATCTTTGAATGATGAGCATGATTGCAATGTTGTTAGTATGAATTCGTTGAATATCCATAGTACTAATGATGATTGCACTAGTCATGATAAAAATGTTTCTTATAAGCGTGTCAATTTTTGTGGAGTGCATAGAGTTTGTAGTTACATACCAAAAAGGGAAGATAGATTTTGCAAGAGGCATAAGTATTTAGAAACTAAATGGTTGCAAGAGAGGCTAGATGTTTGTGCTGAAAAATTTATTTTTTCTCGCCATACTTGTGAACTTTGCAATGAACGTGGTCATTTAAATCTCCAATGCAAATTATTTCATGATTGAATCGTGTCCAAAAATTGTGATGACTTGATTTCCCTTGCGCATCATAATGAACTTAGTTTGCTTCTAGGATATGAAGAAATGAAACGTATAACTAGGGATATTCCATAATATAACCTTAAGAGATTTCTTGATTTTGATCTAGAGGAAATTTACATGTATTGTGCAGTAAATTGCATTGAGAATCCTTATATTGCCAGTTACTTGAAGACAAGAAAACAAATAGAAGATGAAGATTATATCTGGATCTTGTTTATTGCGAGATGGTTATTCATTGAAGTCAGAGAATAATGGTTGTTCTATTTATATGAGTAACATTTTTATGGTCATGCACCCCTTGTGAATGGTTTATTCTTGTTGAATCTCGATCATAGTGATACACATGTTCATCATATTGATGCCAAAAAAATGCAAAGTTAATGATGATAGTACCACATACTTGTGGCACTGCCGCTTAGGTCATATTGGTGTAAAACGCATGAAGAAACTCCATGCTGATGGACTTTTGGAATCACTTGGTTATGAATCATTTGAAACATGCGAACCATGCCACATGGGCAAGATGACTAAAACCCCATTTTCTGGAACAATGGAGCGGGCAAGTGACTTATTGGAAATAATACATACCGATGTATGCGGTCCGATGAGTGTTGAAGCGCGCAGTGGATATCATTATTTTCTTACCTTCATGGATGATTTGAGTAGATATGGGTATATTTACTTAATGAAACACAAGTTTGAAACAATTGAAAAGTTCAAAGAATTTCAGAATTAAGTGGAGAATCATCGTAACAAGAAAATAAAGTTTCTACGATCTAATCATGGAGGTGAATATTTGAGTTACGAGTTTGGCACACATTTAAGACAATGTGGAATCATTTCAAAACTCACGCCACCTGGAACACCAGCGTAATGGTGTGTCTGAACATCGTAATCATACTTTATTAAATATGGTGCGTTCGATGATGTCTCTTACTGTTTTGCCACTATTGTTTTGGGGTTATGCATTAGAGACAGCCGCATTCACTTTAAATAGGGCACCATCTAAATCCGTTGAGACGACACCGTATGAATTATGGTTTGGTAAGAAACCTAAGTTGTCATTTCTTAAAGTTTGGGGATGCGACGCTTATGTCAAGAGGCTTCAACCTGATAAGCTCAAACCCAAAGCAGAGAAGTGTGTGTTCATAGGATACCCTAAAGGGACCATTGTGTATACCTTCTATCACAGATTTGAGGGCAAATTTTTGTTCATAAGAATGGGTCCTTTCTAGAGAAGGAGTTTCTCTCGAAAGAAGTGAGTGGGAGGAAAGTAGAGCTTGATGAGGTAATCATACCTCCTCTCGAATTGGAGAGTTGTACATCACAGAGAGAAGTTCCCGTGATGCCTATGCCAGTCGAAGAAGAAGCGAATGATGATGATCATGAAACTTCGGATCAAGTTGCTACTGAACTTCGTAGGTTGACCAGGGTACGTTCTGCACCAGAGTCGTATGATAATCCTGTCCTGGAAGTCATGTTGTTAGACAATGACGAACCTACGAACTATGGAGAAGCAATGATGAGCCTGGATTCCAATAAATGGCTTGAGGCCATGAAATCTGAGATAGGATCCATGTGTGAGAACAAAGTATGGACTTTGGTGGACCTTTTCGATGACCGACAAGCCATTGAGAACAAATGGATCTTTAAGAAGAAGACATACGCTGATGGTAATGTCATTGTCTATAAAGCTCGACTTGTCGCAAAGGATTTTCCACAAATTCAAGGAGTTGACTACGATGAGACTTTCTCACCCGTAGAGATTCTTAAGTCTGCTAGAATTATGTTAGCAATTGCCACATATTTCAATTATGAAATCTAGCAAATGGACGTCGAAGCAGCGTTCCTTAATGGTTTCCTTGAGGAAGAGTTGTATATGATGCAACCAGAAGGTTTTGTTGATCCTAAGAATGCTAACAAAGTATGCAAGCTCCAGCAATCCATCTATGGACTGGTGCAAGCATCTCGGAGTTGGAATATACGCTTTGATGACACTACAAAAAAAATACACTTCCGTGATGATACATGTTTCTCACAGTAGGTCACGTTTTCTGTCATGCATGTACATCCATGACGATTTTATGATAGAATCAAGATAGTCATACCTGTGCTGTCGTAGAAGTGTTCCATGACATTACAAAAATTATCATCACAGAAGTGTCCACTTCCATGACGATAAGTCGCGCGCCATAGAAGTGCTTTCGTCAAGGGTAACCAACACGTGTCATCGACCGTAACGGGTCACCGTTAAGCTATCAGGTTTCGGTTTGGATCCGATAACCCGTTAACAGCGCGGACCAATGGGGATTCTCCACATGTAAAATTCTCATTCACCAGCAGATCCACGTGTCGGCCCAGTGTTCGGACAGTTGTCATCCAGTGAATGGACGGAACGCGCCTATGATACGTCGATACGTGTCTCGGCCCAACATTGGCCCATTCAGGTTAAAACGCCAGGCCTGTCAAAATAAACGGGCCGGCTCATTAGCGGCCTACTTGAGTCAGGCCCATTTATAAGCACGACCCGTACAAGTTACACATAATCGGCCCATCAAAGGCCCATTCTAGATTTGACAATTTCTAGCCCATCATCAGTTTTAGCCAGTTAACGGCCCGCTACGTCTTTGGGCCCAATTACGGCCTGAGCTACTTTTGGTCTGTTAGCAGCCCATTGTCAGTTCCAGCCCGTTAACGGCCCGAAACGTCTTTCGGCCTTTTCACGGCACATTCTGCAGTTGGGCCAATTCTAGCCCGTTGTGACTTTAGGCGTGTCCTCGGCCCATTCGGTAAATGGGCCAATTCCTAGCCCATTTTGTCTTTTTCGGTCTGTTAACGGCCCGCACAACAGTTGGGCCTTTGACTTTGGGTCCATTAGGGGCCCATGTTCCGCAAGGCAAAATTTCTGCTCGACGCGACTTTCGGCTTGTTAAAAGCCTAGTTTGCAAATTGGGCCTCCTCTGGCCCATAACACTTTCGGCCTCTTACGGGCCCATAAAGTAAAAGGGCTGAGACAAAATTGACATGTATTTCGGCCCGCTAGAGGCCCGCGGGCCATTTCCCTATATACGGCCATATCGAGCTTTTGGCCTGTTAACGGCCTGCTAAGAGCCATTGGTACGGTGGGCCACACCATTTGGGATCCACGAAATATTATTTTGACCAGCCCAATTAAGGCCCACTTTGACTACACATGTTTGTTCGTTTGTATGGCGTCGAGGAAATGTTTGGGCGTGTTGGCCCCCGTTTCAACGATATAGCATATTCAAGAATTATCCTACTCTATACTATCGCCTCTAAAAAACATATAATATACAATAAAAAGACTAAGGCATAGAAACGTAGAATAATCCTACACTATACAATAAAGAAATTACAGCCGAATATACCCACTGG
Organism: Aegilops tauschii subsp. strangulata; assembly: GCF_002575655.3. NCBI lineage: Eukaryota > Viridiplantae > Streptophyta > Magnoliopsida > Poales > Poaceae > Aegilops > Aegilops tauschii. The sequence goes on along the minus strand of NC_053035.3, from coordinate 302,379,842 downwards.
GCATTATAGTTCGGCACCAGTGATAATAAAGCGTACACAATAGCAAATTACATACACTGGACAAATAAAGCTCATACATCATGGACACACATCAACATAACTTACCATTTGAGCTATAATCTCTTCAGAAAATAGGATTGGCCGGATTCAAATAGCACAAATTTCAGTCTGCAAAATCTCCAACTCCTTTGTGGTTACCTCAGTGTCTTGTTTCATTTCTTACTCCTGCATCTAATACCTGCAAGTCTAGTCTCAACTTGTTGATTGTACGTTGAGAATCATGTACGCGTTGTCTTGCCACCTATAGTTGATGCTCGATTACATCAGCACATTCCATTTCCAATCCATAATCATTTGGTAATGGCCATGCCACACTGCTCGCAGATCTTTGTGTTGATGTCACTTCATCCTGAAATGTTTCTGTAAATACACATGACTAGGGCAAAAATATAGTTACAACAGTGAAGCGAGCAAGACAGACTATTTTGTACATGGCAAAACAGGACTAACAATAATGTTACACGTCATGAAGCATAAGCAGGTGATATTTTAAAAATTATAAAATGGTAGTATGTGCAGCCCGCATGCAAAAATCTCTCTTAGCTCACGAGAGGAGCATGATGTTGGGGCCAAATCCAAAACACAGATAAGTTACAAATTTAGACAACACGTTGCATATAAGTAAGCAAGCAGTTGGCCATTCTGTAGCTCAATCAAAGTCTTAGGGAGCATAATGAACAGCGGAGGGATTCATACAAACCTACTACAACGAGCAAAACTATGCAATCATTAGCCTAGTATAAACTAGATTGTGAGCCTCATGCAGTAATAGTTAGATAATAGACTTCAAAGCTTCAGGCACACTTCGCCAGAGTAATTAAATGGCAAGGCTTTTAATTATGTCAACTAATAGTTATACAAGTACCCAACATCAGGCATCATTGTTTGGGCATCTCATTAACTAAGGACAAATAAAGCAATTGAAAAGAGCAAATTAACTATGCCTGAAACAAACAAGCAATTGAACTATTGAGTTGGATAAAGTGACTTACCTTAACTGGTTGAACAGGCTCAGCGCTGCTCCTACTTCTCTTGCAAGGCTCCTTCCTAACATCTTGTACTTGGAAATCCTCAATCTTATCTTCATTGCACCCCCTCTGTAAGGTGACACAAACTAGTTACTCGTCTCCTTGGAAGATAAATATGCATACTTTCCAGTCTGTGAACAACAGAAAAGGATGAGATTATAACAAAACAACACCACATAATGAAACATGCCACATCTCTTGCACTTGCACACAATGAAATGAGCATTTACTATGTGTGCACTATGTAAAAACTAGGCATATCTTCGAACTGGATCTCTAGGTACTCTTGGAGAGCCTACTTTAGTGTACAGCCAAACCTTTATGTCACCTATGAGTTAGACAAGCCCCCACTACAGCAGCCCTTAGTGTTTAAATCATTAACAAGATCTGTTAGAGTGTTAGGCCAAGAACAACAAGTAATCAAAGCAAACAGTCCTAGTATGGTTGGCTGATACAAACAAGCAATTGAATAGATGTGTGAGCAAATCTTACATATCAAGAAAAGAAGCAAAGAAGGAGGCTTACAGACCGTAACTTGACTAACCAGATTTAAGGGGCATTTAAACATCATGTGCAACGCATGAACTAACATAAACATTGCATATTCCAGATTCTACAATGGAATGCACATGTATTAGGTTATGCCATGTATGATGATGCCTAAATGTACACTATAGCAGGCAAGAGTGATTCATCATTGCACGCACAATTAAATTGCAGGTTAAGGGCCAGTTCTATTCCGCCTTTTCAGAGCTTATTGTCAAAATAAGCCATAAAAGATGTAAAGAAGTCATTTTTGAGTTATGGACTTGGGCTTAATGTAACATCCCAAATTTTCAATTTGGAATGTTATACATAGGTCATCATATGCATATCATATTTTATTTGCATTTCGTTTGCGATCCTAGAAATTCTAAGCAACTCAAGGACCCACGGAGAGAGTTGGGTATTTCATTTATTTTTCATATTTGAATTTTCTCAAATATTGAAAAGCGGATCATTTTGGTTTTAATCATTTTTATCTCCAAAATATTTCATATTCAAAATATATGAGAGGAGATAATATGACTTCTCCAAATCAAAAGAAATATTGGAAGAAAAATGTTAAAATCAAATAAATTATTTTATTTGGATTTTATTGCTATTTTATTTGAATTAGAAAAAATACGCATTTTTCAAAATTGCATTTTTAGGCCAAGAAAATGTTCACTTTGTTCTAAATATTTTATTTAGATGGTGAAAATTGTTTTTGGTATTTTTAGAATTTTTTATACTTCTTTAGGAATTTTATTTCGGCGGAATTTATTTAAAAATAAATAAAATCTCGGACCGACTGGGCCGAAGCCCAGCCGGCCCATCCGAGCGCCGCCGCCTCGCCGTTCCGTGCGGACGCTGGACTCCGGCGAGGAGGAGTCCGGGTCGGCCTCCCGCCCCCTCGCGCAAGCCGAGGACACCCGGGGCCCCTCTTTAAAAGTCGCCGCCGCCTCCCCCTCGCCTCCCCACCTCGAGCCCCGCACCGCACCGCCGCAGCCGCCGCCTCGCGCCGCTGCCGCTGCCCCGCACCGCCGCCTACAGCCCCGCACCGCCAGCCGTCGCCCATGCCGCCGCCTGCCGCCGCCAACACCCGCCCGCACCCGCGCCGCCGTCGCCCACACCGCCGCATGCCGCCCCGCCTGCCGGATCTCGCCATCTCGCCGCCGCCGGTTTTTTTGGTTTTAGGTAAAAAAACGTCGGTTTTCTTTAAAACCCTAGATTCGGTTTTTTTAGATCGGTTCGGTTTTTCTTTGGTTTCGTTATTTAGCGAGCGTCCGCTTGTTAGTTCGTTTTTCGCGAACACGTTCGCCCGTTCGTCTCTGTAAACGAATGTTCGCACCATAGTCTTTTCTTTTTCTTTTTTCGGCCAGGGACCTATCTGCGATTACTTTTATCGTAGATTAGCCCCTGATCTTCAAACCCTCGCAACATTTTAACCGTTCGTCCGAATCCAGTGAAACCAACGCCAAAATCTTCGTTCCAGCCCCTCTTTCTGGTTAATCAACTTGAACATGATTTTGACAATTTAAAATTTGGTTTCAAGCAGATTTGAATTCGAAGTTCTTTTGACCGTAGTTTCAGTTTCGTATCTCCGATTCGATTGATTCTTTTTGCAGATCGAATCTCTTCAGTTGAACTTTCAGATTTGATCTTCTTATTTGAGTTTTACCCGTGCATCTATGCTTGAGTGCTTATGTATGCTATTGTTTGTTTGCGATAGAATTCCCGGAGTGCGAAGCGTGCTACTACGAGTCTCTAGGGTTTGCGGATCGTCAGCAAGGCAAGTAACACATTGATCATACTCTTTTCATACCCAGTTTTTATGCATTAGATACAATCCTCAAACACTGCATGATTAGGATGTGATTAACTTGTGGGTATTGGGAAGTAGTTGATGAGGTAGAACCTATTACCCGTTTTATTATGAAACCCTTGAGAGTTACGTCTACGTTATGCTTATATTGCCATGCTATGCTCTTAGACATGGATTGGGTTTGAGTGTATCCATGACAGATGTGAGATTGTTAATTAATGGTTAACTTAAGGTGGCTACTTAAATACACATCTAGGTGGATTGGTTGCGGGCACCTGGAGAATCCAGTGTTGTCCTAGGATATCCCGGAGTACCCGTGTGATCATCCTATGGTTCGCCACCCAGGCTCAAAGGGATCATAAGATTATTCATGCTAGAAACTTCCGTGTGCAGCCACAAGCCATTATGGGCTCTGGCATAGTTGAGTATGTTGCGTGACCTCTTCCAGTGGTAGGCTAGCAGATGTAGGGGATGTAGGTTGGTACTGTCTACCCAGGGTTAGAGTTAATGCTTCTGAAAGACTGTGTCTCGGTCATCCGTTTCTCAAACACCATTGTAGTGCGATCCAACGGAGGAGATCGAGTCTTATGGGGAAAAGTGCGCAAACCTTTGCAGAGTGTATAAACTAATCATGATTAGCCGTGTCCTCGGTTATGGACATCTTGAGTATCCGGTTCTTGGATTATCATGTTGATCTCATCACCCTAAATTAATTTGTTGGATTGTTAATTACTTCTTAATTGGGATTGAGTTGGAGGAACCTTCTCAATGTTTCAACCACCATGATAGTTAAATAAAATATATTCCTTTGTTGTAGGAAAAAATTGGCTTTTCGCAAAACATTATAACCATAGAGCCTCCACCAACCATATATGCATGTACTGATAGCATTTATCTGTTCATTGCTCTATTGTGTTATATTGCCAGCATATTCCATGTGCTGACCCGTTTCGGGCTGCAACATATCATGTTGCAGACTTTTCAGACGAGGAGTAAGGTGCGCTAGGTCGTTTGTCATGCACTCAGCTATGCCGTTGGAGTTGATGGACTCACTTTATCTTCCAAGCCTTCCGTTGTTATCTTATTTAGATGGCCTTAAGCCATATTTATTGTAATAAGTTATCTTTTGAGACATTCGATGTAATAAGTGTGTGATTGAACTCTGTTATAAATCCTTCAAGTACTGTGTGTGTCAGCATTACCGATCCAGGGATGACACTTATGCACAGAGATTTCACCGTTTGAGGTCGGATCACTACAAGATGGTATCAGAGCCAGGTTGATTGTAGGACACGACCACTAAGTTAAGCCATAGGTCACTCTTCTCTACTCATTTCTGACTCCTCTCCATTTTCTACTCTATAGGATGGCGGATTCAAGGAACAAGTTTGCTCAACCGGATGAAGACACACCCTTTGGACGACACTTGAAGGAAGTCACTAGATACCTGAACATCGGAATACCAAGCTTCACCGGGACGTACACTACCACTCTACCAGAAGAGGAGCGTTGGATGATTCGAGTTCAAGTTCCAGGAAGGACATTCACGCCAGTCACTGAGCCCATAGAGTTTTCCTTTGATGCACCAACCTGGAGTCTAGGAAAGAGCATGGCAGCCCACATCACCATGGGACGCATCGGCGAAGTTTATCACAAGAAACTTAAGGACACCATCTACCAGATATGTGGGCGCCGAGATGAACAATGGGAGATGATCAACACCAGAAGGGACATGTCCATTGCAGCTTTTATCCAGGAGTTAAACCAGCACATTCGTCACCAGGAGAACCAGATGTGCGCAAGCATGATAGATCTGAAGAAAGTGATGACCAGGAACATGGAGCTAGAAGAGGAACTCAAGTCTACACGCGGTGGATACGAAGAGGAAATCGCAATACTAGTGGAGAAGAATGACGACCTGACAAGGAAGCTAGGAGTATTCATGGGAGACCCCGCGCTAGGAGGAGATGACGACCATCCTAAAGACTACATCATCATCGACGACACCGACTCCGACCCCGACAGTAGTGATGATGATTATGAAGACGAAGCTGCAGCGGATATCATGGAGTCTTCCACCGATCAAAATTTCTAGTAGACCACCATATTATTAGTAGTATTCCCCCATGTATATAGTAGTAGTCCGAGCACTGTAACGATAGTTAGATCGATTGTATGCCCTTGCTTGAATTGTTTTGGTGTGATATGATTGTGTTTGTCTCATGTGCATATGGGTAGTGTTTTCTCATTAGACCTCATTCTATTCTAATCTCTTCCCCCCCTAAACCCATCAGATGCCTCCGAGACGTGACCCCGGATTTGCCTTTCCACCGGAGCTCACCCAATTGATCCAACAGCAGAACACCTTGATGCAGCTACTAGTCCAGAACCAAGGCAACAACAACAACAACCCACCGCCACCACCTCCAGTTGACAACTTAGCTCGTTTTCTGAGGTTGCAGCCGCCGGTGGTTTCCAGTAGCACCGAGCCAATAGTTGCTGATGACTGGCTATGCAGGATTGGAAGGGCGTTGACCACCGCAGGTTGCACAGATGCTGAGAAGGTGCGTTTTGCCACACATCAATTAGATGGACCTGCAGCCTCATGGTGGGAGAATTACACAACCACTTTCCCTATAGCCAATGTCACTTGGGATCAGTTTTAGCAAGCATTCCACACATCACATGTCTCAACTGGAGCTATGAGCATGAAGAAGCGTGAGTTTCGCAACTTACGCCAGGGAAATCGTACTGTGGGGCAGTATGTGGATGAGTTCAGTAAGTTAGCTCGCTACGCCCCGGACGATGTGGCCACAGACGCCGCGAAGCAGGAGAAGTTTATGGAAGGCCTGAATGATGAGCTGAGTATGCAGTTGATGGTAGCAACATTTGCTACCTACCAGGACTTGGTAGATAGAGCTCTTATGATTGAAGGGAAGCAGCAGCAAATTGAGAGCCTCAAAAGGAAGTATGGACAAGGGAAGTACAACTCAGGAGGAGCTCAGCAGAAGCCTCGTTTTACCCCGAACTCGGGAGGATATACCCATAACCATGGAGGCCATAATCACAATGGAGGAAGTTCGCATAACCACAGTGGCCCCAAGAATGGGAATGGGAATGGAGCAGGTAGCAACCAGAACCGCTCTAACCCAGCCACACCCGCCAAGAAGGATCTAAGTCACATTACTTGTTTCAAGTGCGGGAAGACTGGACATTACGCCACTGAGTGTTCGGAAGCAAAGAATGGAAATGGCAATGGAAGCTCTGGAAAGAAGCCCAACCCTTTCAACAGGGGACAAGTGAACCACGTGAATGTGGAGGAGGTTGAAGAGCAGCCAGATGCAGTTATCAGTAAGTTTTTGGTTAAGTCATTTACCGCTCTCGTTCTTTTCGATACTGGTGCATCGCATTCATACATTTCAAGGGGATTTGTGGACAAGATTAAGCTACCCACCTTATCCCTTAGGTCACCCATGCTAGTAAGCTCACCAGGTGCAGAGTATATGGCCAGCCGATGGTGTGAACGGATACCCTTAACCATTGGTAGCCATGTTTTCCCCTCAGACCTAATAATTTTGGAGTCCCAAGGATTGGATGTGATACTAGGCATGGATTGGCTATCGAAGTATGGAGGAAACATTGACTGTGCTAGTAGGTCAATTCTGCTCACCACTCCGGAGGGAAAAAGGATCAAGTATGTATCTAGGCATGCGCCGAGGAGGACCCAAGTAAATTCTCTCACGGGAGTTGTTTAGGAGGAAGTGCCTGTAGTGAAGGATTACCCAGATGTATTTCTAGAGGAGTTACCAGGCATGCCGCCGGATCGAGACATTGAGTTTTTGATAGAGCTGTTGCCAGGCACCGGACCGATATCGAAGAGACCATACCGGATGCCCGCAAATGATCTGGAGGAGATTAAGAAGAAGATTAAGGAGTTATTGGAGAAAGGTTACATTCGATGAAGTTCGTCACCGTGGGGAGCCCCAGTGCTCCTAGTCGAGAAGAAGGATGGATCATTGAGAATGGTTGTTGATTATCGTGCATTGAACGAAGTGACGATCAAGAACAAGTACCCACTGTCGATGATCAATGATTTGTTTGATCAGTTGCAAGGAGCTAAAGTATTCTCCAAGATCGATCTGCCATCGGGATACCACCAGCTGAAGATCCGAGAACAGGATATACCTAAGACAACCTTCACCACAAGGTACGGGCTATATGAGTATACAGTTATGTCATTTGGATTGACTAACGCCCCTGCCTATTTCATGAGTATGATGAATAAGGTGTTCATGGAGTTCTTGGACAAGTTTGTCGTAGTGTTCATTAATGATATCTTGGTATACTCGAAGAATGAAGATGAGCACAAGGAGCATTTGCGTTTAGTTCTCGAGAAGCTCAGGGAACACCAGTTGTATGCCAAGTTCAGCAAGTGTGAGTTTTGGTTGAAGGAAATTGGATTTCTTGGAGATGTTATATCAGGAGAAGGTATAGCAGTAGACCCTACCAAGGTTCAGCCTGTCACTGATTGGCTAGCACCCACCTCAGTTAGAGAGATCCGCAGTTTTCTTGGACTCGCGGGATACTATCGGAGATTCATTGAGAATTTTTCTAAGATTGCAAATCCCATGACGGAGTTGTTGAAGAAGGACACCAAGTTCAAATGGACAGATGAATGTGAGGCAAGTTTTCAGGAGCTAAAGAAACGTTTGGTTACAGCCCCACTGCTGATTTTGCCGGATATACGCAAGGATTTCCAAGTGTATTGCGACGCTTCTCGCTTAGGACTTGGAGGTGTACTTATGCAAGACGGAAGAGTTGTTTCATATGCCCCATGTCAACTTCGACCGCATGAGTTGAATTATGCTACGCATGATTTGGAGTTAGCAGCTGTAGTTCATGCACTCAAGACCTGGAGACATTTTCTTATTGGAAACCGTTGTGATGTGTACATGGATCATAAGAGTTTGAAGTGCATTTTCACATAGAAGGAGCTGAATCTCAGACAAAGGAGATGGTTGGAGCTCATAAAGGATTATGATATGAAGTTGCACTATCATCCAGGCAAGGCCAATGTCGTAGCAGACGCTTTGAGCCGGAAGAGTTATGTCAATACCCTCGTAAGCGGAGGATTGCCAAAGGAGTTAGACGAGGATCTCAGGGAGCTTCGTTTCGAGATAGTCCCTAGAGGTTTTGCTGCAGCAATGGAGGTTCAGTCGACATTATTGGGAAAGATTCAAGAAGCTCAAAAGGAGGACAAAGAGATTGCCGAGATAAAGGAGAAGATGAGCAAAGGAAAAGCCAAAGGTTTCCGTGAGGATGAGCACGACACCTTATGGTTTGAGGACCGTGTTTATGTACCCAATAATGCCGAGCTCAGGAAGTTAATACTTCAGGAAGCTCATGACTCGCCATACTCGATACACCTCGGAAACACCAAGATGTATTTGGATTTGAAGGAACGTTTCTAGTGGACAGGAATGAAGAAGGATATTGTCGAGTATGTAGCCGTATGTGATGTATGTCAGAGAGTGAAGGCAGAACATCAGAAGCCAGCAGGATTACTGCAGCCTATGCCGATACCCGAATGGAAGTTGGACAAGCTTGGCATGGATTTCATCACCGGATTGCCTAGGACCCGATCGGGATATGATTCTATCTGGGTAGTAGTGGATCGTTTGACTAAAGTGGCTCACTTTATCCCAGTGAAGACCACCTATACAAGTGCAAAGTTGGCCAAGATATATATGACCAGGATCATATGTCTGCACGGAGTTCCGAGGACCATCGTATCAGATAGAGGAACACAGTTTACTTCAAAGTTTTGGCATCAGCTGCACCAGACTTTGGGTACCAGGCTAGAGTTTAGTACAGCCTTTCATCCACAGACAGATGGATAGACCGAGAGAGTCAATCAGATTCTGGAGGACATGTTGAGAGCTTGTGCACTAGATTATGGATCTAGTTGGGATGACAATTTTCCTTACGCGGAGTTCTCATACAACAATAGCTACCAAGCCAGTTTGAAGATGGCCCCTTTCGAAGCTTTGTATGGAAGGAGGTGTAGGACATGGTTGATGTGGGATGAAGTTGGAGACTGTCAGTTGTTTGGACCAGATTTGATCAAAGAGTCCAAAGAGAAGGTTAAGTTGATTCGAGATAGACTAAAGGTAGCTCAGTCGAGGCAGAAGAGTTATGCAGACTCAAAACACAAGGAGGTAGTCTACGAAATCGGAGAAAGAGCATATCTTTGAGTGTCACCTCTGCGAGGAGTTAAACAATTTGGAGTTAAGGGAAAGTTAGCCCCAAGATTTGTAGGACCGTAACGAGTTTTGGAACGTATGGGAGAAGTAGCCTACAAGTTGGAGTTACCCGAAGGACTGTTAGGAGTTCATGATGTGTTTCACGTTTCCCAGTTGAAGAAGTGCCATGCAGAGATAGCCGATATTCCTCTGAGAGATACAGTGCCCCTGGAAGCAATTCAGTTGGATAGTGTCTAACCTACGAGGAGAAACCAGTCATGATTCTTGAGTTTGCCAGCCGAGTCACACGCAGCAAGGTTATCAAGTTTTGCAAAGTTCAGTGGAGCCACCACACCGAGGATGAAGCCACCTGGGAACGAGAGGAAGATCTACGAAAAGTCCACCCACACCTATTTTCTAGCCAACCCAAATCTCGAGGATGAGATTCATCTTAAGGGGGGTAGGTTTGTAACATCCCAAATTTTCAATTTGGAATGTTATACATAGGTCATCATATGGATACCATATTTTATTTGCATTTCGTTTGCGATCCTAGAAATTCTAAGCAACTCAAGGACCCACGGAGAGAGTTGGGGATTTCATTTATTTTTCATATTTGATTTTTCTCAAATATTGAAAAGAGGATCATTTTGGTTTTAATCATTTTTCTCTCCAAAATATTTCATATTAAAAATCTATGAGAGAAGATAATATGACTTCTCCAAAACAAAAGAAATATTGGAGGAAAAATGTTAAAATCAAATAAATTATTTTATTTGGATTTTATTGCTATTTTATTTGAATTAGAACAAATATGCATTTTTCATAATTGCATTTTTAGGCCAAGAAAATGTTCACTTTGTACTAAATATTGTATTTAGACGGTGAAAATTGTTTTTGGCATTTTTAGAATTTTTTTATATTTCTTTAGGATTTTTCTTTCGGCGGAATTTATTTTAAAAAAAATCTCGGACCGACTCGGCTAAAGCCCAGCCGGCCCATCCGAGCGCCGCCGCCTCGCCCTTCCATGCGGACGCCAGACTCCGGCGAGGAGGAGTCCGGGTCGGCCTCCCTCCCCCCGCGCAAGCCGAGGACCCCCGGGGCCCCTCTTTAAAAGCCGCCGCCGCCTTCCCCTCGCCTCCCCACCTCGAGCCCCGCACCGCACCGCCGCAGCCTCGCGCCGCCGCTCGCCGCTGCCGCCTGCCGCCGCCCGCAGCCTCGCGTCGCCAGTCGTCGCCCACGCCGCCGCTGCCACAAGCCGCCCGCACCCGCGCCGCCGCACGCCGCCCCGCCCGCCGGATCTCGCCGTCTCGCCGCCGCCAGTTTTTTCGGTTTTAGGTAAAAAACCGCTGGTTTTCTTTAAAACCCTAGATTCAGTTTTTTTAGATCGGTTCGGTTCGGTTTTTCTTCGGTTTCGTTATTTAGCGAGCGTCCGCTCGTTAGTTCGCTTTTAACGAACGCGTTTGCCCGTTTGTCTCTGTTAACAAACGTTCGCGCCATAGTCTTTTCTTTTTATTTTATTTTCGGCCAGGGACCTATCTGCTATTACTTTTATCGCAGATTAGCCCCTAGTCTTCAAACCCTCGCAACTTTTTAACCGTTTGTCCGAATCCAGTGAAACCAACGCCAAAATCTTCGTCTCGAGCCCCTCTTTTTGTTTAATCAACTTGAACATGATTTTTACAATTTAAAATTTGGTTTCAAGCAGATTTTAATTCAAAGTTCTTTTGACCGTAGTTTCAGTTCCGTAGCTCCGATTCGATTGATTCTTTTTGCAGATTCAATCTCTTCAGTTGAACTTTCAGATTTGATCTTCTTATTTGAGTTTTACCCATTCTATGCTTGAGTGCTTATGTATGCTATTGTTTGTTTGCGATAGAATTCCCGGAGTGCGAAGCGTGCTACTACGAGTTTTTAGGGTTTGCGGATCGTCAGCAAGGCAAGTAACACATTGATCATACTCTTTTCATACCCAGTTTTTATGCATTAGATACAATCCTGAAACACTGCATGATTAGGATGTGATTAACTTGTGGGTATTAGGAAGTAGTTGATGAGGTAGAACCTATTACCCGTTTTATTATGAAACCCTTGGGAGTTACTTCTACGTTATGCTTATATTGCCATGCTATGCTCTTAGACGTGGATTGGGTTTGAGTGTATCCATGACAGATGTGAGATTGTTAATTAATGGTTAACTTAAGGTGGCTACTTAAATACACATCTAGGTGGATTGGTTGCGGGCACCTGGAGAATCCAGTGTTGTCCTAGGATATCCCGGAGTACCCGTGTGATCATCCTATGGTTCGCCACCCAGGCTCAAAGGGATCATAAGATTATTCATGCTAGAAACTTCCATGTGCAGCCACAAGCCATTATGGGCTCTGGCATAGTTGAGTATGTTGCGTGACCTCTTCCAGTGGTAGGCTAGCATATATAGGGGATGTAGGTTGGTACTGTCTACCTAGGGTTAGAGTTAATGCTTCTGAAAGACTGTGTCTCGGTCATCCGTTTCTCAAACACCATTGTAGTGCGAGAAAATCCAATGGAGGAGATCGAGTCTTGTGGGGAAAAGTGCGCAAACCTTTGCAGAGTGTATAAACTAATCATGATTAGCCGTGTCCCCGGTTATGGACATCTTGAGTATCTGGTTCTTGGATTATCATGTTGATCTCATCACCCTAAATTAATTTGTTGGGTTGTTAATTACTTCTTAATAGGGATTGAGTTGGAGGAACCTTCTCAATGTTTCAACCACCATGATAGTTAAATAAAATATATTCCTTTGTTGTAGGAAAAAATTGGCTTTTCGCAAAACATTATAACCATAGAGCCTCCACCAGCCATATATGCATGTAGTGATAGCATTTATCTGTTCATTGCTCTATTGTGTTATATTGCCAGCATATTCCATGTGCTGACCCGTTTCGGGCTGCAACATATCATGTTGCAGACTTTTCAGACGAGGAGTAAGGTGCGCTAGGTCGTTTGTCGTGCACTCAGCTATGCCGTTGGAGTTGATGGACTCACTTTATCTTCCAAGCCTTCCGCTGTTATCTTATTTAGATGGCCTTAAGCCATATTTATTGTAATAAATTCTCTTCTGAGACATTCGGTGTAATAAGAGTGTGGTTGAACTCTATTATAAATCCTTCAAGTACTGTGTGTGTCAGCATTACCGATCCAGGGATGACACTTATGCACAGAGATTTGACCGTTTGAGGTCGGATCGCTACACTTAACTTATTTCGCTTTGGAGGGGGTGTTTCAGGTAGAAGCTCACAAAAAATGGAAGGAAAGGGGAATAGTGAAATGACTCTGTTGTGTGCCTATATTACACTCAAAATTCCACTGCTCACGCCCGCGTCACACCTGACCCTTAAGTAAAAACAAACACGCAAGTGTTCATTGCCCTGCTCGCTTGCATCTCCTCTCCCCTTTCCCTCTACCTCGATCCCCTGCCTGCAGCACTAGGGTTCCTCCAGCGAGCCGTCGCCACTAGTCCCATCTGGCCTGGTCCTCGATGATGCTCTGTCCAGCTAGGCTACATGGCCGGCAGGTAGGGCCAAATCTCCCCGGCTGCTCCTCCCTCTGGTGCCGCCCCTCATTCTCATGGTCTCCAGCAGCTGCTCCACTTTGGTCCGTCCAACGCTCTACTCCGGTGGGCACTGCACAACTAGGGCCGATGCCACACTGCGGCAGAAGGCACCTTATTCCCCCTCCCCTCCTCCCAGGCCGTGGCCTTGAGGTGCTGTTGAAGGATGAGCTCATCCAACAAGGTGAGGATCTCCTCTGATTTTTTGCCAAATTTTCATTCTGATCCACTATACGATGAATTGCTATGAGCTGCTTCTTCTGCTGCTATATGATGCATTGCTATGAGCTGCTCCTGCTGCTGCTATATGATGAATTGCTATGAGCTGTTGCTGCTATATGATGAATTGCTATGAGCTACTTCTGCTGCTATATGATGAGTTGTTATAAGCTGCTCCTGCTGCTGCTATATGATGAATTGCTATGAGCTGCTCCTGCTGCTGCTATATGATGAATTGCTACGAGTTGCTCCTACTGCTGCTATATGATGAATTGCTATGAGCTGCTCCTGCTGCTGCTATATGATGAATTGCTATGAGCTGCTGCTGGTATATGATGAATTGCACACTGCTGCTGCTGCTGTATGATGAGTTGCTATGAGCTGCTGCTACTATATGATGCTTTCAGGTGGTGCTGCTATATGATAATAACTAGCCACTTGGACCATCGAATTTCAATAAATAATTGTTCTTCATAAATTTGGGTCATGCATTCCTCGTTTAAATTAGGCAATGGGATCTCTATGGAAGACATTGACCAAAGTAGATTGCGCCAAGTAGATGGTATCTTTGTATTTGCATTTTGAACAAATAGTGATGGTCTGTTTTCCTATCATATTAATTACTGCACTGGGTTCAGTTTGTGATGTTTGCAAGTCAAATTAATTTTCATATGGGCAACAAAATGACAAAATATAATGCAATCTAGACTTTTCACTAATCATACCAAAGAGAAGCCGAAAAGGAAGGCAATGAAAAGAACCGGTTGGCTTATTACATGGAGCTTATATTCACATGTGCTTATTTTCTTAGGATAACTCGTAATAACTGTCCCTAAGAAACTTGGCCAATAGAACTGACATACAAATAACATGTCACAATGATTGCAATTGAGGAGTGACCTACCATAGCACACTGTATAGGCTCACCGCTACCTCTCCTTTTTTGCGATGTTCCATGAAATTGCATACATCTTGTACTTTTTCATTGTGTAACCTTATCTGCAAGTTGACACGGCTAATTTCAGACATCTCTACATGATAATACATTGCATATCCCTTGCACATATTTAAACCACCAATTAAGGATTGTGTGCGCAGCATAAACTAGCCATGACTCTATGTGCTGGACTAGCAGGCACTCCAAGGGAGCCTAATGTAGTGCACTAGAATTCCTACATGCCACCTATGATTTGTGTAATGTACTACCTCTGTTCCTAAATATATGTCTTTGTAGAGATTCTAGTATGGACCACATACAAATGTACATAGATGCATTTTCGAGTGTAGATTCACTCATTTTGCTCTGTATCTAGCCTATAGTGGAATCTCTAGAAAGACTTATATTTAGGAACGGAGGTACGAGGTAGTATCATGTATGACATCTACATATCTAATTTAGCAGCCAGTAGTAGAAATCATTGTCTGCACAAAGGGATTACTAGTCGAAAATCCTAGCAAAGCACGCTGGCAGGCACACAACAATACAAGAGAGAGAGAGAGAGAGACGCACTTACAAGATCATAGCAATGCCCTAGTCCATGATCTTGGTTGTCCAAGCACTACAAAAAAATACACTTCCGTGATGATACGTGTTTGTCACAGTAGGTCACGTTTTCCGTCATGCATGTACATCCATGACAATTTTATGACAGAATCAAGATAGTCATACCTGTGCTGTCGTAGAAGTGTTCCATGACATTACCAAAATTATCATCACGGAAGTGTCCACTTCCATGACGATAAATCGCACGTCACAGAAGTGCTTTCGTCAAGGGTGACCGACACATGGCATCCACCGTAACGGAACGCCGTTAAGCTATCTGGTCCGGTTTTGGATCCGATAACCCGTTAACAGCCCCGACCAATGGGGATTTTCCACGTGTAAAATCATCATTGGCTGGAGAAAACACGTGTCGGCTCACCGTTGGGAGAGATGTCATCCACTCATTGGACCCAAAGCGCCTATGATACGTCGACACGTGGCACGGACCAATAGTGGCCCATAAAGTTTAAATGGGCCGGCCCAACTAAAGGCCCACAAGATTTTGCGGCCCATAATGGGACGGCCCAGCTAAAGGCCCACAAGATTTTGCGGGCCATAATGGGCCGACCCAGGTAAAGGCCCACAAGATTTTTGCGCGCCATAATGGGCCGGCCCAGGTGAAGGCCCACAAGATTTTTGTGGACCATAATGGCCGGCCCATCTAAAGGCCCACGAGATTTTGCTGACATTAATGGGCCGGCCCAGCTGTAGGCCCACAAGATTTTGAGGACCCTAGTAGGCCGACCCATTAACTGGCTGCCATGTTTTGGGCCAAATGCCGGCCCATATTTGATCCGGTCCATTAATGGCCTGCCACATTCCGGGCCTAATAATGGCCCATATGAGATTTGGCCCGTTAAAAGCCTACCACGTTTTGGGCCAAATTACAGCCCAGATCAGGTCCTGCTCTTTAAGAGGCTTTGGGCTAAATTATGGCCCATATCAGATTCGGCCCGTCAACTGGACGCTACGCTTTTGGGCCCATTTGCTAATGGCCCATTTAGTAATTCGACCTGATATTAGTTTCGGCCTATTAAGGGCCCGTTTAACATTTCGGCCCTATATTAATTTCGGCCTGTTAAAAGCCCGTCATATAGTTGGGCCTAACTACGGCCCGGTTTGCATCCGGCCTGCTCGCAGCCGATAATTTGATTGGGCCAAACAAGGACCGAGGCAATTTTGGCCTGTTATAAGCCCATGATTTGATTGGCACATTCATGGGCCGGGGTCTATTTCGTCCTGGTGCCGGCCCGTGAGCTGTTCGGCACGTTTCAGGCCCAACCTACTTTTCAGCCTCCTAAAGGCCCATTGAGTTTTCTTGGGAAAATAGGGCCGACGGTTTACTTGGCATATTAAAGGCCCGAATCTACTAGTGGGCCAGTTTACATTTAGGCCTGTTAACGGACCAAGATGAAGGGGCCCATGATGTGGATCATACATGGTGATTTGCATGACGGCCCGATTATGTACCGTAATTTTACGGTTTAGCCGGTCTACTGCGAAGACATGATATATATACAGTAAAATAACTGTAGCATCGTGAATAAGAAAAAAAAACCTAGACTATACAATAAAGGAATTACGGCATATTACATCCACTGGGCATCAAAGTTCGCCACTATGATAATAAATCACAAGCAGACAGCAGATTACATACACTGGGCATCAAAGATTGCCACCAGTGCAACTAAACATGCCGACAAAATAATATACAAAACCGACAGCACTTCAATAGAGTTCAAGAAAGGTTAGCCCTGCTCGGGAGCTGCAGCGCAAGCAGCTGAGCAAGCTGGTGAGACTGCACTTGTTTGACACTTATATCCTCCTCACTCTGAAAGATAAACAAGCAGACAGATGATAGGTTTTGCACATATAAGTATCAGTGCTGACAATTCATCACATTTCTTACTGACGAATAAAGTGACACAGTTTAAAATAGCATTAACACAATATGGTATTGTTCAGGTCAAGACATGGCAGGAAATGACATTGTGAAGGAGTTGGCAGCTTCACGACACCACTGGATTACAGATCAAGAACTCATAAGTATCAATGGTTAGTGTGCTGTCAATTTATCCCATTTCACATTGGCAAAATAAGATCACTTGCTCTGTATAGTTTAATTTACATGGTATGAAGAAGGAACTTGGTTGTACAACTGAAAACTTAAATTGAGAAGGACAAACTTTTGTTTATGAACTGGAGTACATAATAAACTTTAAACATGCAATTTGATGCAAACACCAGCTGTTGCAGTCATGCTTAACCAAATATACACAACAAAGTTTGAAGGCTTGAGAAGGACAAACTTACATTATTGGTGAAGGCAGGCTCTATAAAGCCCTTGTCCATGCTGATGGGGGGGGGGGCAATTCAAGAAGTTTCCCACAAAATCTTCTTCATAAGCATTGCCTTTATTCTACATTTTTTTAAGAGTAAATATAGATGTGACAATATAAGAAAAAATGGAGAATATTTAAGATTAGATGAAGAGTGATTCTACATAACCAAGTAGCTATAAATGTAAGTACAGCGATACAGGCAAAAGGTACAGCCAAGAGCAATGCAGAGCTAAACTTCTTCAGTACCATCGGTGTTATCCAACCTTATGGTAAGAGTAAATATAGATCTCATGTGTAGAAAATGGAGGGCAAAGGAAAATAAGCTGCAGAGTGATGGTACATGAACAACTACCTGTCAATATAAGTACACTGATAAAGGACAGCAGGTACTTACAAGAACAATGCAGAGCTAAAAAATTTCATTGGCATTGGATATATTCTACACTAATGTAACCATTCATACAGATCAGATAATTTGGAGCGAACAATTGATAAGCAAGCTATCATGCATACTGCTGTCACATAATGAACCAGGTATGTATGCAAGTACAGTGATACAGGAAAACAGGTACTAACAAGAGCAAAGCAGCGGGCAGCATATTTGCGATATCCCGTCATTCTTTTCAAACCGGAATTCTTTTTCGAGCAGATTTCCCGCAAAAAAGAGCCGTAAGGCACATGCAGAAAAGTAGAAGTTCAAATTGTCATGCGATATCATAGACAGTACCTCATCCTTGGAACGAGACCAGTGCATAACAAGGTTTTTCCATTCAATGTCTTCTAAATTTAGCATAGGAGACTTCACCAAAAATTAGTTTATAGACTTGCCATCAAAGTGTGATTTCCTCAGGTAACACCGATACTGCTGCAATGCTTCCTTGAAAAGCGCAAGAAAGCTTTGCTCGTCATGACTATCCAGATTGACCCTCGCCTACTTACAACAATGTAATGTAAATCATTGGTGTGTTCAATCAGCAGAAAACAGGAAAATAATCACCATGAATAATAGCACTTACACGTAAGTGGGACAGGAAGATGTGAAAATGGTGTTTGTCTTCACTATAATCTTCCCATGATGGGAATATATGCACGTAGTCCCTAACAACATTTAAAGCACTATCTTTTAAACTGGGAATAACTGGAATGGGGTTCCAATCTGCAGGAATTAGCCGTCTCTGCAGTTGGGATAGGTCTTCGGTCGGTGGACTTGCTGTACTTTTTGCTGGAGTGGGATTTTTCTGTGGTACGGCTGGTGCTATGGCAACTGAAATCGGCATACCTTTTGCTGGAGTGCAGGTCTGTGTGGTGCGGCTAGTGGTGTGGCCGGTGAAGTATGGGTACAGTCTGCTGGAGTCGGTCCTACGTTTTGTGTCACTGGTTGTACAACCAATATAAGTGGGGTGCTGTCTGATTTCTCCGGCACAACCACATTTTTCAAGGACTTTGTTGGTGCTCCTTCAGGTTCGGCAATCACCCTCTTCATTTTTGATGTCTGATGCACAAGAACAACATCTGAGTGAAAAAACATGGTATGATGACAGATGGAATATGTATTGATAATGGATGGGCATGGCATCTCGACATATATGATGAGTAAACTAAGCAGATGGCATGACAACATATGCAAGATACGCGCAATCAATAAAACCTTGCCACATTAGAACAGGCACCTTGATGGGTGAACATGACATGCCATCTGCCTTTGACTCCTCGAGGTTAGAATAGTCATTAGGATCATATTCTGAACAAGAATCAACAGGTGATGAGCGTATGAGTTTCATTGCATCCAGAATGGCACTCAATGCCTTGGTGCCAATTTTGTAAGTCATTGCGGTGTTTAGCTTCAAGAGTGGACTGCTGCTAGTGCAACACAAAGTAGCTACACAGATCATAGTGTAGATATAACGGGAAAACCGTAAGCATCAGAGTAAAATTAGCAAAGTGGAACTTGCTGGAATATATGTGCTAGTATTGCCGGTACGGCTAGAAAGCCTTCAGATACCAGCTCTCTTCAACTGAAGGTGCCGTACTGTTAATATCAGTGTAACTCTCAAAGGCGACACAGCTCCCCGCATTTCCTTGCTATTCTTATAGGATTCAAGTGGGCAGGCCACTACAAATCCTATTCCCATGTTTACAAAATCCTACGAATCAAAGAGGCCCGATGAGTTCAAAGTGTCCATACCAACCGACCGTATAGACCTCTACACTGCAAATGTCCCTGCTCATATTGACTACAAGGAACATATTGTACTAGTATCATACTCCCTCCGTTCCAAAATATAAGTCTTGGTAGAGATTTCCACTATGGATCACATACAGATGTATCCAGATACATTTTAGAGTGTAGATTCACTCATTTTGCTCCGTATGTAGTCCATGGTGGAATCTATACAAAGACTTGTATTTAGGAATGGAGAGAGTACTTATTAAAGAAGAACGGAAGAGGAATATGATAAAGAAGAGCAAGCAGATTTTGGATAATAAAATGTTCGTTGCGCAGTGCCCACACATGATGAACCAGAGCGCATTAAGAAAGCAACTCCCTTCTGTCTCTCTATATGTGGTGCACGTGCTTTTTCGAAAGTAAAGTAGGAACATTAGCTGACCAATTAAATGTTATCTGTTTTAGTAATATCAGCATCATATCAGATTCGTACTTGAGCAACAAGTTTGGAATTATGAGTGGCACGTTGTTTAGCTTGATGGATTCAGGAGCAGTGCTAAGCAGGTACGATGATGGTACTGAATATAAAGGCATGTCTGCATTTGGGTCAGTCGACCATTTCAGGCGGTTGGATGAAGATCCTACGTCTCCTAACCCTTCTTCTTCCTCGTCTCTGATTCTTCCCATACAGAACACCGCACGGGCCGCCGGCCGGACCATCGGCCCCCACCCCCGCCCCCACCCGCATCGAGTTTTCTTCATTCGGCGAGGCCCCACCACTCCCCCCCAACAACCAAAGTCCCCACCCGAGCCCCTTCGTTCGCACTGGCGAACTCCGGCAAGCTCTGAAAAATCGACTGACCCACTTTTGAAATCTAGTCTACTGTGATTTAACTAGTGTGGAATATAAAAGGGGAAAACCATAAGCATTGGGAGTATAGTGTTGAGCGTGCCATGGCGGATCTGAAGGTGCAAACCGGACAAAGGCAACTTCGCAACCAATGTTTGCTCTCAACTAGCAAGTAAGTGATGGACAAGAAATCAAAGTAAAGCAGTGGCAATCTATTTTCTTGCTGCGATAAATAAGTTGAGCAGATACGAAAGAGTACGCCTCTGGTGCGGCGCCGTGTATGCATCTGCTGAGAATTTGATGGTGCTGCGGTAGCGATGGCTGTCGGCGGCGTGGAAGTAGATCTAGGAGGGTAGACGGTGGCGGCGGGGCGCCGTGGACCAGACGGTCGTAGGAGTGGCGCCAGCAAGGTGGATGACGACGGGGATGAAGCGAGAGGACGAGATGCAAGGATCCCGGTCCGAAGCCGTGGATGAGAGAGGTCGATCTCTTGTAATGGACAGAGGCGTCGGGGTATCAACTCCGGCATGGTGGAGGAGGACGGCGGTGGATGGGGTGGCAGACGGAGGAGGCTGGGGTGGAGAGGGTGTTTTGGCGCCCACGGAGTACGAATGGGGAAATGTAGGTGGAGAGGAAGGGGGGAACCATGTCTTCAGGGCGCGCTTGTCTCAAATGCGAGGAAATTTACAAACTTAACCCCCGTTTCAAATTTCCTACATTACAACAATATTAGTCGGTTGGGGATAGGACGGTAATCTCGCATACACCGAATATTTGCCGACGAGAGTTTGTTTTTGGCGCCCACCGTGTATGAATCGGGGAGGGAGTCGATTTCGGCCGAGGACACACAGTGTTTTGGCGCCCACCGTGTATGAATCCGGGTGAGAGGCGGTTATGTCACGTTCGAGTGAAATTACAAACCTACCCCTATCGAAACCTATAGAAATCGAGCAGATAGGCTATGCGTGGCAGGGATAGGCAGTAGTAATTTCCATCTCGCAGATTTTTGTTTCGGGCGGTTACTGCAACTTTCCCCGCTTCGTTTAAATTTTGCAGAGTGCCCGTTTGCCGTGACAACTCAATTCAAATCCCGTTTGTATTCTATTTTTTCGGGCGGGATCCATTTTCGATTGGAATAAAATTCTATATACATCATTTTTTATATATACTTTCAAAAGCACAACAAAGAATTCTGCTCCTTTATATGTATAATATGCTTTACAAATACAATGATCTCAAAATCATAAGGTTGAATTCAAAAAATTAAACCAAATTATGTTCTACTAAAATGTATGAATCAGTAATATCTACATATTAAATAACATAGATGCGCGTGAATTCATATGAGTATGCATGTTTGATAGATCAATTTTGGTTCGAGTATGGATTACATGTATCATCATCTCGAATTCAAATATTTGAATCCCTTTTATGTTCACTCCTTTCACGCCCATCTCTCTCGCATGCATGCTCCTTCATGTAGCTATCACTCTGTTTTCTCTAGCTCACCTGCACGCTCACTTCATGTTTCTCCTATCCTCGCAAACATGGTCTCTCGACGTCTCCCTTGAGAAGTGTCACACTCTCCCTATCATTATACATTACATGGTTTTCATTATCTCTCACGTCTCTACCGTTCTCTCGTATCACTAGGTACCTAAGCTTTCTTTTTCACCGCCACACACACAGTCTCCACTCGTCTTTCACTTTGTGTTTCTCTCTATGGGATTCTCTCACACACCTTATATGTTTCTAGATATGAATCATACCACTAAAATTACTCTCTCTCTCTCTCTCTCTCCTGTAGACACAACATTTATTGCGGTCTCCTTTTCGTCTCCATCCCAGACTGACATTATTCATTTGTTTACCGATCAGACAAACTCCCCCCTATCTCTCTCTCTCACACACACAACTCCTGCTTCCACTCCCCTTCCCGACTACCGTCTCTCTCTCTCTCACACACAAAACTCTCACTTTCGCACCCCCGTCTCGTATTTCTCTCACAAACATTTATCGACTAGCCTCTAGATAGGTTTATACACCCGCACACTCGTACTTCCACTATCGCATACATGTCTCTCTCCCGCTCCTTGTATCCATGTAGATTTTTCTTCCCTTCTTGAGACACGCCCTCTCAATCGTGCACACACACACTATCGCCTCATTTTAAGCTGATACCTCTCGCACACACACTCTTTGTGTCTTTGTCACACATGCACTCCGTCCTCCTCCTCTCTCCCTCTCCCTCTCTCTCACATGGGCTTTTTGCAACAACCAGCAAGATGCCCATGCGTTGCACGGAACATGAAGATGCATTTGTATGAGTAGTTTATCTTGTGGGAGAAAAGGATGAACAAGGGAAGGCCTTATTTGCAAGTGTGGAGAGAGGTGTGGGTATCTTTTTGCAAAATTGCCATAGTTTCCTTCCTATCCGTCAGATATAGATCGGACGGCCTATATTGCAGGATGGCAGGCACACGATCATCACCGACTATGATTTTTATACGAGTAGGGATAAAAAAAGAGTTGGTGATGATGGTGGGCCTGCCATCCTGCAATATAGGCCGTCCGATTTATATCTGACGGATAGGAATGAAACTATGGCAATTTACCCGCACTCCTCTCCACATTTGCAGATAAGGCCTTCCCTTGTTCATCCTTTTCTCCCACAAGATCTTGATATTCCGTGCAACGCACGGGCATCTTGCTATTAAGAGTAGAAATTAGACATATACCACTTCTCGAATCTTGAAACCAACAACATTCCTCCCTTATCTCATCAAAACCGCCAAAGGAATATATTTTGAGTGAAACATAACATTTTTTTAGTGATATACGTATTTCAAAACTAGACTTTTTTTTCTATCAAATCGGTGAATATGTATTAATCTACTCAGATCGTGTGGCAACGCATTGGCACATTGCTAGTAGTTATTATAATTTTGTGGACACCAGACAAACGGTGGAGTACATATACGAAGAGAAGAGGCGCACGCACACAGTTGGTCTCTCGCTGTCTCACACACATGAGTGTTACGTAAAGGCAACGTTAACAAATAAACCCTAAACCCCTAGGTGCATAATTGCTGCATTCGCGGGTACCGGGTACGTGGTGGAGCGCACCTTTGTAGGAATAGTCAGCTCGCGTGATAATTTGATCCGTAGGAGTTGATGGTCGGGACCACAGGTGAACGACATGGAGGCGGTGGCTCGCCAGTTGCCACAGATTGAGTAGCCATGTTTAAAATATCATATTTTTAGCGAGGTTAAGAGTTCCGATTTTCAATGGCGCGTTATAAGTACTAAGTAGTTTTTAGAACGATTGGTATGGAGCAAAAGTGGAATTCATAGTACTACCTATTACGTACCTCCTTGGCGTATGGTTGTATGGGTTTATGTTGCGAGATGTTGAACCTGGTAGTTCTAGGGCAAATACTATGTTTAGATTTAGATGTTGGTTTTTAGTAATGAAAATCGGAAGGGGAAACCCTTATTTGATTAAAAAAAACTACTACCTCCGTTCTGGTTTACTAGTCCCCATCGTTTTTTGGGTCAAATTTTGTCCACAAATTTTACTTGTAAAATGTGAATGGAAAACGAGATTTTGTTATACACAAACAAAAAAGGACTGGAGGGAGTGATTGCTCTGACACAGACGCGACCTCTCATAGCGCAGGCATTGAACCGGCGTGCCGGCCAAGAGGGCCCCACTCGCTGCAGGCCCGGCTGAACACGCCTCCTCGCCACATGCAACCGGCTTCAGACTGCCCCGCCTGCCTTCATTGAATCCGTGGTGTGCCGACAACACGTCCTTCCGCGAGCCGGCCGGCATTTTAGAACACAAAAAGTGACCAAAATATAATTAATTACGCATGGTCCTGACTTGTTGTGCTCGCACTGGTAGCAGGAACTAGAGGTTTTTCTTTATTCATAACTCTCCTCAAATTTTTTTGGCTTTGAAGTGAATCATGGTTCTGGACATTATGTATGAATGTGGAGATATCTGCGAACATGAGTTTGATGTGGAAGTTGAACTTGGAATGTCGGGCTTGCGCGTGAAATATACCATGTCCAATGCTTCGTCTGTTATTGTTTGGAAAGTAATTGTTGTTATTACATGGCCCGAAAAATATATTTTGTGCCACACCAGTAGATGCACGGACATCACAACAGGCATGCTGACTGGATAAACATTTGAACCTAGCTACTATGAAGGAAATTTTGTATGGACAACCATTTTAGATAGCAGGAGACGCCTAGCCTGCTCTGCCTCTGCTAGCTTATTTCTGGATTCTTCCATCTCTTCTTTGGCATGGGTGAAGAGAGCATCTGATTGCTCTTTTCGCTTCTTCAGGAACTCAGCTACATTCTCAAGGGCTGCCGCATGCTTTCTTTCAACCTTTACTAGAGCCACGAGGACACGAACAGCTGACGACTCCACCTGGCTTGTGTGTAATCCAACATCATCTGGGAATTTGCACCTTGTGTCTAATCCAGCACCATTAGGGAACTGGCACCTTGTGTGTAATCCAGCCTCATTCTGGAAACATGATCTCGAGGTTGACCATACTTCCCTCCTCGCAGGAACTGCATCCTGACATGAAGTTACTTCTTTTTTAGATAATTACTCAAAGCAACCCAGATCCATTTAGTAGAAGCCAGATAAACAGAACTGGGAGAAGTGAATTAAAAAGGAAAAAATATAAAAACAGACTACAAGGTGAGAACACCCACTTCCTACATCAAGCTAAAAACGAAAGCATTAAGACGATTAAGACTCTTCTTATGACACATCGAAAAACACGAGGCATAAGAGAAACAGAAACTACAACATATACACATCGAAGAACACGAGGCTAAACGAAAGTAATTGAAAGGGTGTTACTTACCAAAGCTCGTTTTACAGGTTCGGTGCAGCTCCTCTTTAACTTGCCATGCTCCTTGAAGATGTCCCCAATATCCCGTGTTTGGTCTTCATTGCTCCTCTGCATGTTCGCACTCGTGGTTTTAAAATCTCAACATGGCAAGAAAAATATACTAGTAGTAATACTCGCGCATCTTGTGGGCAACATTAAAGCACTCGTCTGCCATGTTAGAGCATCTCCAACAGAATCGCAATGCGCGGCGCTTTAAAAAAGCGTTTACAGTGCTGAGATCGAGAAGTAGAGATAGAGAGTAGAGGATAGTTCTCAGCATAGATAGATAAAAACATAGATTATTCAACTACTCCTCGTCGTCCGACTCCTCCTCGGTGATGTCCTCCTCCGACGTCTGACTGTAGGCGTGAAGATACCAATCGTCGCCGGATTCCCAGGGCGATGCTGCTCCTAGCCTCATGTTGAATTGAGCGTCCGCTTTTCGCCTACGCTTGTCCTCGCGATAGGCGGCTCGCTCGGCCCTCCTCTTATCCCTCTCCACCCTCCTTTGCTCGTAGAACTCGCGCTCGTTGATGATGTCCTGTGGGAAGCGTTGGCGCCACATCGCCATGGCTTCCTCGTCCATCTCGGCGATGCCGAGACGGTGCTCCCGCCTCCGGTTGTCGCGACGATCCTCGTCGGTGATAAGCCATGGCAGAGGCGCGAGCTCCTGTGCCCGCTCCCGCGTCGGCACGTTGGGGAAGTTCAATGTTCTATGAGGCCACCGGAGGCGCCACGCCGCCGCGTCGTACATGCGGGTGGCCTCGTTGGCGGTGTCAAAATTGCCGAGGCCGAGGAGCATCCCGCGGAACCGGATCTCGGCGGAGAAGCCGCCGGAGGGGCGCGCGCGGATGCCGCAGTATCCCCAAGTTTACCGGCGACGCGGCAGCATGGTGGCGCGGCGGCGAGGCGAGAAAGAGCGGGGAGAAAGTGGTGGCAAGGCACACAGCAGGGAGAGAGCGGTGGCAAGGCACAGAGCGGTGGGAGGGTATTGGATTTTATGAAGCGTGCCGGACGCCGCGCGCCAAAACTAGCGCACGCCCGGCCGCTTCCCCCCCCCCCCCCCGCGCGCAATCCTTTCCCGACGTCTCTGCTATCTCTACTCTCTTCTCTATTGTTATATTTATTTTATATTTAATATTTATCTCTACTTCTCTACTCTCTATTTTTTTCTCTCTACTTTTTCCCTACTCTGTACCGGCTCTGCCCACAAATAGAAATATAAAAAGTAGCATTGATGTGCGCTAGTGGGGAATCTAGACTCCCTGGGAAGGCCTTAATCCTCTTGATTTCGACATTCTACTTTACATCCCCTGTTACTAAATTCTATTTCAGTATTTACCTTTATGCTCGCTACCCCGTTTTCACCATTTTACTACCGCTTTTCGCCATTTTACTACCGATTTATAAAAAAACAGAGTTGGTGATGATGGTGTTCCTGCCATCCTGCAATATAGGCCATCCGATTTATATCCGACGGATAGGAAGGAAACTGTGGCAATTTTGCAAAAAGATACCCACACCCCTCTCCGCATTTGCAAATAAGGCATTCCCTCGTTCATCCTTTTCTCCCACAAGATAAACTACTCATACAAATGCATCTTGATGCGTGCAACGCATGGGCATCTTGCTAGTTCTAAAAAACTATCCATCATTTGCCACACTACTGGTTGCAGATGAAATACCTACCCAAGCACAGCGCGATACAGGAGCGACGCACAATTACAAGCTGATATTCTGTTGGACAATGGAGGCTATAACCAATTACTTTTACGGGAACAATAGCACCCAGGAAATTTGAAGGGTAGGTATGAACAAAATTGGAACTGCACATGTACTGCTAAGTGATTCAATACACACATTACCAATCGAGGAGGAGAACGATGGTCGCGGCGGCCTCTATGAGTCATGGTCGGCAACGGGAGTCAGTTCATTGTCCCCGACGGTGGTGCTTCTGCGCTTGGCGTCGGCTTCCAGGAAGCAGATCCGAGACCGTGGAAGACGGTGCCGGGGAAGAGGCTCCGTGTACGACGACGACGGTGGCCGGTGCTCCAGTGCGGCATACGAGGTCGTCGATGAGGCAGATGCGCTGTGGTGGACGAGTGCGCCGATGTAGAAGGGGAGGAGCACAAAGGCTGCGGTGCCGTGGAGAAGTCTATTTTGCGGTGGGGATAGAAAATGGGGAGTATTCAGGTGTACTACTCTGGGTGCCGGGGTGGGGTTGGCTGGGTAGGGTGAACCTGAAGTTACAAAAACAGCCCCCTACCAACCGTCATCCGTAGGCCTGTTCCGAAGGCTATGATGGTAACTTCCCACTGCTTGAATCAGGGTCGCGGGAGATTTTCCCACCGACCTCAAAATTTTGTGACACTGAACTCCCCGTGTGGCGTGTTGGGTGATTCGGCTAAGCAACTAGCGAGTAGTACTAGTAAACTCTGCATATTAGGTTTGACCGAAGTCAAACTTCCTAAAGTTTGACCAAGTTTATAGAAAAATATAAACATTTACCATAACAGATATGTATGATGTGAAAGTACATTCAATAATGAATCTAATGGTATTTATTTGTTATTGTATATGTTAATATTTTTTGTTATAAACTTTCTGAGAGTTTACAAAACTTGACTTTGACCAATGCTAATATGCAGACTTAAATAAAAACGGAGGGTGTACACATTTGTTTTCTTAGTATGTAGTGAATTAATCATTTGTTGAAATTGTGAAATAAATATATTAGGCTACTGACTTCGAATGTAATGGTCTATACAATTCAATAGTTACAATCATTGTCGAATTCCAAGATGTATACGAGGTCTATAGTACTTCACAACATGCTCAAACTCGCATAATCCCAGTCAAATGACAATCAAAATGCATTTCATAGTTATTACTTTGTAGGATGCAACAAAACCAACAATAACTCTACATCAGCCATTATAAAAGCAACATTTTGAATATATCCCAATGTGTGAATGAAACATGCAGAGAGAGCTTGCGAAGATGGAGCAGATAGGGCGGGAAAGATTGTATGTATGTGGACGAGAGAGTAGGAGACAAACCTAACGAAACAGAAAGAGGGAGATAGAGAGAGAGAGAAAGAGAGAGGAAGAAGTTAGGTCTGTGAGAAAGATGGAGACATGTAATATACGTGATATGCGTGTGCATCCGGATTCTGTACACATGGAAGGAGAAGAGACAACATGTTTGATGAGAGAGCTGGAAAGACATGGACGAGAGGGGAAGGATCTCGTGGGTTGAGGGATTGATAAATTTGTGCGGGGAAGAGAGGGATTGGTAATTTTGTGCGAGAGAGAGGGTGGGGGGAGGAGTCAGTCAGCCGTCGTCACATCATCCTGCTTCCAAATGGCCCCACATTCTCTAGCGCAGTGTGGTCGCCATCTTCGATCTCCTCGATGCCCTCTTTGAAGATTGAGGTGTTGTGCATGCTGGGGTGCGAAGAAGCACAAGCGAGAGTGGTCGCCATATAACCTTGGATGGGGATGAATTGTGTGCTCGAGGGAGGGTGTGTGTGTGATGTGTGCTGTCCGTGTGTGTGTCAGATATTGAGAGAAAACAAACCTAAGGAGAGAAATGTGTGTGTATGTGATGGAAAGCTACTTGCTAAACAGGGTATTCACGAAGAGATTGTGCGTGCGAGATAGAGAGCGATGTGCGGGCCTTGAGGTGGGCAGGGGCCGGGTGAGGGTGTCAAAATGTGCGCGTTGATGCATGTGTTACATGCGATCGTGCGAGGGATGGACGAATCGAGAGAGATGGTTGTTGTGTTACGGATGCTCCTCACACACACACACACAAGTAAAATAGAAGACCGTTCTCTCATGTATACACAACGTATCGGCATCTGTCTATGTCTCACTCATGCATGATCATTTGCACATTCACACCTCTCTATGTCTCTATCGCACGCACACCGTCTCCACATTGCCCTTCGGCCACAACACACATATGGACACATACACACGTTCTCTCTCAGTCACACACACAGGGGCTGTTTAGTTTGAGACTAAGGGGCTGTTTGGTTTGTGACTATGGTTGCCACATCTTGCCACACCTAAGGTTAGGCAACTTTGACCAATTTAGGAGGGTGTTTGGTTCAAGCCTTACCTTAGGCAATATACTTTTTTCCACACTAGGGCCCCGCATGACATATACTCACAAAGTGTGGCAAGATTCCCTTAGGCTTGCCAACTTGTGGCTCTCATTTTAAAGAACTAACCTTAGGAAAGTGTGGCAAAAATTGTGTGGCAAAATGTGACATTCCTAGGCCTAAAACCAAACAGCCCGTAAGTTTGCCTAAGGTTGCCACACATAGGGTTAGGCAAGTTTGACCAACTTAGGTGGGTGTTTGGTTCAAGGCACACCTTAGGCAAGCCACATTAGGGTCCCACATTACATACACTCAAAAAGTGTGGCAAGATTCCCTTGGGCTTGCCAACTTGTGGCTCTCATTTTGAAGAACTAACCTTAGGCAAGTGTGGCAACATTGTCTCTATGACAAGTGGGCCATAGGGGCAATAAAGTGTGGCAAGACAAAGTGTGGCAAAAACCAAACACATGCCAACTAAAGTGTGGATGCCAAATTTTGGCTTGGCAAACGGTGGCTGGGAACTAAACAGCCCCAAAATCAGTATTAAAAAAACTAGGGCGCACCTAAAACGTCCAAATCCAAATAAACACGAACTGGAGCTAAATTCAAATATATGGAAATATTGTAGCGTCAAGAACTTTTCCCGGAAAAAAAGTTGAGTAATATTCGGGGATTTTTTTCACACACACAAAAAGGTTCGGTGGATGTCCTTCGAGCGCGACATGGTGACGCACTGTTCGATCGACCGCGCGGCCGTGGTTCACGTGCTTGCACAGGATTCCGTATCGTGGCTGTGGTAACTAATAAAAGCACTGCCTAAGTCTAATGTTTACGTGTACTAGTACGGTTTTCTTTTAAGTTTGACCAACCCTATATAAAACTAAACTAAGCTCCCATACGCGCACTCATCAATATGCTGCCACCGCCGTTGCGCATGCCGGCGCACGCCTGCTCCGGCCAACAATTTCTCGCCCATCACCACCGTGTCGCCGCCAAGCCGAAGGCTCACCCGCTCACGTCATCTGCAGTCCCTCCTCGCGATGCCACCGTGCTGCCAAGCACGCGAGCTGCTGGTGGAGCCGCGTCTATGCACGCAGCGTACGAAGAGGAGGATGAGCGCGTGCTCTAGCACGCCGACGAGGAGGAACTAGCGTGTCATTGTCGTCTCCGCCCGCGCGGAGGAGGCGCGCATGGTGGCTGTCACGGCAGAAGCCGGTCGCGCGCGCATCGAGCCCGCAAACCGGGTGCAGACGCAGAATCTACCTTCGAGACCTTGAATGCCACGTGGATCCTGCAATCTGAAGGAGCAATTTGGGTTAGTCGACTCTTGTGAGCCGTTTGATGCAACATGGATGGCTAGAAGGGCTTCTTCAACCTCCAAAATAGATGCACGGTTCATCTTCTCAGCCCGCCACACGCCTAACCACCTGCCGCCGCCGCCGCGCCCTCCCCTGAACCGCCTGCCACCGCCATGCTCCCCCACCCCCGCCATCCGTTTAACCCCGGGCACGATCCGTTTTTTCCCCGCGAACTGCATTCCACACCCAACACTCATAAGATAGATCATGGGCACCCTGCCGTCTTCTTCCTTCACTCCGTCAAACTTCTTTCACAAATTGACTGACCCAAATTATACTACTAGTACGAACATATTAACTACAGTAGGAACACGAAGATACGAGCAGTAGTACCAACTGCAATAAGAACAGCAGTAAGACATAGTACTAGTACTACTGTACGTACTAAAGAGTTCAAATAACGAGAAAGAACATAAACATAGTTCTGCTGGGGCCTCAGCACAACACACCCTTGAAAATAAACTAACCAACTAGTCCGCTTGACACTGCAGTAGAACCAGCATGAGCGACGGCACTGCCACCTACTCGGAGTCCGAGTCCACATCCTCGACTTCGTTCTCGTCCCTCTTCCTCTTCGCCGATGCTTCTTTGCTTGAACTGGACACTGGGCTCTGCTTCTTCATCCAACCCTTGTAGATATTTAAACAAAGGTAGGCATCCATTGCTGCATACTGGATGTGATCTTCATCTAATGTCTTTGACTCCCATGCATGATGAAACTCGTGATGAGGTTTCTTCAGTTTAGCGTACGAACGATCAATCATGGCTGCTGCCAGGGTCAGCATTAAAGGCTGAGAGGAGGACACCAGCCCTTCCTTCTGGAGGTCGAAGGGGTCGCCTACAATGAGGCCTATCCGACCCAGGATTTCCTTGTCGTTCCTAAAGTCTACAGTAACAAATTTGACTCGGCCACCCTTGAGGAACTTCTTAAATTCCTCGCACTCAACGTCGGCAGGGCATATGTGGTAGACCAAGCATAAGTCATGCACGCAAACCTGGATCACGGCGGGCTTCTTCTTCTCTGCCTCCTTTAGTTTCTTCTCACTTCCCAGGACTGTGGTGTACTCAACATCTAGCCCAGCGACCCACTCATCATTTGAGTTTCCGAACATGCGTTTGAAGCGAGCAAGGCATTCTTTCACCGTTGCGGAAGAACGGGTGTAGATGACGTCGAACTCATCGCCGGTGATGGTTCTAACGTTGTACTCACCGTCGATCATGGAGATTTGGGACGCCATGGATTTGGGAGGAGGGTTAGGATTAGTGGAACTGCCGTAATGTGGAAGGACGGGACGACTGGGAGCGAACTGTTGTAAGGTACTGTACTAGTAGAAGACGGGGACGAGTAGGGCGTGCGAACGGCGTGGGGTTGCTGGCTTGCTCGGTGGATAAACGACTGCAATCCCCCAAAGAGTTCTCGAGAACTATGCGGGACCCACTAGATGTCATGTCTACTAGACCCATATCGTAGGCCTGACGGTATAGCTTCTGCCTGTTCGCACACCATGCCGGCTTGTGTGTAACTTCAATTAATTCCGTCAACCGCCGCGCCTCCCACGACCTTCGCCTCCCTCGCGCGGTCGCGCCCTTTGAGACTTCGACCGGCTATAAATGAGCAATTTTTTTGCGTACTCCGCATGCATGATACTCCCTCTGGTCCTTTTTACTTCCGTCAACCGTTTATACTAAAAATATCAATATCTACAATACTGATTATAATGAGTAGTATAAAGCACCTCTTGGGTGGGTTAGATTTTTTTGGGTTAGTTGAGTTCAAACTAACTCTAACACATGGATCCAAACAGGGCCAAGGTTAGCTATTAGAGTACTACTACCTCCCTTCTAGTTTAAAGGGTTCGATTCAAAAATTTGACCTACTCTTAGCAAGATAGAGGTGGTGGAATAGTTTTTGTAGTTCTTCACAAAAAATGTGTTTACCAATGCATGCATGAACACTAACCCCCCTCTCTTCTTTAATTCTTTGCCACATCAGCATGTTTGCTATTCCCGTGTGCATGATACCAGTTAAGATACCACCATTATGGCCAGCCTTAATCATCACATGCAATAATTTAGTGCACCTTGAAATATGAACATGTGTGGGGCGTGTATGTTTTTAATGACTTGAGACTATACCTAGCCCGGCATGCAAGATGAGATTTATTATGCACCGTTCCCCATACCTGCAGGAAGCCCGTTCGTCTCCAAATCTTTTCCTCTCCATGTGTGGAAACAATATGCCTGCCAGACTCTCCTTCTCCCTCCGGCGGTCTCACCACTCCACCCCGTGTGGAAAAAATCTGCATGCATGACTCTCCTCCCCCTGCGCTCGTCCAATCCGTTGTGACCAGCAATATTTCCACCCCTTCCCTCCCCCGTAATTTTCTCCAACAAATATGCCCACGTAGCTGTTACTTAACTGCAGGTGCATTGGTTCACTGACATATGGGCCCAACAGGGGTCTGGCCCACATGTCAGTGACGCAATTGGACCTGCAGTTAAGTCAGTGCAGCTCAGTCCATATCTTACGTAGGTGTTCCATTGCTCGCTATAAATACGGCGCCTCCCATGACATTGCTATCTCCTCCCCCTCACGTTCACGTTCATCGCTATCTCCTCCCCCTCCCTCTCACGTCGACCACTATGGCATCGCCCCTCCCAAGCCCTAGGTGCCCCTCGCTGCACCGCGCAGACGGTCACGCGTCGCCGTTCCGTTCCTCGCCGCCACTAGTCGAGGAGGACGCATCGGCGTTTGGCTCCTCGCCGTGACGCGACGCATCGCCGTTCCGTTCCTCGCCGCCACTAGCTAAGGAGGACGCGTCGGTGTTCTGCTCCTCGCCGTGACACGATGCGTCGCCGTTCTGTTCCTCGCCGCCACTAGTCGAGGAGGACGCGTCGGTGTTCCGCTCCTCGCCGCGACGCATCAAGGTGGACGCGTCGGCGTTCCCAATCTCGCTAGCACGCGTGTCGGAGGACGCGTCGGCTCCCCGCTACGAGGAGAACGCCGCGCCGCCCGCCAAGCCCCCCAGCCTTGAGGAGCTTTGGAAAGAAATGGATGTCGCCTTGTTGGAAGCCTCCAGCAGAACGCGCCAAAATAGAGGCGGAGAAGAAGGCCGAGGAAGAGAAGCGCACCGCTGAACAAGCTGCCTCGGAGGCCTATGTCGCGTCCGAGAGAGTCAGGCAATTGGCTCTTTGGCAGAAGGCTCGTGCGAGGGCCGTGAGGGTGGCGGAGGACGCCCGTGCCGACGCCCTGAGTGCAGTCAGGCCCAAGCGCCTCATCTACGCTCGGCGGTACATGGACCGGGTGCAGGCTTCCAGCGAGGAGGAGTACCTGTTGGCGCCGGATCACCACACCAGTGAGATCGCGCTCTCCCGCCGGCAAGCCGCCAATCAGCACCTCGCGAGTTGCGATGTTGAGGAAGAGGCGTTGTGTCGGCGCGCTGGGAAACAGCCGCGCACCAGGGCACTCGTGGCGCGCTGCAAGCGCTCCTGCGAGCGCCGTGGCTTTTAGGAGGAGTATAATTTTTGTTTCGTAAGGCAATCTCATTAGTTTTGGGACGCAAATGATAAATCCTGAACGTTTAGAAATTTTTAGCGTCCTTAATTAAGTATGTAAAAGGGAAAGTTTGGAAACCTTGTGTATTCGTACGCATTTTGCAAGTACGTGCATATAGCACAAACTTTACTATATACTATCGCACTACACGTCTCTCTTGATATATGCTTGCAGACTGTGCTACTCCCTCCGTCCAGGTCAATAAGTCATCTTTGGTTGTGCACCGTGACCAAGAAGGAGGGAAGACTTATACACCTAGACGGAGGGAGTACTACTATTACTTATATATGTACGTGCAAATGCATGTTTTAACATTAAGATGCGGTTTTTGTAAAAGTAGAAAAACAACACTAGTCAAGCTTGTGAAACGATTCAATGCAAAACAAATGCAGAAATGCTCGTTTGATTGTTTAATTTTAGCTTCCTTCTCTGTGGTTATTTCTCTGTCGTACTTTGTACGGAGTATCTCACTGGTTGGAAAGGCATGCAAATTCCCAAACCGCTTCCTACACCCTATATCGAATTTTTTGCCTAACAAGTTGTGCCGTGCAATTGGAATTCCAACTTGAGTACTACTGCTAGTAGGAGTACTAGGGGCCAGTTCTTTTAGGCTTCTAGATTAGTAATCCCATAACTACTACCTCCGTCCTGGTTTATTGGTCCCCATTGTAATCTGTGTCAAATTTTGATCATAAATTTAACTAATGAAATGTTAGTGCATGTCACATGCACTAACATTTTATCAGTTAAATCTTTGGTCAAAATTTAGCACAAATTACAATGGTGAGGAATAAACCAGAACGGAGGTACTACTAGTAGTAGTTTAGAAGCCCAAATAAATGAGTGAGGCGCCTTAATGTTACTCTCCACTGTGACTAGTCTTATGGGAAAAGCTGGGGAAGCCGCCAAAAGAACTGGCCCTAGGAGTAGTAGCTAGGGATACTAGGAGTAGTAGCTAGGGATCGAGTGTGCGAGACGAACCGGAGAAAGTAAATGCAGAGAGATGAAATGCAAAAAAGACGTAGGGATGTGATGGTTGCTTGTCCGTTTATTTTACCAGGCCACTTATTACTGGGAGTGGTTGGGTTTTGTGATATGACGGTTTTACTGCTGCGCCACGAGCGGGGTGAGAGGTGAGACTCCCGTGCAGCGCCGCCCTCTACACTAGTACTACTACATCGGTCGTGGTTTACCCCCATTGAATTTGACTGAAGATTTAACTGACAAAATGTTAGTGCATGTCAACAAAAACAATATCGTTGGATTCGTATTTGAACATAGTTTTCAATGATATAATTTTAGGTGACATGCATCATCATTTATCGTAATATATATAATGTTAGTTCAATTTTTGGTCGTACTAATCTATAGTAAGGTGCCCGTGCGTTGCACGGAAGAGTGAAATGCATTGATCGGGGAGTTGTTTATTTTGACAAAGGATGTGGGGGTCATCTCATGTGTAACGGGTATCGATAGGTTTGTTCGGATATTATTTCATCTCTAGAGCTCACAAACAACTGGGTGAAATAGATAAAAAAGTATCTTTTGCAAACAAAAGCGTTCAACTGTTCAACCTGCATCCAAAACTTGTGAAGAAATAACTCTTATTGTGCTTTGCAGGAAATGATCTTCAAGAATTAGTTTTTGAGTATCCATTGTTATACATGTTGGCTACAAATGACATGGCACTTTCTTATAGTCAGCAGTTGGCTATACTATTTAAGTATTAACCATGCCCTTATACACCTAGACGGAGGGATTAAATCAGGATGACTTGGAAGGGGGCAGAGGATATGTAAGAAATGGTTCATCATAAGTCTTTCACCAGTACTATAGTAAAAATTCATACATGGAAGATTCTAGACTAAACAATAAATGGATACACTTTTATTCATGCGCGATACTCCAATAGAGCAAGATCATGCATGGAAGTCCCCACATGCTTAGACAGCAGATTACATTGAGCGAAGACTAATGATCAACATTTAACTTGAATATGCAGATGTCCACGTGAACCTCCTTGGAGTCCCCGTGCACATTGTTGGGGGTCAAATAACATCGTGCGTCTTCCATTTCCACATCGGCGGGAAAGTCCCAGCTCGGCAGAGTCCAAGTATGCTTGGCGTAGCCAGTGTCGCCGCCCACGGACCTCCGAGGGGTAGTAATGGTGAGCACGCACTGGTACATCGGCCTCGTGTTAGTGTTAGCGTCAGCGGCGTCGCCCCTGACGCACACTACAGAGATGTGGCGGCGGCCTGCGCGGGCCTTGCCGGTGGCCACGATCAAGAGGAAGACGCTGCCGTCCTCCTCCAAGACTAGCAGGCGTCGCTGATCCTCCAACGACTCAGGCACGGTGAACGGGTAGCACGTCTCGTACTTGATGTTCTTCGCCAAGGGCCAGTAGTGATTGCCGCACGCCTGCGTCAGGTGACGCACGATGTCCGCCGGCGAGCCCCAAAACGGCACCGGGCACTCATAGCAATAGACGAAGGGCTCCTTGGAGGCATCCACCAGGCCGTCCATGAAACAGGAGTGGCTGTAGGGGACGTTCCGCCAGTTGAGTATATGAGCAAGTTACTACGAGATTTAGTCCAAATAAGCACAAAATAAATCATGATGGCTATAACAGAGATTAAACTAATCATGCGGACTAGCATAGTAGATGAACAGATCGAATCTAGGACACAGACTAGAAACATGAATTCTACCACGATTTCGAACAGGAAGGACAGAAACACATACAGTGCAACGGGAGCAGCACCATTGGCGTTGAGGTTGTCGCCCATGTCGTTGAGGAAGAGGTTGCCGAGGTCGGGGAAGAAGTCGTCGTCGGTGAAGTCATCGCTGCTAGCAGTCGCAAGAGTGCGCTCCCCAAATTTCAACAACGCCCGCCGAATGGAGCGCAGGAGGGAGTGGCTGTAGGGGACGTTGCGGCCGCCGAATGGAGTGCAGGAGTAGCCCACGAAGCATTAGATGGTGCTCCTCCCTAGTCTCTATTCTTATCTCTATCTCTACTACTCTTCTTTGTTTTTTATAATATACTAGTTGTAGTTGTCAAATTGAATATCACTGCGCCGTCCACTGCACGCCCGGCTGAACACGCCTCCTCGCCTCCATCAAACCCCTCCGTTAAACCCGCATGCAAACCGAGAAACCTACTCCGGCCCGTGGGAGGAAATTTGCCGGTTGCCGTTGGAGAATAATAGAGTCACATCCAATCCATTTGAGTTAATTGCATGTATGATTCTCCCTCTATAAAAAGTTAATTGCATCCTTAATCTTGTATTCTAAGTACTCTGTGGGTTCTACTGTCAGTACAGTGTACATGACTTGCAGGCTAGCTACAGATTCGTACAGAAAGTTAAAAAGAAACAAATCCATGACTTGCAGGATTGGAGTTAGCACCGATGGCGGTTCGTAGTCGTTCCACGCTCGGGCATTGAAGTTTGTAACTATTTTAGATTAGAACATACTACTCCTCCGGTGCTAGTAGTAGAGCAGAATCCTACTCCACTACTACTCTACTCAAGCAAGTTAGGGCATAGTAGCAGGTACTGTAGGGAGTACTAGTACTGTGATCACTCAAGCAAGTTGTCTGACTTCGATATGACCCTACGCTGCTGGTATGTGTCTCGTAAGTCAAGCGGCGTGCTGTAGTCATCATCACCTGTCCACTTCCCGCAGCACATATTCGCTTCTCCATCTTTGTCCGCTCTTCCATCCCCGCTAAGGCGCCTCCCCCCCTCGTCCGAAACCCAAGCACTAACAATGGCAGAACCGAGCAGCATCCACTGAAAGAGTGGCTGGAATTCGCTCCCCACAGAGGTAATCAAGCTCATTGTTTCACATGTGGACAATCTTAGTACCATGCCGCTCGTCGCGTGCTCGTCGGGGCTGTACCGTTTACTCAAAGCCCTCAGGCCGGAGCTTTTTAAGCCAGCTCCTTGCTTGCTGATGCCGCCTGATCTTCAGAAACGGCGTGTCACGTAGCATAACGATCGTAGGGTGGCGAGCATCAACCCCCTTGACCGCGATCCGATCCCCGTCACCCTCAACTACATTAACGGTATGTACTGGGTCGGCATGAACACGTCTTGGATGGTGCTCGTCGACGGTCGCGGCAGCTGGATGCTCGTGGAGGTCTACACCCGGCGATTGATCCCCCTTCCTTCGATTAACATTGCACTACTTTGGCACCGCGGCCCAGAATACTCGGAATCTTACAGTAGCCAACATGATACCAAGTTTGATTTGCTCAAGGTTGTAATCTGCCAAGTGCCCACAAGATCTGCGAATTATAAAGACTTTAGGCTAATTGCGTTCTTCAACCGCGGTCTCGCCTATCTGACAGGTCACTGTGGTAAGTGGATAAATCTGCACGTCCATCGTAGGATCATACATCCTCCATGGTTCTCTGATGCCATTGAACACAAGGGCTTCATTTACGCTCTCGACTCCTTCTATGGCTGGACGTATTGCTGGCCTACTCCAGTCATCGCTACAAACGGCTGTTACAGCAGTATGTTACTTTCCTGTGATATCATGATGGCTTGCTTATATTACTGTCAACATTTAATGAAAAATATTCATGCTCATAACATGCTGTTCTTAAGATTGACTACATCAAGAGCCCTTTTTTATTTGACTCCAACTTTTTTAGGGTTATTTGACTCCAACTTGATATGATGTTGTAGGCCGCCTGGTGTCCCTACCCTTCCTAATCCCAGAACCTTTCAAAGAAAAGCGGCATGGCAGTTGCAGGTGGTTCCTGGCTCGATCAGACGACGGCGAACGATTGATGATCGTTCACACGTACCGGACGTGTTGTTTCGCGGAATACAATCACAGTCACTGCAAGGTCTTTGAGCAGGATCCCAGCTTCTCTGGGCCTTCAGGAATTGTTTGTCAGACTGAATTATCCGATTAACCAGGAGATAACCGACGGCAAGGATCATGATGGCAGCGCGGTTTCGTTCATCAGGCAAAACTGTGTGTACACAGCATACCATGCGTCTCTGCATGCACCATACCCTGATATGTTCCGCCATGCTCTGCGGCCCAAAGTAGGAGAGAGGGTCGCAAGTATCAGACTTCGACCTGCTGGCTGGAGTTTCCCCCGTCAGGCACCCATCTGGTTCAAGCCGTTAGCCAATCTCCACAGCTTAATAAATAGTAACGTCTAACTGAGCCAGTTAGTTAGATGCGTACACTTGGTGTAGTAGGATCTTTATTTAGTTTGATGCATACACTTGTTCTTTTTTGGTAGCCCTTTTGTAATGATGGCTAATGTTTGGTTTGGAAGAGAGAGCTACATCTTCACTCTTCTGGCCTGCTTACTGCTTCTGTTGCACCCCCAGCCCTGGTTGCTGCTGCTGCTGTTTTCAATGTACAATCAGTAGTATATTTCGTCTAATGGTTGAATAAATGTGTTGTTAGAACGAAAAACACAATGTTTTGGAAGTCGTTGCACGGTTCGATCCTTTAGTGCCCCGTACCGTACGTAGCGCATACTATTTTTCGTACGGAACACATTTTCCACTTGTTGATAACATGCAGCCCACTGATGAAGGCCCAATAGAGAAGCCCATAATTAACTGGAAGGGAGGCTCTCACATGAATCCGACCCAGGTACATGCTCATGGTCCCCTAAACATAAATAAGTAAATAAATAAATAAAGCTAAATGCTCATGCACCAGTTCTTTAAATTCACGATTTAACAGGAGGATATTATTTCCTATGATAGTGTCGTTACATTCAGTCGATATTATTCTTCGGCAAAGATAGCGACCAGTCTTCTTTCTCCCAGCATTTTCTTCCTGCAACCAGCGGACCCATGCAAATCGTAGTCAACGTCGTAAATATATCCGGTCCATTTTTATTTTTCAATAAGAATGTCCAACCCGGCCCAGCACATTGGCGACAACACTTTATCCTCCGCCTTGGTGCGCTCGCCGCGGCGCCGCCGTCCGGCCCTGTCAACATAGTTTTTTTTCGAAACGGTCCCTGTCAACATAGTGAATCGGGAGAGGACTGTAGTTGTGAGTATGACAGTACGGACCCACCAGGTCCACTCCCGAACACAAGCAAGCGCCTCTTTTACTACTTAGATGAACCCCTCGTTTTTTACTCTAATCCACCCTGCTGATATCTGGGACCCACATCATTTTCAACGTATAGTCAATTAACGACAGAATTGCACAACTTTTTTTAGTAGTAATTCAGAGGAGCAGGCTATAAACTGGGTTGTGCGGTCTCTGTGGCCCGTCTAACAACATGACCAGCCCAGCAGTTTTTTCTTTGGGAAAATAGGTAGCCCAGTATTTCTTTTTGAAGAATACCCAAGCTAGGCCTATTTGTTTTCTCCGACTTACTGGGCTGCAAATCTTTCAAGACGAGGAGGGATGCATTCTGGCCTGGCCAAAGAGTATGGTCAGTGTCTCTTAAAAGTAATAACAAAGGGGTTGAAAATTCCAAAAAACTTATAGCAAATGGGATATTAGTTTCTTTTTTTGTTTTTGTTCTTCACTGATATCTTATATGTATTTCATTGGATTTAACATGACATAGTACTAATTTATTTTTAAATTTGTTTTAGTATGGCTACTAATTTTTGGATTAAGAATATTTTGTTCCCCAGCAAAAATTTGCGAATTTTCAAAATTTCCCACATATTTAGTTAAATTTTTGACCCTGGTATTGACCAGAAAATGGGCAGCAATTCTAAAAATGGAAAACGGGCTGCAATAAATTCCATATGAATTAGAAAATGAGTAAAAATTATAAAAATAATAGCAAATGGGCTGTACACGCCACAAATTTCGAGGCTGACTTGTTTACGCAAGGCTTTATCAGTCAACACATGATTCTAGCACCAGTGACTGTTGGATGTCCATCCAACGGCCGACGTGCTTCTTCAATCTCTGATCTTCCTGCTCCAGCCGCCTAAACTAGCGCCGGCGGGACTGCCTGCTCCCTCCTCTTGTGGCCCGCTGTGATGCCGCGCAGGCTTCCCCGGCCCACCCTACTCCCTCCGATGGCCTGGCCGCACGCAATCAACTGCCTCCTTATTACGCGAAAAAAATGATTCCTCCCACTGACATCTGGGGCGCACCGGTTGGGAGGCTGACCTGTGGGCCTACTAAGTTGACGCGTACGCAGGGCTTGTCAACTTAGTCAACAAACGATTCTAGCAGCAGTAACCATTGGATTTGAATCGAACGGTCCTGCTGCTTCTTCAATCGCTACTCTTCTTGCACCAGCCGCCCAAACCAGCGCCGGCGAGACCGCCTACTCCTGCCTCCAGTGGCCGGCTGTGCTGCCGTTGAGGCCTCATCGCCCCTACTACTCCCACCGCTAGCCAGGCCCTGCGGCGACGGTAGCCTCACACCGCAGCCGAACCAGTGAACCCTCGTACTCCTCTCCGTTTGGGCATCCACTGCCGCCTCTTCCCCGGCTCCGCGTCGTCCCCTTCCTAGGCCTCGCCGTTGTCCACCGCCTTGGTGCTCTCGGCGCGGCTTGGTCAATGTGGTCAACGACCGACTTCCATCGGAAGAGTACTGTACGTGGAGAGGCTGACAGCTGGGTCCACGGCCACAACCCAGTTTTTTTTTGTGATTTGCCAAGTAAGTCGCTTTGTCAGGCCTGTTGGGCTACAAATCTTTCAAGATTAGGAGAGCTTTCATTCGGCTAGCCGAGAAAATGGCCTATCAGTAATGAGAAATGGGCTGTACATTTTTAAAACACATCAAACCGGCAATTAGTTTCAAATTTCTTTTTTCAA
The DNA here is from genome assembly GCF_002575655.3 of Aegilops tauschii subsp. strangulata. Classification (NCBI taxonomy): domain Eukaryota; kingdom Viridiplantae; phylum Streptophyta; class Magnoliopsida; order Poales; family Poaceae; genus Aegilops; species Aegilops tauschii. The sequence continues at coordinate 302,337,727 of NC_053035.3, read as the reverse complement.
TTTCGAGATTTTAAATTACATTAATTTTTATGCGTGGACAATTTGTTGGATTTTATATTGATATACATTTATTTCTAAAATCAATTTGAATGTGACTCAAAATTTCGGGATTAAAAACAGTTCGGACCGCACTGAAATATGCAAAATTTTGTATAATTTTTTAACCGTGGCCACAATATGGGCTGTAATGCTAACAAAAAGAATATGAGCTCCAAAAAAACCTTAAGAATTAGCAAATGGGCTGTAAATTAGTAGAAATAATGGCAGATGGGCTGTATGCTGTTTTCCACAGATTTGAGGCTTTCCTAAAAAAAGGTTGACGCACAAGCAGTGACTGTTGGATGTCCATACAACGGCCGTCGTGTTTCTTCAATCTCTGCTCTTCCTGCTCCAGCCGCTCAAACAAGCGCCGGCGGGACTGCCTGCTCCCTCGTCCCCGCAACCGGCTGTGCTGCCGTGCGGGCCTCACCTCCCCACCGTACTCCCATCGCTAGCCTAGCCATCCCTCTACTCACCCACACCTGTTGTTATTCTCCGGCGACGGCAGACGAACCAGTAAACCCTCATACAGTCATACTCCCCTCTGCGTGGGAAACAACTGCCGAGTCTTCCCTGCCTCCGTGTCGTTCCCTTCCTAGGCCTCGCCGTCGTCCACCGCCCTGGTGCTCTCAGCGCGGCCTGGTCAACGTGGTCAACGACCGACATGCATCTGAAGTGGACTGTACGTAGAGAGGCCGACAGCTGGGTCCATGGCCGCACGCAAGGAAATGCCTCCTTATTACGGGCAAAATAATGATTCCTCCACCTGACATCAGGGACCCACCGAAAGGGCCTTTGTATTTCGCGAAAAAAATGTTACGCCGCTGACAGCTTGGACCCACCAGCTATATCTTCGCACGCAAGGAAGTGCCTCCTTATTACGCACAAAAAAATGAATACTCCCCCTGTTAGCTGGGACCCAGTATAGTGGCAGGCTGACTTGTGGGCCTACAAAGTTGACGGGGACGGAGGGCTTTGTCAACTTAGTCCATATGCACGATTCTAGCTCCAGTGACCGTACGATGTCCATCCAGCGGCCGTAGTGCTTCTTCAATCTCTGGTCTTCTTGCTCCAGCCGCCCAAAGCAGCGCCGGTCGTGCCTCGTGCTCCTGCCTCCCGTGGCCGGCTGCGATGCGGCGGAGGCCTCACCGCCCCCTACTACTCCCACCGCTGTCCAGTCCATCCCTCTACTCACCCACACCCCTTGTTATTCTACGGCGACGGCAGCCTCACACCGCAGCGAACCAGTGAACCCTCGTACTCCTCTACACGTGGGCATCCACTGCCGCGTCTTCCCCGGCTCCGCGTCGTCCCCTTCCTAGGCCTCGCCGTCGTCCACCGCCCTGGTGCTCTCGGCACGGCGTGGTCAACGTGGTCAAGGAATGGCTTCCATCGGATGGACTGTACGTGGAGAGGCTGACAGCTGGGTCCACGGCCGCAGCAAGGAAGTGCCTCCTTATTACGCGCAAAATAATTATTCCTCCACCTGACAGCGGGGACCCACCGGACGGGCCACCGTATTTCACGAAAAAAACATTCCCCCCTGACTGCTGGGACCCACCAGCTACATCTTCGCACGCAAGGAAATGCCTGACAGTCGGGACCCACCTGGTCGAAGCGTACGTAGCGTTGTCATTCTGGTCGCGAACGTGTACGTACATACTGGTCAATGTAGAGGCGCGCACGTGTCGTAGTAGAGGCGTGCACGTAGCATGTACACGTACGTACAGCGGCCAGGGTGCAAGAAAGTAAATACGGCCACGCACGTACATACGGGCGGGGTCTCGAACGCCTACTCGCGCGTCCGTACGGCCAGGGCTCGTGTACATGGCTGGGTCGAAACAGAGAATCAGCGTCGTCGTCGTGTTCATGGGGAGGCAACGGAACGCGTCGTGTTTATCGGGAGGAAACAGAACGCGTGGGAGCCTACCGGCTTGGACGGAATAACCGATGGAAACGAAGCCTGGCGTACCTGTCGGCGTTCTGGGAACGGGGGTCCCCAGACTTGCCTACCTGCGGCCCACGACGTGGCAAGTTCAGCGGTCCGTACGACCCATCTTCATCAACAAGGCATCCAAGACCCTCGCGAGGGGCCAAGCCTCGTGAGGGGGACGACGCAAGACCTCCTCAGGAGTGGCCTAGCCAAGCAGGCTCACGAGGAGCGGAGATATCAAGGCGGGGCAAACCTCACGAGGCTCTCGTGACGTGAGCCATGACGATCGGCGCCAGGCGGGCGCCAGCGCGCGCAGCGTCCATGTTTCCTCTTTGGTACTAAGGAGGCGAGCACAAGCGAGGTTGCCATATCGGTGCAACGAGACCAAGACCAAAAGGACGGCAGGACGGAGGTCATCGTGGAGCCCAAGACAGCGTCATCGCCAGTGCTTTTCGTAGGCGAAGACCACTTTTGTCAGGATAGCTTGTACTAGCTGTCCCCCTTCAAATTTGCCCGCCGTTGTTGGCTCCCTTCCCGCTCAATATTTGGGGAGAGGACCAGGGCCTATATAAGTAGAGCTAGCCACCACAGTAGAAGGGAGAGTTCTCATCCGCCAGTTCACCTAGCACAAGAACACCTCGACCTCAGGAGGTTGTTCTTCCCCTTGTACTGTTCATCATCAGCCCAAGAGGCAATCCACCACCACACACTGGAGTAGGGTATTACACCACAACGATGGCCTGAACCAGTATAAACCTCGTGTCTTTCTGTGTTTCGGGTTCGTCGAGTTCGTCCGCGAGATCTTAGCGAGCTAGGGCATGGATCGGTAGGAGGGAAAGACTTCGCGCGCACCCTAGAGTTCGAACCTTAAGGGTTTGCCGGAACCCCACATCCGACATTTGGCGCGCCAGGTAGGGGTGCACCATAGCTCCTCTCCACCAGCCTGCGCCCCGCACCACCGCACTTCGCCCCCATGGCAGGTGCCCCGCCATCCGCCCCTGCGGCCGACATTGACTGCGGGGCATCTGGGTACCGAGCCTTGGCCCCCGCCCTATGGCGGGTGCGGTGGCCGACCAAGTTCAAGCCAAAGATGCCGCCGCGTTACGACGGCGCGGCAGACCCGTCGCCGTTCCGGGTCGCGTACGAGGGGGTTGTCCTCGAGGCCGGAGGCGACGACAAGATCATGGCCAACTGGTTCCCCATGGCCCTCGCTGGCGAGCCGCGTGCCTGGTTGCTCAACCTTCCGGGATCCACGGTGGCCTCCTGTGGGGAACTCCGTGACCTCTTCACTGCTCGCTACGCGGTGCCGGCGCACCACGCAGTTGCGGCCCTGCTGGGCGGCTCTCAAGCACCGCCTTCAGATCACCACATCAAGCCGTTCCTCCGTCAGATCCGGGCCACCTCCAAGCGCCCGGGGGCTCCGCCGGGTTGGGCTGCGCCAGAGGCCGACCTCACTTTCGGCTCAGAAGACCACCCCGACTCCACCGCCCGCTCGGGCATGCTCCCAATGCTCTGCATGCCCACCATCTGCAACGTGGCCGTTACCAAGACCCTCATCGACGGCGGTGCCGGCCTCAACTTGCTCTCCGTAGAAGCCTTCAGCCTTCTTCACGTGTCGCTCGAGCGGCTCAGCCTCAGCAAGCCTTTCTCAGGAGTTGGTGGTGGAGCTGCCCACTCTCTAGGGCAGATCCGCCTTCCTGTCACCTTCGGCACACGCGACAACTACCGCACCGAGCTGGTGGACTTCGACATCGCCCGCATCGGTCTCCCGTACAATGCCATCCTCGGGTACCCAGCTCTCGCTCAGTTCATGGAGGCGACTCACCCGGCCTACACCTCATGAAGATGCTAGGGAGCAAGGGCATCCTCACCATCAAGGGGGACACTAAGGAGGCCGTGACGGCACTCAGGCTCGCCTTCAAGACCGCAGCGGCAGCACAGCCCGCCGACGCCGGTACCCCCGAGGCCAAGGAGGCCGCGCCTACCAAGAAGAAGGAGTTGTTCACCCAAGACAAGGCAGAAACCAAGCAGGTGCTGGTCAACGAGGACGGGCCTTCGGGAGCCACCTTTACCATAGGCGCCGGCCTAGACCCGGGTCAAGAGGAGGCCTTGGTGAGGTTCTTGCGCGCGAATAAGGAGATATTCGCGTGGGAGCCCAGTCAGCTGGTAGGGGCCCCGAGGGAGGTGATTCAGCATCATCTGAGGGCATGCCCCAACATACGCCCCGTGAAGCAGCGAGCGAGACGGCAGTCCACAGAGAAGCAGGCCTTCATCGTCCAGGAGACACGCAAGCTGGAGGCGGCAGGTGCCATTCGCGAAGTTCGATATCCTGAATGGCTGGCGAACCCCGTCGTAGTGCCGAAGAAAGGCGGGAAGGAATGGATGTGCGTCGACTTCACCAACCTTAACAAAGCCTGCCCCCAAGATCCATTCCCGCTCCCGCGCATCGACCAGATCGTCGACTCCACCGCCGAGTGTGACCTGCTGTGCTTCCTGGATGCATTCTCAGGGTATCATCAGATCAAGATGGCGGTGGAAGATGTGGAGAAGATAGCCTTCCTGACACCATGTGGGGTGTACTGCTACACCTGCATGCCCTTTGGGCTGCGCTACGCGGGCGCGACCTTTCAGCGGCTGATGCACATCGCCCTGGGGCGGCAGCTCGGGAGAAACACAGAGGCCTACGTCGACGACATAGTGGTAAAGTCTCGCGAGGCGAGGACATTGATTCAAGACTTGGAGGAGACCTTCGAGAGCCCGCGCCAAGTGAACTTGAGGCTTAACCCGGAGAAGTGCGTGTTCGGCATCCCCTCCGGCAAGCTGCTGGGATTCCTCATATCCCACAGAGGGATCGAGGCGAACCCGGAGAAGATCAAGGCCATCGAGGACATGAGCCCACCACAGACCCTCAAAGAGATGCAGAAGCTAGCAGGGTGGGTGACCGCATTGGGGCATTTCATCTCCAAACTGGGAGAGCGCGCCTTACCCTTCTTCAAGCTCATGAAGAAGAAGGGCCCATTCGAGTGGACCCCGGAAGCCGACCAGGCCTTCCAAGACCTCAAGAAATACCTTACCAGCCCTCCGGTGATGGTGGCACCACGGCCTCATGAGCCCCTAGTACTCTACCTTGCCACCACCCCGTACTCCGCCAGCGCGGCGCTGGTGGCGGTTCGGGAGGAGCGCCAAGCCAAGAGCGCGCTGCGCCAAGCCGGAGCTAAAGTGGTGCAGGGTCAGGAAGGCGCAGCAAAGGCATCCGTGGTAGAAGACCAAGCTCAACAGGACAACGTCGCCGAAACTCCTAAAGACAGTCAGGTCTCAGGAACCCCTCCTCCTCAGGAGATGCCCCAATATCCGCAAGACCCAGGCCTCGGTAGTATGCCAGCCCTCGTCAAACACTCGGTGTACTTCGTCAGCACCGTGCTGCGGGACGCGAGGACACGCTACCCCATGCCTCAGAAACTCATGCTCGCACTCTTGGTGGCCTCACGCAAGCTGCGACACTACTTCTAGGGCCACCCCATCAAGGTCGTCTCAGCCTACCCATTGGAGAGGGTGCTCAGGAGCCCCAACTCAGCTGGAAGGGTCGCTGAGTGGAACATCGAGCTGCAGGCATTCCAGTTGGAGTTCAGCACTACCAGGGTCATCAAGGGGGCCGCACTCGCTGATTTTGTGGCAGAATGGACGGATGCCCCGACACTTGAGGAAGGCGAAGACCGGTCCACCTCACCAGGGAGTGAGGCTCCAGATGGCTGGGTCATGTATTTCGATGGCGCCTTCGCGGACCAGGGCGCAGGGGCTGGAGCAGTGCTCATCTCGCCCACTCAGGACAAGCTCTACTACGCCGTGCAACTCTGCTTTTAGCACGGCGAGAAGGTCTCCAACAATATCGCAGAATACGAAGGCCTCATAGCTGGCCTGAAGGCTGCGGCAGCTCTAGGGGTGGAGCGCCTTACCGTCAGAGGCGACTCGCAACTCCTCGTCAACTTCTCCAACAAGGTATACGAGCCGAAGGACGAGCACATGGAGGCATACCTCGCGGAGGTGCGCAAGATGGAAAAGCAGTTCTCGGGCATGGAGCTGCAGCACGTGCCCCGGGGCACCAACAAGGAAGCCGACGACATCACCAGGAGAGCATCCAAGCGGCAACCGCAAGAGCTTGGAGTCTTTGAGGAGCGGCTCTTCAAGCCATCAGCTACACCACCTCTTTCAAGCACGATTCAGCCTCGGGAGGAGCTCCCCCAGCCTCCAGCCATGGGAGCCCCAGCCTGTGGCCCGACCTCAGGAGCTCGGCTGCTCTTGGCGCTCGAGTCCTAGGAGGAATGCTGGATCAAGGAATTCAAGGAGTACCTGATGCAAGGGACGCTGCCGAAAAAGGAAGAGGATGCAGAGCGCGTGGCCTGGCAGGCCACGGCATACTGTATCGAAGACGACGAGTTGTACAGGAAACGACCGAACAATGTCACGCTGCACTGCATCTCCAGTGATCAAGGAAGGGAGTTGCTAGTTGACATACACGGTGGGGACTGTGGGCACCATTCGTCGTCACAGACCCTCGTCGGTAAGGTGTTCCGCAGTGGATTCTATTGGCCTATGGCACTCAACGACGCAGCCGAGCTGGTGAAGTCCTGCGAGGCTTGCCAATTCCACGCCAAGCAAATTCACCAGCCAGCTCAGGGCCTCCAGACCATCCCGCTCACGTGGCCATTCGCGGTCTGGGGGCTGGACATCTTAGGCCCGTTCCCACGGGCGCCAAGGGGCTACCGCTATCTCTATGTCGCCATCAACAAGTTCACCAAGTGGGCAGAAGTGGAAGCCGTCCGTACCATCCCGGCCGGCTCCGCTGTCAAGTTCATCAAGGGCCTCGTGAGCCGCTTCGGGGTCCCCAACCGCATCATCACAGATAACGGCTCGCAGTTTACTAGTAACCTCTTCAAAAACCTACTGTGCTAACCTTGGAACGCAGGTCTGCTACGCTTCGGTGGCGCACCCCAGGAGCAATGGCCAGGCCGAACGCTCCAACGCGGAGGTCCTGAGGGGCCTCAAGACCAGGACCTTCAAGAAGAAGCTGGAGGCCTGCGGCAGGGGCTGGCACGATGAGCTCCAGTCCGTGCTGTGGTCCATGCGCACCACCGCCACCAAGCCAACGGGCGAGACTCCATTCTTCCTCGTCTACGGAGCTGAAGCAGTCCTTCCTCACGAGGTCAAGCATCGCTCCGCACGGGTCCTGGCGTTTGACGAAATGCAGTAGGATGCCACGCGGGGGATGGATCTCGTGCTGGGGGAGAACGTCGTCGCGAAGCTGCATTGAGGGCGGCAAGGTACCAACAAGCGCAACGGCGATTCCACTGCCGCAACGTCCGCTCTAGGACGCTCGAGGTGGGCGACCTCGTCCTGAGGCGGGTCCTCTCCAGGGAAGGGCTGCACAAGCTCTCGCCCATGTGGGAGGGCCCATTCAGGGTCGTCCATGTCTCCAGGCCTGGTGCAGCGCGCCTGGAGACGCAGGACGGGATGCCCATCCAGAACGCCTGGAACATCCAGCACCTCCGGAAGTTCTACCCATGAAGCAAGGCCCAGAGCCTGTGAAGAAAGGCCCAGAGCCTGTAAAGAAGGCCCGGTGCCTGTGAAGAATCGCCGCCCATGACACTCTCACGTAATAATGAGTTGGGGCTGTACACGCCCCGGAGTCTTAGGAGTGCCGGCCTCAGGCCCTGGGGCTCCCGCCCACGCCTAGTGACTTGAAGAATAGATTAGGTGCCGGACGCGGCTTTTCATTTACTTTCCGTAGTTGGCTCGCTTTTCCTTAATCGAAGTTTGCTTTTGGTGTTCCTTGCTGATTTGATTCCCTCGCCTCTTACTGCATTTTCCGGCTCTGGTTTGCTCGTGTTCTCTCTCTCGCATACCTCGCGAGGGGGCTAGGCAGGTGCCCTCGCGAGCATTTTTCTCCTCTCCGCCTTCTCGCGAGCCACCCTCGTTCGAGCCCAAAAAGCTGGCGCACCTCTCCTAGTCTGTGCCCCTTGGGTACCGCGATACAAAGCGCCAGGTCAAGGCTTTGGTGGACGGCAAATCTTCTAGCGCGCCTCCTAACGAATTTTTGCAGTTCCTGAGCCAACACGGACCACCAGGTTAAGATGGACACGAGGAAACAAACGCCTCGTAAGGAAGAGGGCGCCCCGAATGCACCAGGTTAAGTTATCTTGCGCAAAATAACAACACGGCACGGGAACAACACGCACAGTGCAATAACCAAGGAACCACAGTTCGATACACGCCCCTCTGGGCCCATACTGGTTTCATTTTTAATGCAGGAAAAAGAGCAAAATAAAGCGGTGTTGCAGCAATCCGCGGAGGCAGGCCCCTAGCGACACCCAGAGCCTAGCCAGACCCTTCCTCGCGCTTCATGGAGGCGCGGCGACGGGATGACCCGCTGCCACCTTCAAAGCGGGCGCGGCGGCTGGTCGTAGCCACCACTGCTGGAGCTGTCGCCGGGGGAAGAGTCGCCGTAGCTGGACGAGACATGGTCGCCGCCGAGGGCAGGCTCGCCCTCATCCTCGTCGTGATTGTCACCAAGGCCGAGCACCTCCTCACCGTCGTTCGCCTCGGGGCAGCACCCGGCACGGCGACCATCTTCCCCAAACACCCTCACATAGAGGGTCGATCCACCATCGTACTTGAAGTGGAGGGTTCACCGCCTGCCCAGGCCGCGCGCGGGCGAACGTCTGCCAGCCGCGAGCCAGGGCTATGATGCCCGCGGCGGAAGTCTTGACCGCGACCCAAGAGGCCTTGCTGCAGCAACCATCCGCCTGCAACCAGAGTCCGCCTGGACCAGAGGCCGGAAGTTCATCGACGAAGAAGCGCGGAAGCTGGAGCCAGTTGCCGGCCGGGTTCTCCGACCAGACGACGAACTCCGGCGACACCTCCGCCGAATGGAAGCGCGGACGGGGAGGCCGCACCACCATAGCATGCCTCCCTCGTCAACTGGACCGCCATGGCTAGGGCGACCCCCTCCGCGTGCCGCGGCGCCGCCACAACAGTGGGCCATGGCGGGGGTCGCGGCGTGCTTGCGCGGACGGCCGCGTCCGCGCTTGGGCACCGGGGAGTCGGGTCCCTCGTGAGGGGCCTTCCCCTTCTCGGCGGCAGAGAACTTCCTTCGTAGCACCATTGGTGGTGCTGCTAGCAATGGAGCAAGGAGGAAGAAGCAAGCGAGCAAGGAAGAGATGGGCGAAGGGGGCTCTGCCCCCTCCCCATTTATAGCGGAAGAAGGCCAACCGGCGCCTCCCACGATCGCAGGTAATGATGGTTTTCCTTGCATGTCACAGGGACTTTTCAAGTCAAGCAGTTGCCGAGGCAGCGTGGGGAAGCGGAGACGCCCACGTCCAATCAACCGCCACGCGTCAACCGAGGCCGCAGGCTTTTGGGGTCCGCGGCGCTCCGTACTTGACCCTTGGCTTTGCCGTGAAGCCAAGCCCGAGCGCACCTTGGGCCCGGGGGCTACTGTCGGCGTTCTGGGAACGGGGGTCCCCAGACTTGCCTGCCTGCGGCCCACAGCGTGGCTAAGCCAGCAGGCCGTATGGCCCATCTTCATCAACAAGGCATCCAAGACCCTCACGAGGAAAACCTCACGAGGCTCTCGTGACGTGAGCCATGACGATCGGCACCAGGCGGGCGCCAGCGCGCGCAGCGTCCTTGTTTCCTCTTTGGTGCTAAGGAGGCGAGCACAGGCGAGGAGTACCGAGGCATCAGGCAAAGGTTGCCATATCGGTGCAACGAGACCAAGACCAGAAGGACGGCAGGATGGAGGTCATCGTGGAGCCCAAGACGGCGTCACCGCCAGTGCTTTTCGCAGGCGAAGACCACTTTTGTCAGGATAGCTCGTACTAGCTGTCCCCCTTAAAATTTTCCCGCCGTTGTTGGCTCCCTTCCCGCTCAATATTTGGGGAGAGGACTAGGGCCTATATAAGTAGAGCTAGCCACCATAGTAGAAGGGAGAGTTTTCATCCGCCAGTTCACCTAGCACAAGAACACCTCGACCTCAGGAGGCTGTTCTTCCCCTTGTACTGTTCATCATCAGCCCAAGAGGCAATCCACCACCACACACTGGAGTAGGGTATTACACCACAACGGCGGCCCGAACCAGTATAAACCTCGTGTCTTTCTGTGTTGCGGGTTCGTCGAGTTCGTCTGCGAGATCTTAGCGAGCTAGGTCGTGGATCGGTAGGAGGGAAAGACTTCACGCGCACCCCAGAGTTCGAACCTTAAGGGTTAGCCGGAACCCCACATCTGATAGTACCGCAGAACGGAGGAAACGGCCTTGTGTTCGACCGGCCACATTCGAAACGGGATCCTGTTCATCGGGAGGGGTCTGGCATACCGCAAAACGGAGGAAATGGACCTCCTACGGTCGAAACGGGGGTCCTGTTGATCGGGAGGGGTGTGGTGTACCGCAAAATGGAGGAAACGGACTTGTGTTGGAGCGCTACGGTCGAAGCGGGGGTCCTGTTCATTGGGAGGGGTGTGGCGTACCACAAAACGGGACTCCATGGCATACTGTTCATCTCCACCGTCGACCCCCTCCAGCCTCCACGGGCTACTGTTTATCCACCATCGACCTCCTCTAGCCTCCACCTGCGACTATTCATCCACGGGCTCCTGTTCATCCAGCCTCCACCGCACGCTACTCCACCGGCTACTGTTCAACCAGCCCTCTCCACGGGCTCCTGTTCAAGCACCCCTCCACGGGCTACTGTTCATCCTGCCCTCCACCGTCTACTGTTCATCCTGCCCTCCACGGGGTGGTCCTGTTCATCCTGCCCTCCACGGGGTCCTATTCATCCAGCCCCAACCGGCTCGAACAATCTGGGTCCTGTTCATCCACCCCCACGGGGAACTGTTCATCCAAACCCCCCAGCAACGCTCACTGTTCATCCAGAGGCAACGCCACGGGGTCCTGTTCATCCACCCCCACCAGGAACTGTTCATCCAAACCCCCTCAGCAACACTCACTATTCATCCAGAGGCAGCATCGATCGGCTTTAGTTAGCAGCAGTAGCGAAGGAATCGCTCGATCGGGTTCAGTAACGCGTAGCCTGCAGTGCAATCGCTCGGGTTCAGTTAGAGCCCAATGCCTCGCTCAGGTTCAGTTAGAGCCCAACGCCTCGCACCCACGCGCGTGCGTGTATGAGAGAAATGCTCATCGCTCGGCCCCGACCACCCACCGTAATCGGGAACACCCCGATATTTTCCTCGCCCTCGCTTCTACCACGGTTTTTTCCATCATGGACGGCCCAAAGAATGTCATGCAGCTGCGTCTCCGGCCCGCCCAAGACGAAAAGCCCATTTTTTGTCATGATTTTTTGTCATAGAAGTAGGACCCCACCACATGTATGATGATACCGGGTTTTGTCACAATTATCGTCATAGAAGTGTCATAAGTATGACAGAAAAGATTTTTGTTCGGCCCAAAATGTCACGGATGTGTCTTTTTTTTGTAGTGAAGCTGTTAGATCCAGAAGAAATATCGACCTTGTAGTTTTTGCCAGCTGCATAACATGTAACAGCGACCTGTTAGTATATTTGAAGTACATCGGGTAGGTGATGCTGGAAGGGTTTAAAGGTGAAAAGTACCCAGGCCGTGGCGGGTGCTTGGCATCTTGCCAGACGGTGGGAATCCGGTTCAAACGTCAAGGGTGATGATGCCGCGCTAGCTGTCGGGGTCTGGTAAGGAGATCTAGAACCGTTGAGTAGGGTGTTTGTGGAGCGGCTCCGGTAGGGTGGACTACGGTGTGGGCGAAGCAGATCTGAGGCCGTGGATGAGGGCATCGGTGAAGCTGCTCTGGTGGTTGGGTTCAGGATGGTGTCGATGATGCGAATCTACGGTCATAGACGGGGCGTCAGAAGCTGCTCCGGTAGGTTGGACGAGGGTGCGATGAAGCGGATCTGAGGCCGTGGACTTGTGAGTTGGCAAAGCGGCCCCGGTAGGGTTGAGAATGGTATAGGCGAAGCTACTCCGGTAGGGTTGACAATGGTGTCGGTGAAGCGGCTCCGGTAGGGTTGAGGAAGGTGTCGGCAAAGAGGATCAGAGGCCGTCGACGGGGGCATCGGTGGGGCGGCTCCGGGGGGGGGGGGTGGACGAAGCGTCTACGGTGGGGAGTATGAAGGAGCCGTTGTAGATGCGCTGCGGTTGAAGAGAGTACCGGCGAAGCAGATCCGGCATTGTGGACAAAGGCCGACACTGAATGGGCTGTGGTACAGTGGTGGATCACCAGTCTACTTGTTTCTAGGGGAGGTGGGAGGGGTAGATGCGGCCGCAGAAGCAGATCCGGCGAGGTGGATGCCGCTGGCAGTGAATGGGCTCTAGTATGCCAGTGGATGAGCAGTCTAGGGTTTCGAGAGGGGAGGGGTAGAAAGGCCGACGAAGCACGGACGGCGTGATGTAAGATGCTCTGGTGCTGTGGAGTTAGTCGTTTTTGCGGGAGGGGGAGAGGAAATGGGGGTGCCGTGTGGTGGGGGGAACCGGAAGGTACCAAAGCAGCCCCGACCTATTATGTAGATGAGGGCGGTATTGTAACTGTTGTCCTCCGTGCACCTAGGACAAAAGGGGAATTTCGCATGCTAAAGACTAGGTGGCGGAAATTTTAGAAGGAGGCGGGAGATTTTGCCGCCCGCGGGATCGTTCGTATCCAGTTTCAACTAATTTTGGACTGTGCTAGTGGGAAGGTCATGCGAGACTGTGTACACGGGGCACGCATCAGCAGTTAATAACTGGTGTGAAGTCCACCCTAGAAATAAGACAGTAACTCAGGATGATGCACCGATAACTTGGACGTTCACACGGGCGCGACCAATCGTACGAGTGTAGAGGCGCGTTCAAAAAAAGGGAACAAACACTCAGCCTATGTATTTCTCGTGTAAATAGATAATTTAGTGCCATTGGTTATTTACTTTAAACATAATGCATTGACGTGTTATTGTTGAGGCGCACAAAAAGAAATGGATATTGTAGCCCCACAAAAGAAATGGATATTGTAGTCCACTACTTAAAAGTTTTACCTCATATGATTACATAGCCTCCATTTCATAAATTGCGTACCCGTTGAATTCAAATATGAATATTACATATATTACTTCATAATAGAACCTTAAATCATCCAAGACTAATGAATTTGAATGCAAGACTAACAATGGTGCATGTACATGATAGCTACATTGGTTGTTTGAAGAAACATCACTGTAACTTTGGCACACACAATTGAAAAGGATTATTTAGAAAGAAAAAAAATGTGATATGTGAGTGTCCAATCTTTATAGAGTTGAATCGATATTGTACCTTTGGCCACGATACGAAGTAGATATTGATTTATGTTCAAGCGATGCACGTCCACGATCGCTAGATAGTGATACGTGAATGAATTGTGCAATCTCTCTCACATGCATACATATCTTATTTCCCCATTGGCATCGGAATCACACACGCGCACTTCATGTATTTTTTTCCCTCCGTCAAGGTTAGAATTCATCTTTCTACCCCATCCTACAAGTCTCTCAAACAGAAACACACATGCTCTCTCTGTCGAACACGCCCACCCCTTTTATTCCGCCCACCCACCGCCACTGATGTCTCAAAGTATAATTATGTCTCTCACACATATGCCTAAGGTTAACTCGAGTTCCGGAACCATATGAATACATACAATGGGATTCCAGCAGAGCACCTTTTGTTTTGAGATTTCTCTCTCTCTCTCTCACACACACACACACGCGCGCGCGCGCGTAGACATTGTTTCTCGCTTCATTTTCCGGCACTTGCATGCACACCGTTTGTTTATCTCCGTGATGCTTTAAGTATGCCTCACACACATGCTATCTACCTATCTCTTAATATAGATATGTGTCACACAAACTCCTTCTCCCTACTAGCAAGATTCCCATGCGTTACACGGAACATCAAGATGCATTTGTATGAGTAGTTTGTCTTGTGGGAGAAAAGGATGAACGAGGGAAGGCCTTATTTGCAAATGTGGAGAGGGGTGTGGGTATCTTTTTGCAAAATTGCCATAGTTTCCTTCCTATCCGTCGAATATAAATCGGACGGCCTATATTGCAGGATGGCAGGCACACCATCATCACCAACTCTGTTTTTTTATAAGAGTAGATATATCTAAGTGTCACTGCCCCCCACACCCACACACACACTTCCCGACACCGAAGGAGTAGGGTGACACCTCGATCTCGAAGGAGTAGGTTGACACAGCATCGTAGGAACAAAAAATGGGAACATCTTGTTTTGGGTGATTTATCTTTTTTTAAGTGAACATAGTATGAATAATATGATGTGGGGGGGCACCCATGAAGCTTATGTGGCTTGGTTGCATGGCTAGGAAAGGTTAGAGAAAAATAAATAGATAATGTGTTTAGAGTGCACTCCACTAAATAGATATACTTTGGATCCATTGCAACGCACGGGCCGACACATTGGTAGTAGTAAGAAACAAATTCTGGGTTTGGCACGAGCTCGTACTGCGGGAGCACCACAAGGCCTGCCGCAGGAGTTACATTTCCCTCTCGGGGCCCACGGAACCGAGCTTCAGTGGCTTACTGCCAACCTATGAGTCAATGACATGTGGACCTTAAATGCGGATGGCCCACATGTCATTCTCATGGTGGTGGCGTGGTTCGCGATTCACTCGTTCGAGATGAACCGGCCGGTGGTGGCGTGGCCGTGGCGAGGGTGCCACAGCTGGGTGTCGGGGCGTTACGAGGCGTAGATGGCCACACCGGCGGGTACTACCTATAGTACAGAAGTACTCCAGCTGAGGATTGGTGCCCGGGACGAAATGTGTCACAGCCGCTAGATGAAAATTCGATGGTGCGGGAGTACGGATCGGAGCACAGGAGCGGAGCAGGCAAACCGCGTCCAATCGGGTGTGGCTGTGGTAGAAACTTGATGGTCGCCGTAGTTCAACTGGCCCGCATGTCATGCACACAAAGGCAGAGGAGCGGTGCGGCCGAGAGGGATGAGGCGCACGTCGGGGGACGTCGTGCCATGGGTTGGAGCGGCGTCGTGGGAATCGCGTGTGGCAGTGGTAGCAACGTGATGGTCGCTGTGGTTCAACTTCATGGACAAGCTGTCATGTCTGCTGACACATGCATTGCATACTACTCACTGCAAGGAGCAGTAGTAGAGAAAACTTGTTCCAAAGATACCATTTTTCCGATCAAATTCTCGAGATATAATTAGTTTTTACACACGGGATTACTCCTGCAAGGGTCAATCACAACAGGTGTTCTGTAAAAAAATGCATCTTGATGTTCCCTGCAATGCATGGGCATCTTGCTAGTTATAGAAGAAGCCCACACAGGCATCTTGTTGCATGGTGTGCCACCAACCCAAACTCAAATTGTTTCAGACGCTTAGGTGCACCGGATGCCATGCCGCGCTACAAAATGTAAAAAAAACAGCTCCAATTTTTTTTAAACATGTTATCTTCAAACCAGCCACACTCGTCCCTCACCTCATCAAAGCAGCCCGAGGAATATATTTTGAGTGAAGCATGATTTATTTTTGCTGATATATGTATATCAAAACTAGAGTGTTTATATCAAGCCCGTGAACAAGTATTATTCTACTACTTTGGATCCATTGCAACGCACGAGCCAACACATTGGTAGTAGTAGTCTCTATCTCTTTTTTTAGGGAAGTAGTAGTCTCTATCTCTACTCTTATAAAAAACAGAGTTGTTGATGATGATGTGCCTGCCATCTTGCAGTATAGGTCGTCCGATTTATATCTAACTATGGCAATTTTGCAAAAAGATACCCACACCGCTCTCCACATCTGCAAATAAGGCCTTCCCTCGTTCATCCTTTTCTCCCACAAGATAAACTACTCATACAAATGCATCTTGATGTTCCGTGCAACGCACGGGCATCTTGCTAGTCTACTACTCTTCTCTTATAAAAAAACAGAGTTGGTGATGATGGTGTGCCTGCCATCCTGCAATATAGGCCGTCCGATTTATATCTGGCGGATAGGAAGAAAACTATGGCAATTTTTGCAAAAAGATACCCACACCCCTCTCCACATTTGCAAATAAGGCCTTCCCTCGTTCATCCTTTTCTCTCACAAGATAAACTACTCATACAAATGCATCTTGATCTTACGTGCAACGCACGAGGATGTTTCCTTGGGGGTCTCTCCAGCGCGGCGTGGCCGTAGTTGCAAGTTGACGCCCCTTGAGATGCCGATGTTGAGGGGCACTCGAATTTTGTCCGATGAGCATGTAAGTGATGAGTTTGATCACGTAGTAAATGCATTCTAAAGACTACTTCCGTGTCCATTTCCTAATTCTCCCCTGCCCATTGTTTCAGAGGTTAGGCTTGGTGCTAGTGGAGATTGGCTTGCATATGTACGGGAGGGTACCAACATCAATTTGCACAACATTTACAACGGTGACACCATTCCCGTAGAACCTTTGTCCAACATTGGGATCAGCCATGCAATGGGCCACCTCCTGAATTGGTACGATGGAACCACGGTGAGATTGAAAAAGATATCAATCATGGAAGCCCTAATAAGGTCGTCCACCAACCAAAATTACACTCTCAACACGGTGTTCGACATCGCGATTGCTTTCACGAACCTTGCACATGGCGGTCAATGGTGGACCATGCTGTCTGCAGCCGATTTTGTTGTCGTACGAGTACGAAGACGCTGTGCTCCTTTCTAACCGCATCTTCGCGGTGACAAACCAGGGGACTTATTTCGTATGGGACACATCCTATGGTATACTCCCTCTCTTCCAGTTTTTTTGTTTTGAATTTTTTTTGTTTTATAAGTTTCAAATTCGAATTTAGAGCTCCCCATCACATGTTGAGATTACAATGTCCATTAAATCATTGCGTGCATGTACTAGTAAGAAACAAATCTCGAGTTTGGCACGAGTTCGTGCAGCGCTAGAACCACAAGTGCTGGCGCAGGAGTTACATTTCCCGCTCGGGGCCCTCGGGACTGAGCTTCAGCGCCTTACTACACCTGCCTTTGAGTCAATAACATGTGGACCCGATAGGTGGCTGGTCCACATGTAATGCTCCCGAAGGCAGAGGGGCAGTGGGCCGAGAGGGATGAGCCGCAGGTCAGGGGACGTGTGGTGTCATGGGTTCGAGCGGTGTCGTGGGAATCGCGTGTGGCTATGGTAGAAACTTGATGCTCGCCACATTTCAGGTGGCCCACATGTCATGCACACAAAGGCAGAGGGGCGGTGCGGCCGAGAGGGGTGAGGCGCACGTCGGGGGACGTGGTGCCGTGGGTTGGAGCGGCATCGTGGGAATCGTGAGTGGTAGTGGATGAAACGTGATGGTCGCCGTAGTTGAACTTCCGTGGACAAGCTGTCATGTCTACGGGCACATGCATTGCATACCGATCACTGGAAGGAGTAGTAGAGAAAGCTAGGTGGATAAATAGTTCCTTATAGTCAAGCGGACCCACGCTACTACTTGTTCCAAAGACATGCACACCATCAAAATAGTCGATCTATATCAATATACACAGAGAGGGAATCTTTTTTTACAAGAGAGGAAATAGTTCATCCATCCATAATGCCCTGTTGCTGGTGCAGCTTCTTCTTCTTCTTCTTCTTCTTCTTCTTCTTCTTCTTCTTCTTCTTCTTCTTCTTTGTCTTCTTCTTCGTCTTCTTCTTCTTCGTCGTCATCTTCTTGTTCTTCTTCTTGTTCTTCTTCTTCTTCTTCTTCTTCTTCTTCTTCTTCTTCTTCTTCTTCTTCTTCTTCTTCTTCTTCTTCTTCTTCTTCTTCTTCTTCGTCTTCGTCTTTGTCTTCTTCTTCTTCTTCTTCTTCTTCTTCTTCTTCTTCTTCGTCATCATCATCTTCTTCTTCTTCTTCTTCTTCTTCTTCTTCTTCTTCTTCTTCTTCTTCTTCTTCTTCTTCTTCTTCTTCTTCTTCTTCTTCGTCTTCGTCTTCTTCTTCTTCATCATCTTCTTCTTCTTCGTCTTCTTCTTCTTCGTCTTCTTCTTCTTCGTCTTCTTCTTCTTCTTCTTCTTCTTCTTCTTCTTCTTCTTCTCGTCTTCTTCTTCTTCTTCTTCTTCTTCTTCGTCTTCTTCTTCTTCGTCTTCTTCTTCTTCGTCTTCTTCTTCGTCTTCTTCGTCATCTTCTTCTTCTTCTTCTTCTTCGTCTTCGTCTTCTTCTTCTTCTTCTTCGTCTTCTTCTTCTCATTTTATGTGGGAGATGGCTTCGCAACAAGCTCTCTGGACCTTGCAGCTATCTCGAAACTCACACGAGCATCGAGGGCAGCATATTTTATCCTCTCGTACGTCAAGGGACAATTCTCCCATCCAAACGACCTTATTGCCAGTGTCTCGTCACCCTTCTGAAGATTTGTTCCGAGCACAAAATTTGCTACGTCGAATAGGGATGGTGTCGGTTTATCAGAATCTTCTACATGAATTTTTATTTTGGTTTGTACGTCAGTGATGCTTTTCAAATCAAGGTTGTACGGCTCCAACTTCTGTTTGTCCCCTGCGATGGCTACCCCACAGAAGTATATGTCCTCCCGAGACAAGAAATGATGGAGCTCACCTGGTATGGAGGGCGTGTGTATGATGTGGTACACCAAAACATCATCTTCGAGGCACAGCTGAAGGATGGCGGCGCATTGGATCTTCCCAGTGGCACGCTCCGTGTACTCTGTGTCGAGACCGATGACCTTCATCTCCACCTTTTGGAGGGAGTTGGATACATTGTTGATCCACCTCTGAACAACCCTTGGGTGGTCGGTGACGGTGGCAACTATGCTCAACGATCCTTCGACGAGGACATGTTGGACGCTAAAAACCTGCATCCCGATCTCTTTCGCCATTTGGAACGGCTGGACCGGAGGGATATGGTTTGGAGAATTAGGATTAGATGGCTAGTCTAACCGAAGAAGATGATTATTTAAAGGGGCTTCAGAATTACTCCAGGAGTATGTGAAGAGGTTAATACAATTTGAATGAAGTGTGGTTTGGATGCAAATGAAGATGAAGGAGAGGTGAAGAAGCCAAGGAAAATCGGTTCCCGATGGAGAAGTAAATGGGAGAAGTATCCTGCAGGCAGTTGATTAGACGGCTAGGTAGACTAAACGAAAAGGCTATGTGGGTAGACTCAGGAGTGGTACTTGTCTGTGTACGTGCCCATCCTTCTAGTGCTACATGTGCCACTGGCTAGTAGAGTTCACTCTTTTGAATCACCGTGGCGAGACATTTTATGATTCCTTTTTATTTCTGCACTCCTCCTGACAGGTGGGACCTATGCAAACGGATAAAAAATGTGTCGTAGCTGGTTCGGATGGATATTGGCACGTGCGTGGGAGACACAACATTCTCTAGTCAAGGAATATGCGGTTATCCTCAAAAAAGAAAAAGCCTTCTTCGCGCTTCCGCATGCACGAGAATTTGGTTCTGCTTGCAATATGGATGATACCTGGAAGGTGAAGTGAACCCAGAGGCATGCTAGCACGGGAGACATATTTCCGCTATACAGTACTACTCATGTTCCTACTAATCCTACTAGTAGTAGTAGTAGTAGTAGTAGTAGTAGTAGTAGTAGTAGTACAACTGTGGTACACTTGATGGTCAAAATATTATTCATCCGGTCCTCACAGTGAAGTGACAAGACCCTGCGCCCGAGGTGACACCAGTCCAGGCGGCGTGTCCGGGTTACCAAAGTTAGCCTCACCTTGTGCACTGTGCAGTCACTGTCACCGCCGCTGTATAGCATGCCTCGCCTCGTCTCCCTCTCCCCTAGCACCACTCCATCTCCATCTCCGTCTCGCCGGAGATCCTGAGGTCACTCCTCATCATCTCACTGTGCCCCCGCATACCCTCGTCTTGCTGCCTCCCCCAGTACCACTATTCCCTCGCTAGCCGCTCCAGCACCGAGAGCCTTCTCCCCCATAAATCAAGCCCCCAAAAACCCCACCTTCCAAACTCCACCATGGCCGAACGCGAACCGCGCAGCACCCAGGGACATCCTTGACCTCTGTTGATCGTGTATGGATATGTTGAGCGCCCTGCGGCTGGCTGCATGCTCGAGGGACATCCACACGGCCATCGTGAAGCGAGGCCTAAGCTTTTCAAGACACCCTGCTTGTTGCTATCTGGTCTTGCGAGATTTGCTCACCATGATACAGAGGCGTACATGATGCCCCTCGACTTCAATCCGACCTCCATTAGTCGAAACTTCTTTGCAGGTATGTAGTGGGTCGTTGTCGGCGTCCTGGGAATGGGGGTGCCCAGACTTGCCTGCCTACGGCCCACGGCATGGCTCCACCAGTGGCCCTGTACGGCCCATCTTCACCAGCAGACACTCAAGACCCTCGCGAGGCGGACGACACAAGACCTCCTCGGGGGCGGCCTCACTAGGCTGGCTCGTGAGGGGTGGAGAGATCAAGGCAAGGGGCACCTCGGGAGGTTCCTGTGATGTAAGCCATGACGACCAAGGCCAGGCGGGCGCCAGTGCGCGCAGTGTCCTCATTTCCTCATTGGTGCTAAAGAGGCAAGCGCAGGCGAGGAGTCCCGAGGCATCAGGCAAAGGTTTTCATATCAGTGCAACGAGACCAGGACCAGAAGGACGGCAGGACGGAGGTCACCATGGAGCCCAAGACGGCGTCACCACCAGAGCCTTTGGCAGGCGAAGATCACCTTTAGTCAGGATAACTTGTACTAGTTGTCTCCCTTCGAATTTGGCTGTTGTGGCATCCCTTCCCGCCTAACATTTGGGAAGAGGACCAGGGCCTCTATAAATAGGACTAGCCACCACCATAGAAAGGGGATCGATTCCATCCAGACACGCACAAGCTCACCGAGCTCAAGAACGCCTCTCCTCAGGAGGCTGTTCTTCCCCTGTAACTGTTCATCCTTAGCCCAAGAGGCAATCAAACCACACCACACTGGAGTATGGTATTACACCACATCGGTGGCCCGAACCAGTATAAACCTTGTGTCCCTTGTTCTGTGAGTTCGATGCGCTAAGCTTTGAGATCGCGGTGAGGGTGTGAGCCAGAGGGGAAGAGATCTTTGTGCGCACCCCAGTGTTCGAACCTCAAGGGTTTTGCTGGAACCCGAAATCTGACATTTGGCACGCCAGGTAGGGGTGCGCCGAAGCCTTCCCCCCCGCCAATCCGCGTCCCTTCGCTCCATCGCATCCATGGCGGACGCGCGTCGAGCCCGCGCTAAGCGCCGGGCCGCCCTCACTGCCCGTGTCGCTCAGACAGCCCCTGTCGGCGGGCCTCCCCGTTGTTGCCCGTCACCCGCCTCCAACGCCGCCACCGGTCCGGCGGGAAACGAGCAACAAGCGTCCTCGCGGCACCCCTCGGTGCGGCGGGATGGCCGTACCACCACTCCGTCGCTGACCCCAGCCGGCTCACCGTCTCACGCTCGTCGCGCTCCCACGGACATGCAGGCCGCGCTGCTCATGGCATGCGAGCTCCTGCGCTACCGCCCGGTCGACGACCTCTACGAGGACTAGTTGGGCAGCATCGCCGAGCTCGTGAGCGCCGCTGGGGGCTCCCCCGCACCATCCCTCTCGCTGCCTCGCCCTCCGCCAGCTATGGGCAACGTAGCTCATGGAGCACCCCCACCACCTCCGCACCAAGACGGCGCTCTAGCGCCAAGGCGCGCGGCCCCCCGGCGTGACCCACCACGTCGGGCGCCCGCGCGAGAAGAAGGAAGCTGCCAAGAAGTTCCTCGGCTGCAAGAAAATGCTCCTGCGCTCCTAGCGCCACCGCGACAAGACTGCGTGCCGCCTGCAGCGGTGGCGCGCGGACATCGGGGGCAGGCTCCGCGTCAGCAAAGGGCCCCGGTGGCCACAGCAGGCTGCCGCGCCTTCACCCCGGAGTTGCGTAGCGTCGTCTGGCCGGACAAGTTCAAGCCAGACCTGCCTCCTCGCTATGACGGCACCCCCGACCCTGCGGAGTTCTTGCAGCTCTACGAGCTGAGCATCGAGGCGGCCAACGGCGACGAGAAAGTCATGGCAAACTAGTTCCCCATGGCTCTCAAGGATGGTGCTTGCTCATGGCTCCTGAACCTGCCCTCGGGCTCGGTCTCCTCCTGGGACGAGATGCGCGACCGCTTCGTCGCCAACTTCCAGGGCACGCACGACCGCCCTCCGGCCGCGGGTGACCTGCGCCGCATCAAGCAGCAGCCATGAGAGACCTTGCAGAAGTACATCCAGTGCTTCAACAGCGTTCATCTCAAGATCCCCAAGGTGACGGATGAGGCCATCATTTCCGCGTTTTCTGACGGCGTCCGCGACGTCAGGATGAAGGAGGAGCTTGCCATCCATGAGGAACTATGTGCTACCTCTTGAGCATGCGTTGGTTTTCCCTTGAAGAGGAAAGGGTGATGCAGCAAAGTAGTGTAAGTATTTCCCTCAGTTTTTGAGAACCAAGGTATCAATCCAGTAGGTGGCCACACGCAAGTCCCTCGTACCTACACAAACAAATAAGAACCTTGCAACCAACGCAGTAAAGGGGTTGTCACCCCTTCACGGCCACTTGCAAAAGTGAGATCTGATAGATACGATAAGATAATATTTTTGGTATTTTTATGATAAAGAGTAAAAGTAAAGAACGCAAAGTAAAATAGACCCGGGGGCCATAGGTTTCACTAGTGGCTTCTCTCAAGATAGCATAAGTATTACGGTGGGTAAACAAATTACTATCGAGCAATTGATAGAATAGTGCATAGTTATGAGAATATCTAGGCATGATCATGTATATAGGCATCACGTTCGCAACAAGTAGACCGACTCCTGCCTGCATCTACTACTATTACTCCACACATCGACCGCTATCCAGCATGCATCTAGAGTATTAAGTTCATAAGAACAGAGTAACGCATTAGGCAAGATAACATGATGTAGAGGTATAAACTCAAGCAATATGATCTAAACCCCATCTTTTTATCCTCGATGGAAACAATACAATACATGTCGTTTCCCCTTCTGTCACTAGGATCGAGCAACGCAAGATTGAACCAAAGCTAAGCACTTCTCCCATTGCAAGAAAGATCAATCTAGTAGGCCAAACCAAACTGATAATTCAAAGAGACTTGCAAAGATAACCAATCATACATAAAAGAATTCAGAGGAGATTCAAATATTGTTCATAGATAATCTTGATCATAAACCCACAATTCATCGGATCTCGACAAACACACCGCAAAAAGAGTTACATTGTATAGATCTCCAAGAAGATCGAGGAGAACTTTGTATTGAGATCCAAAGAGAGAGAAGAAGCCATCTAGCTAATAACTATGGACCCGAAGGTCTGTGGTAAACTACTCACACATCATCGGAGAGACTATGGTGTTGATGTAGAAGCCCTCCATGATCGATGCCCCCTCCGGCGGAGTGCCGGAAAAGGCCCCAAGATGGGATCTCATGGGTACAGAAGGTTGCGGCGGTGGAAATAGGGTTTCGTGGTGCTCCTGGATGTTTTCGGGGTACGTAGGTATATATAGGTGAAGGAAGTCGGTCAGGAGAGCCACGAGGGGCCCACGAGGGTGGGGGCGCGCCCAGGGGGCCAGGCGCGCCTCCCTGCCTCGTGGCCTCCTCGGTTGTTTCTTGACGTCCACTCCAAGTCCTCTGGATCACGTTTGTTCCAAAAATCACATTCCCGAAGGTTCCATTCCGTTTGGATTCCGTTTGATATTCCTTTTCTGCGAAACACTGAAATAGGCAAAAAAGCAGCAACTGCACTAGGCCATGGGTTAGTAGGTTAGTCCCAAAAATAATATGAAAGTGTATAATAAAGCCCATTAAACATCCAAAACAGAATATATAGTAGCATGGAACAATCAAAAATTATAGATACGTTGGAGACGTATCACTATGCATGGCTCTGGTGCTGTTCAACCTGGCGACCAAGTGCGCAAGAGTTTAGGAAGGGCGCCTTTCCCTCCTCGAGCTCCCAGCTACCAACCCGGAGGAGAAGAAAGCCAAGGCCAAGGACGTGAAGCACAAGGGAGTGGCTGTGCTCGCGGCGGAGCCTGACACGAAGCACGGCCGGGACCACCCCGAGTCGTCCAAGAGTAGCCGTCCGTTCTGCACCTTCCACAACGTACACAGCCACAACACCAACGACAGTCAAGAGCTCAGGGCCATCCAAGATGGGCGCTTCGGTCGACGCCCCGATCGCAATGACCGGGGCTACGGCCGAGGAGGAGGATGAGGCGGAGGACGCTGGGATGATCGCGGCCCCCGCCAGGAGTGGCGTGACCGGCCTCGTGAGGACCGCTGGCAGGACCTGCCTCGTGAGGGCGCCTGGAGGGATCAGCCTCACGAGGACCGCCCTCAGGGCAACGCTGGTCTTCCTCCGCTACCACCACCAAGAAGGAACGACGACCACCATCAGGACGAGGGGGCTGGGGGCTTCAACGAACCGCGTGCTATCGCCTGCATCTTGGGCGGAGCTCAGGCCCTAGCGTCTCAGCGTATCTTCAAGCAGTTTGCTCGCGAGGTGAACACAGCCCTTCCTAGGCTTGAGGCCACGCGCCCGCTCAGGTGGTCCTAGTGCGCCATCACTTTTAGCTCGGCGGACCAGCTCAAGTGCGCGGCCACTGCTGGTGTCCTCCCGATACTCTGCTCACCCGTCATCAGCAACGTACAAGTCACCAAGAGCCTCATTGACGGTGGCGCAGGGCTTAACGTCCTGTCCGTCGGGATGTTCGACAGCCTCCAAGTGCCATACGATTAGCTCCAGCCCACCAAGCCCTTCTCAGGAGTGACTGACGGCTCCACCACCCCGATAGGGCAGGTCTGCCTCCCTGTCACCTTCGGACAGCACGACAACTACCGCACCGAGCTCATCAACTTCGACGTTGCCCACATCCGTCTGCCATACAATGCCATCCTCGGGTACCCGGCACTGGCCAAGTTCATGGCAGTGACCCACCACGGCTACAACATCCTCAAGATGCCAGGAAGCGGCGGGATCATCACAGTCCCCTGCGAAGAAAGGGATGCGTTGTGCTCCCTCGAGTGCGCCTTCCAAGCCGCAGCAATCGAAGACCCCGACAACCAAGGCACCATATACCCTCCTGAGGCTGCCCCCAAGAAGAAGAAGCAACTACTCTGTACAGGGCCTCAGGGGATCGGCGCCTCAAGCGGTGCCACATCAGGATCGGTGCCCGCGCCTGGGGCGCCTCCTTCCATCGCATAGGAAGGCGCGCCCGGTGCCCTTCTCAGGAAAGGCTCGGGGGCTCTCTTCTGGAGGGCCTCAGACCTAGCCCACGTCATGAGGGAGGCGCTCGGGCACCACATGGAGGCGTGCTTTGCGGCACGTTTCCCTCAGGAGGGTGCTGGGCGAGGAGCGCCCAGCGCTCAGGAGTTCATCGCCAAGACCACTCAGGAGCTTCAAGAAGCAAGGGCCATGCGCGGCGACCGCCGCCCACCTGGCGCAGCTCCCCATCCAGGCGAGGATGGCGGGCTGCGCGTCTGCATCGACATCCCAGGGCTCAACAGGGCCACTTCATAGGAGCGCTTCTAGCCTTCGCGCGTGGGGCGTTGCAAGGGCCCACCTCACAGCTATGTTTGCATGCCATTCGGCCTACCGAGCATGACAGCCGCCTTCCAGCGCAACTTGTGGAGCATTCTGGTGGCTCAGGAGGCCAGGCATCACGTAGTCCTAAAGGAGATGGAGACGGTCCTCAAGGAACCGCCCGAGCCCCCAGAGCCTCCAGAGGTTCAGGGCCCTGGCGGCTCATGAGGAGCGACTCCTTCATCATGCACCTTCGGCTACCCCACCACGCCGTCGACAACGGAACCAGGTGACATTTTCCAAGTTTATTTAGCTGGGAGCACCCCTCGGGCTGCATCATTCCCAGGCCGCGTGGGCCTGTCCCTGCGGCATGTATCCTTTTGCATCTTTAGCTTACTCTGTTGGGGGCGCCCCTCGGGCTGCATCATCCCCAGGCCGCTCGGGTCCATCCCAGTGGCATATATCGTTCTTGCATTTATCTGAGCTAGTTCGCTTTCCATACATAAGCTATCTATGGTTATTACCTGCTTGATTACCCCCCGCAACGGGAGCCGCACGCCGATTGTCTTTCTTTAGGATCCCTCGCATAGGGAGGCTAGGCACGGCGCTTGTGCTCGGGTGTGTCCCTGCAACGCTGACAAATCAGCAGCAGGCGGTACCACGGGCTCCCTCTTATCCCATGCAATTCGCTTGCACGTTAAAAGGGGGGCTCCTGAGCATCGTGACTCGGGAGCTCTTACTGGCTCTCCAGCCCTCACCCCCTGGCCTTGACCACGGCATCGCGACCTGGCATACCAGCGGCGGCTGAGCTCGCTCGAGGGCCGGGGCCTGAGGACGTAGAGCACATAGAAGAGCGGGGAGAAGAGGGGGAGGCTCGCAGGGGCCCAACCTAGCTACACTACAGCGGTCGACACACGAGTCCGGTGCAGCACAAGGAACCAACTTTGGACTACCAAGATAAGTTTCGTGCCTGGGTCGACCGAGCGCTACGGCATAGGATTCTCATTCGTCGCAGCCTTGTTGCGGCAACGTCGCCTCCCTTTCCTACCTCTCGGTGGCTGCTTGCGTGCTAAAGGGGACCTCTTGAGCATCGCGCCTCAGGAGCTCTTACTGGACCTCGGGCTGCTCACCTCCTGGCCTTGACCACGGCATCGCGACCTGGCATACCAGCGACGGCTGCAGCCTGCCTGGGGACCGGGACCTGTCGGCGTAGAGCACCAGGCTGCTGCAGGGTTGGAAAGGGGAGACCGAGCCAAAACGGGACATGCGTATGCAAATTTTCACAATAAGGATAGTATCAACAAAAGACATTACAGACCCTTTACACGCCCCCACGGGGTCCATCTCGATTCCTTGCAGGGAACAAAAGAAGGGAGTTCCTGGAAGCACTATCTACACGAGCCAGCGTGGCCGGCGCCATCATCAACAGTGGGCCGCGTGAGGCCGGCGCCAACCTCATCCAGATCAGCGACAGCGGCGATCGGACGCCGCGGCCTTGCTCCGGGTGCGGCGAGAGCTCGGGAGCACGTAGCTGTCGTCGCTCATCTCCGGGGTCTCGGAGGGCTCGGGAGAGTCACTGGACTCCCAAGCGCCGCCACTACTACTGGGGGAACTGCTGATGAGGCTAGCGGCGGGCTCGGCGAAGGCTGCTGCGCCGTCCTGATGACCCCCTCCGGGGCAGCACTCCAGGCGGCGACCTTCCTCGTCGAAGACCTTGAAGAACATGGTGGAGGCGCCATCGTACTCAAAATGGATGGCGAGGGCACCGTCCGAGCGGCAGACTCGAGCAACCTCGCCCTAGCCGCGGGTCATGAAGATCTTGCCTGGGAAGACAGCTTCCACCTCCGCTCCAGTCGCCGGGGCGTCACAGTCGGCGTGCTGCAGCCAAAGCTCGAGGGGGCCCCTCGGCGGCATCTCGGTGGAGAAGAACTACGGAAAGCGAATCCAAGTGCGCGGGGGCATCACCGCCCACATCACGAGTTCGCGCGAGGAGTCCGCGGCATGGGCTCCTGGGCGACGGCGTGCGCTGCCACGGCGCGGCGACCACGGCCGCGGTGTGGGCAGCGCTACTCGCCGCGTTTCCTTCCAGCGCCCTCGGCTTGGGCGTACAGAGGCAGCGGATACCCGAGAGGAGGCCGCTCGCACCAATGCCTCGACACCTCCGGCCTCACGACTACGCCGTGGCGGTGGGCCAGCCTCTTCTTCGGCGGAAGTGGCCCGGGCTCGTCATGGGGGGTTTTCCCCTTCTCTGCGGCGAGAATCTCCGAATCGGCGCCATGGGTGTCGCTACTAGCGATGCAGCAAGGAAGAAGAAACGAGCGGAGCAAGAAGATATGAGCGACAGGGGCTCCGCCCCTCCTCATTTATAGTAGGAGAAGGCCAACCGGCGATCCCCACGATCACAGGTAATGATGATTTTTTCCTCTGCATGCAGTAGGGACTCGTCAAGTCAGGCAGTTGCCGAGGCTGCGTGGGGAAGCGGAGACGCCCACGTCCAATCAATCGCCATGTGTCAGACGGGGCCGCAGGATGTTGGGGCCCGCAGCGCCCCGCACTTGCCCCTTGGCTTCGCCTCGAAGCCAAGTTCGGGCGCGCCTTGGGCCCCGGGGCTACTGTCGGCGTCCTGGGAACGGGGGTCCCCAGACTTGCCTGCCTACAGCCCACGGCGTGGCTCCACCGGCGGCCCTGTACAGCCCATCTTCACCAGCAGACACTCAAGACCCTCGCGAGGGGCCAAGCCTCACGAGGTGGACGGCACAAGACCTCCTTGGGGGCGGCCTCACCAGGCTGGCTCACGAGGGGCAGAGAGATCAAGGCAAGGGGCACCTCACGAGGTTCATGTGATGTAAACCATGACGACCAAGGCCAGGCGGGCGCCAGTGCGTGCAGTGTCTTCATTTTCTCTTTGGTGCTAAAGAGGCAAGCGCAGGCGAGGAGTCCTGAGGCATCAGGCAAAGGTTTCCATATCAGTGCAACGAGACCAGGACCAGAAGGACGGCAGGACGGAGGTCACCGTGGAGCCCAAGATGGCGTCACCACCAGAGCCTTTGGCAGGTGAAGACCACCTTTAGTCAGGATAACTTGTACTAGTTGTCTCCCTTCGAATTTGGCCGTTGTGGCATCCCTTCCCGCCTAACATTTGGGAAGAGGACCAGAGCCTCTATAAATAGGACTAGCCACCACCATAGAAAGGGGATCGATTCCATCCAGACATGCACAAGCTCAGTGAGCTCAAGAACGCCTCTCCTCAGGAGGCTGTTCTTCCCCTATAACTGTTCATCCTCAGCCCAAGAGGCAATCCACCACACCACACTAGAGTAGGATGTTACACCACATCGGTGGCCCGAACCAGTATAAACCTTGTGTCCCTTGTTCAGTGAGTTCAACGCGCTAAGCTTTGAGATCGCGGTGAGGATGTGAGCCAGAGGGGACGAGATCTTCGTGCGCACCCCAGTGTTCGAACCTCAAGGGTTTTGCCGGAACCCGAAATCTGACAGTCGCCATGCATCATTTCCCTTGACTTCGATCCAATCACCATTGCCCGAAACTTCTTGACAGGTATGTACTGGGTCGGCATGAGCTCCCACTGGATGGCTGCCGTCAGACAAGACCGAAACAAGTTGGTGCTCGTGAACTTCCACACCTCCCATGAGATTATCCTTCCTTCATTCAATTATATAGGGTTTTACCGTCGCGGTCGAAGTCATCTAGATTACGAAGTCAGTTGGACGCACCTTGTTTTGCAGAAGATTGTAATCTACCAAGTGCTCACACGAGATGCGAATTACGCAGACTTCAAGCTAATTTCCTTGTTCGACCGCGGACTCGCCTATCTTTCCGCCGGTGCCTTCTTTAGCTGGAGACAGCTCACCTCGCGGTGGATCTTCAAAGCTCATACACACTTCTGTGATGCTATTGAACACAATGGCATCATCTATGCGATCAACAAAGCAGATGGCACCACGTATTGCTGGGACATCACGTGTAAGTTGTTTTCGTCTGATGTTAATGATGACGCCATGACACTATTTGAACTTTTTGTGATGATTGGCATATCCCTGTTTGAGTAGAACTATGGCAATGTATTAGAGATGCCATAAACCAGCTATATTTGGAATGAGTTAATTCATGCGATTGTGACCATGTCATTACAACCAATTTATACCCCCGAATAATCAAACGGTTAGGAAGATATGGATATTCTCCTTATTTTATAGTAATTTATATACTACTAAATATGAGTGTGTATCAATTGCCATGTTAGTTTCCTCATTTTCATGATGTAGAAACATGCATCACACTGTTCGTTTCATCTAACCATACATTAGGGAAGTAAATGTGCATATGGAGAACTCTATATTTGGAAGTAGTGAAATCATGTAATGCTTACCATGTGTACATACCTATATTCGCCCTTCAGCAATCAATGGCTAGAATAATATCCTCACAAAATTTTGCCCACAGAACATGAGTATATAACAATGCATGGTCTATTAGTTTCCTTGAAGAATTTGCTTGTGAGGACAGAACATGATTACATAACATGCATGACATGGTAGTTTCGTGTGAAGAATCGATTGCGAGATAACATGAGTATAACCATGCATGGCACTTCTATATTTTCGAACCCAGTATACATTTCCCTGTATTTTCCTCCCAGTTCCAACAGGGACATATCAATGTTGTTTCTTGCATTATCCTACTCATACTCTGAACAATGTTGATCTCACATTAACAATGTCTGTCCTTTTTGATATGATGAAGTGTCCCTACAATTACTACCCTTTGTAATCACACCACCTTTGCCAAAAACAGGGAAGCACAACTGGTTCCTCGCTCGACCAGACGACGGCAAAAGACTGATGATCATTCGGACACATGAGCCGGAAAAGTTATATTGCAAAAACCCCACTGTATACAAGCACCATGAAATACATGAGTATCCGGACAGTGGCTGTTACGTCTATGAGCAGGATACCAGCTTGTTGGGGCCTTCAGAATTTTTGAGTTGGAGGCGGGTAAACAGCCTTGGTTCACACTCTCTGTTTCTTGGACTCAATTATCCGATTAACCAGGAGATCACCGTTGGCAAGGACCTTCATGGAAGAAAGGCTCTGTTTGCTATGGAAAACTGTGTCTACGCGGCGAGCCCTAGGACTTCAGGAGCAAACTCCCCTATTTGTCAATGATACAGCCTGCAGCCAAAAGAAGGTGAGAACAACAAAGGCATCTGCATTAACATTGATCCTTGGATGTCTCAAGTCCGACAGGCAGTTATGTGGTTCAAGCCTTCAGGTTGATAGGTAATTGGGCTGTTGCGTCGAAAGGGTGGAGTACTGGTGTCTCTGGATCACTGGTCACTGAAGCGGGGCTGCAAATTATGATGGTGTTGGGTCATCCCTCTTCGAATGACTTGTTATCTTTGCTGCTTGTTCTGGATGGGTAGTTCTCTCTTTTCTTATGCATATTCCTTGTCATTTGGTCAGCCTCGTCTATGACACTCTTACTATGTAATAGTTGCCTCTATCTAGAATGTCATTCTTGTCTGGATCACGAGATTCTGAGCGCTGCAGATGGGTGCGTTTTGGCGGTGTAGCAAGACTTCCTATGAACTATCATGTCTTGTTGTTTATGTCGGTAGTAGTCACAATTCAGTGTTTGAATGTTGTATATATTGTTGTTTCAAACTATTTATAGTCTCAAACTGCTGGTGGGCTAAATGAGGGCATCACCATTCTCCAGTGTTCAGAGTATATCTCCTTTTTTAAAGTTAAAATTTGAGCTCAGTGTCTTTTCGATGATATACACTTGTTTGGGCCAGTGAGGTGCCATTGAATATGGGCTGAGTAGTAATGCAATGCCAAACATGTCAATTATGACTCTTAGGCCGGGCTCTCAAAAGATCCTAAAAAAAGGCCGGGCTCTCAAAAAAAGAAAGAATAAGGACTCTTAGGCCGACATGTGGGCGCCACCGGTGTTTCCTTGCGCTTGCGCACCGAGAGCATATTGGCGCGTGTTCGAAATTCATGCTACCTTTTCATCCCCAATCTCCCGCCCGTCCCCCACCTCTAGAATCTCGATTCCTACTCCAGTTCCCCCAAATCCCCCTCCTGTACTCCCTGTACTCAAGCGCACTATCATGTCGCCGGTCAACGTGGATCTACGAGCCGGAGATCCTGAGGTCCGTCCTACCTTCGGGCGCTGCGTGCTGTCGCTCAACAGTGGCATGGCGGCGCTTGACGACCAGTTTGCCGGCAAAATGCTGATGGTAACCATCAACGGCGACCGGCCTCCCGTCTCGCCGGACGACCTTGTCAAAGATCTTGGCATTGAGCACGGCATCCAACTAAGTGACTTGCTCGTCGAAGTCTGTCCGCCACCAGCTGATTTCTTCGTCAGGTTCCGGACAACTTTCGACTGCAGTCGTGTGTTCAAATCTTCCCGGCGTTTGTTCTGCGATGGCGCACTAGTGAGCTTTGATCGGTGGCACCCAGGATGGGGCCCGGTGCCCTCTGAGCTTGAGTTTTTAACAAGGCTTACCTTCCACGGCATGCCTCGACGTGCTTGGAATAGCGAGTCCATGAATGAGCTTATCAACGACCTCGGAGGTGAGCTCGTAAGTATGTTTGTTCCTCCAGACAGCTGAGCTCTGACGGTTATGGCATGGATGAAGAAGCTGTCCACCTTACCAAAGGTGATTGGTGTTGAGATACCGGTGCAGGAACCAGGGTTGTACTATTCGTCGCCACCAAGGCCGCCGCAGACCACGTTAGGGATGTGCCTGTATCGAGTGTTTGTGAATGTCGAAGAAGTGGTCAATCCATCAATCGAAGTCCTGCCGCCGCCGCTGGTGCCAGGGTCCGTCGACGACGTCCATTACAAGAGTCAACATCAGACTTTCCCCCTGTTGCTCTGAACGATGGATGGCACAGGGCCTACTCCATCGCGCGGCGGAGGCCACTGCTTCTTTGGGAGAAGAGGCAGGGCTGGCTGCCTGGAGGTGCTCTAATTTGAGGTAACAACTGAATCTTCTCAGATACTAGTTAACTCCGAGCTATGGGTGTGAAGCACTGATGTGCTAGTACATTTGATTGTGACCTGTTCTATTTTTGTACCTGAACTTCTTTTAGAACGGGTTGTACGTCAACTTAATGTGCTAGCAAAACTTATTGTGTTGTCTGTCTGTTTTCTTTGCACAACATTCAAGATATTTCCTCGTCATTGATAAATACGATGAACCGTTATGTACGGTTCATTGGTTTCAACATAGCCCTACCCGTAGCGATCCACTGCTTCCACCCTGATTGTGCCGTCTGCGTGAAATTTTTGTATGCAAGTTCAGTGTGTTATGATGTTCTATATGATTTTGTCAACTATATAAGTTTTTACTGAGCATCAGCAATGCATATGGCCGAAAGATGTATTTACGAGCATCGACCGATGGGTCTCTCTCTCTCTCACACACACACGCACACACGCACAAGTGGGACTCGTTGAATTATTTCTTCGCTCGTGACAACTTTTAATTAGGTTCCACGGTACTCTAACTTTTTTCTTAAGTTATTAATTGAGCTTAGACTTTCTTAAATAATCTTTCCTAGGAGGGATGCATTAGGCTTGACAAGAAAATGGGATTTAAGAAATAATAAATGGGATGTACTTATAAAAACTAGGCAGTAACTACAAAAAATGCACCAAACACATAATTAGTTAAAAAATATTATTATTGGAATTTGGAATTTTTAATTTCATTACTTGTTGCGCGCGTAATATTTCGTTGGATTTTTACGTAATACAAATTTATTTTGAAATTATATTTAATCTGACTAGAAATTTCGGGATAAAATATTTCGGATCCCATCAAAATGTGGGAAATTTTATCGAATTCTGTTTTGAGTGGCTGGTTGAAGTTATTAATCATTGTCCTAGCTAGAAAATGGGTTGTACTTTTAATGAACTGTAAATGGGCTGTAGTAAATTCCATTAGAATTCAAAAATGGGATGTACATTCTTACAAATCGCAAATGGTCTATATGTTCTCTCCCACACACTTGTGGGCCTACTAAGTTGACGCGTATGCAAGCCTTTGTCAACTTATAGTCAACACACGGTTCTAGCAGAAGTGGCCGTTGGATGTCCATCCAACGGATGTCGTGCTTCTTCTTCAATCTCGGATATTCTTGCTTCAGCCGCCCAAAAAATGATTCCTCCCCCTAACATCTGAGGCACATCGTTTCAGAGGCTGACCTGTGGGCCTACTAAGTTGACGCATACCAAGGGCTTTGTCAACTTAGTCAATATAAACGATTCTAGCTGCAGTGACCATATGATGTCCATCCAACGACCATCGTGCTTCTTCAACCTCTGGTCTTCTTGCTCCAGCCGCCCAAACTAGCGTCGGCCGTGCCGTCTGGTCCTGCCTCCTGTGTCCGGCTGTGCTGCCACCGCTGGCCATGCCATCCCTCTATACTCACCCACACCTCCTGTTATTCTCCGGCGACGGCCGCCTCACACCAAAGCCGAAGCAGTCAACCCACGTAATCCCCTCCATGTTGGCATCCACTGCCGTGTCTTCCCCGGCTCCGCGTCGTTCCCTTCCTAGGCCTCGCCGTCGTCCACCACCTTGGTGCTCTCGGCGCGGCGTGGTTAACGTGGTCAACGAAGGACAACCATCGGAAGAGGACTTTAGGCGGTGAGGCTGACAGGTGGACCCACCGGCTACATCTTCGAACACAAGGAAGTGCCTCCTTATTACTCGCAAAGTAAAAACGATTCCTCCCCCTGACAGCAGGGACCGACTAGCTATATCTTCGCACGCATGGAAGTGCATCCTTATCCTCCCTGACCGCTGGGACCCACCTGGTCAAAGCGTATGTAGCGTTGTCTATGTGGTCGTGAATGTGTACGTACATACTGGTCGATCGGTCTCTCTGCAAGTATGAACCGTGGCCGAGTAAGTAGCAGCACGTGTCGTTGTAGAGCACCCGACATAGCAGTTCACCAGTCCCGTCTAAGTCCTATACACGTACGTACAGCCACAGGGCAAAAAATACGACCACGTACGTACATACGGGCAGGTTCTCGAGCGCGTACTCGCGCATATATACGGACGACCAGGGCTTGTGTACATGGAGAGGCAACGGACGGCAGCAATGGCGTCCTGTTCATCGGGCAGCGAATCGGCTGGGTCGGAACGGAGAAACAACGTCCTATTCATCGGGAGGCAACCAACTGGGTCAGAATGCGTCCTGTTCAATGGGAGCCAACGGCTTGGACGAAACAGCCAAAACGGGGCCGTACCGCAGAACGGAGGAAACAGACTTCTGTTCGACCAGCCACAGTCAAAACGGGATCCTGTTCATCAGGAGGGGTCTGGCGTACTGCAAAACAGAGGAAACAGACTTCTCTTGGACCTCCAACGGTCGAAAAGGGGTCCTGTTGATCGGGAGGGGTGTGGCGTACCGCAAAACGGAGGAAACAAACTTGTGTTGGAGCGCCTACGGTCGAAACGGGGTCCTGTTCATCCACCGTCTACCGCCTCGCTCCAGCCTCCACGGGATACTGTTCATCCACCGTCGACCTCCTCCACCCTCCACGGGCTACTGTCCATCCACGACTACTGTTCATCCAGCCTCCACCGACTGTTGTTCATAGAGCCTCCATGGGGTCCTGTTCAGCCACCCCCAACCGGCTGGGGTGCATCAGCCTCCTCGGGGTCCTGTTCATCCAGCGGCAACGACCTACTACCACGGGGTCCTGTTCATCCAGCCCCCACCGGGAACTATTCATCCATAGCCAACCAACCGGCTCGACTCACCATGTCTCGACTCGTTCTACGTACCGCGCGCATGGTAGCAACGGTCACTGTTCATCGAGAGGCAACCCAACACTGGCTTGATTGGTTTCAGTAAGTAGCAACAGTGATCGCTCGGGTTCAGTTAGCAGCAACAGCGAAGGAATTGCTCGGGTTCAGTCAGCAGCGAGTGAATCGCTCGGGTTCAGTTAACAGCCAAGGGATTGATCGCTCGGGTTCATTAACGTGCGATCACTCCGGGTTCAGTTAGCCAGCGCCTCGCAGACACGCGCGTGCACGAGGGAAACGCGCAAACCACAGTGCATCGCTCGGCCCCGACCACCCACCGTAACCGGTAACTCCGCGATATTTCCTCTCCCTCGCTTCTACTACGATTTTTTCCGTCATGGACGGCCGAAAGAATGTCATGCAGCTGCGTCTCCGGCCCGCACAGGACGAAAAGCACATTTTCTGTCATGATTTTTTGTCATAGAAGTAGGAGCCCACCACATCTATGATGATACCGGGTTTTGTCACAATTATCGTCATAGAAGTGTCATAAGCATGACAGAAAAAATTTCGTTCGGCCCAAAATGTCACAGATGTGTCTTTTTTTGTAGTGTGAGGTGATCAAAGCTTTTGATTTTATACAAACTTACAGAGAATCTTGTATTTACAAGAAAGTGAGTGGGAGCTTTGTAGCATTTCTAATGCTATATGTTGATGACCTATTACTGATTGGAAATGATATAGAATTATGGAAAGCATAAAGGGTTATTTGAAAAAGAGTTTTTCCATGAAAGACCTGGGTGAAGCTGCTTACATATTGGGTATTAAGATCTATAGAGACAGATCGAGACGCCTGATAGGACTTTCACAAAGCACATACCTTGAGAAGATTTTGAAGACGTTCAAAATGGACCGGTCAAAGAAGGGGTTCTTGCGTGTGTTGCAAGGTGTGAAGTTGAGTCAGACCCAATGCCCGACCACAACAGAAGAAAAAGAAAGGATGAAAGCCATCCCCTATGCATGTGCCATAGGATCTATAATGTATGCTCTGATCTATACCAGACCTGATGTGTGCCTTGCCATAAGTCTCGCAGGGTGGTACCAAAGTAATCCAGGAGTGGATCACTGGACAATGATCAAAAATATCCTTAAGTACCTAAAGAGGACTAAAGACATGTTTCTCATTTAGAAGGGTTATGTCAATGCTAGCTTTGGCTCAGATCTGGATGACTCGAAGTCTCAAACCAGATACGTGTATATTCTTAATGGAGGAGTAGTCAGTTGGAGTAGCTCCAAGCAGAGCGTCGTGGCGGTATCTACAGGTGAAGCGGTATATATAGCTGCTTCGGAAGCATCACAAGAAGGAGTCTAGATGAAGGAGTTCATATCTGACCTAGGAGTTATTCCTAGTGCGTCGGATCCAATGACAATATTTTGTGACAATGTTGGTGCTATTGCCATTGCCAAGGAGCCATGGTTTCACAAGAAGACCAAGCACATCAAACGCCACTTCAACTCCATTCGTAATTAGATTAAGGATGGAGACATAGAACTTTGAAAAGTAGATACAGATCTAAATGTAGCAGACCCGTTGACTGATGTCTACTACACAACTTGTTCTTGTAGACTCGTGTTGGGCCTCCAAGCGCAGAGTTTTGTAGGACAGTAGCAGTTTTCCCTCAAGTGGATGACCTAAGGTTTATCAATCCGTGGGAGGCGTAGGATGAAGATGGTCTCTCTCAAACAACCCTGCAACCAAATAACAAAGAGTCTCTTGTGTCCCCAACACACCAAATACAATGGTAATTTGTATAGGTGCACTAGTTCGGCGAAGAGATGGTGATACAAGTGTAATATGGATAGTAGATATTGATTTTTGTAATAGTAACAATAAAAACAACAAGGTAGCAAGTAACAAAAGTGAGCACAAACGGTATTGCAATGCTTGAAAATGAGGCCTAGGGTCCGTACTTTCACTAGTGCAATCTCTCAACAATGCTAATCTAATTGGATCATATAACCATCCCTCAACGTGTGATGAAGAATCACTCCAAAGTTCTTATCTAGCGGAGAACATAAGAAGAAATTGTTTGTAGGGTACGAAACCACCTTAAAGTTATTCTTTCTGTTTGATCTATTCAAGAGTTCGTACTAAAATAACGCAAAGTTATTCTTAAGAGTTCGTATTAAAATAACACCATATGATACACATCAACCAACTCTAATGTCACCTATATACTCCAAGGTCACCACAAGTATCCATGAGTTAATTATATGATACGCATCAAACAATTTCAGATTCATAATACTCAATCCAACACAAAGAACTTCAAAGAGTGCCCCAAGATTTCTACCAGAGAAACAAGGACGAGAACGTGCATCAACCCCTATGCATAGATTACCCTAATGTCACCTCGGGAATCCGCCAGTTGAGTGCCAAAACACATATCAAGTGAATCAATATGATACCCCATTGTCACCATGGGTATTCATAGCAAGGCATATCAAGTGCTCTCAAATCCATAAAAGTATTCAATCTGATAAAACGAAATCTCAAAGGGAAAACTCAATTCACAACAAGATAGAGAGGGAAAAAACCATATGATCCAACTATATTAACAAAGCCCGCGATACATCAAGATCATGCCATCTCAAGAACACGAGAGAGAGAGAGAGATTAAACACATAGCTACTGGTACAAACCCTCAGCCCCGAGGGTGGACTACTCCCTCCTCATCATGGTGTCTCATACATCTCCAACGTATCTATAATTTTTTATTGTTCCATGCTGTTATATTATCATTCTCGGATTTTTTGCAATCATTTTGTAGCAACTTTATATCATTTTTGGGACTAACTTATTGACATAGTGCCCAGTGCCAGTTGTTATGTTCTACTTGTTTTTTACATCGCAGGAAATCAATACCAAACGGAGTCCAAACGCAGTGAAACTTTTTGTGGATTTTTTATGGACCAGAAGACACCAAATGGGACAGAGAAGCATCTGGGGGGGTGCCCCGAGGGGGGCACAACCCACCAGGGCGCACCTGGGCCCCCAAGCGTGCCCAGGTGGGTTGTGCCCACCTCGGTGGCCTCCCGCACCGCCTATTTGCTCTATAAATACCCCAATATTCCAGAAACCCTAGGGGAGTCGACGAAAATCAATTCTAGCCGCCGCAAGTTCCAGAACCACCAGATCCAATCTAGACACCATCACGGAGGGGTTCATCATCCTCATTGGTGCCTCGCCGATGATGCGTGAGTAGTTTATTGTAGACCTACGGGTCCGTAGTTAGTAGCTAGATGGCTTCCTCTCTCTCTCTCTCTCTCTTGATTCTCAATACAATTGTCTCTTGGAGATCCATATGATGTAACTCTTTTTGCGGTGTGTTTGTTGGGATCCGATGAACTTTGAGTTTATGATCAGATCTATGTTTTTATCCGTGAAAGTTATTTGAGTCTTTTGATCTCTTATATGCATGATTACTTATAGCCTCGCATTTCTTCTCCGATATATGGGTTTTGTTTGGGCAACTTGATCTATTTATCTTGCAATGGGAAGAGGTGCTTTGTGATGGGTTCGATCTTGCGGTGCTTGATCCCAGTGACAGAAGGGGAACCGACACGTATGTATTGTTGCTATTAAGGATAACAAGGTGGGGTCTATTTCTACATAAATAGAACTTGTCTACATCATGTCATTGTTCTTATTGCATTACTCCATTTCTCCATGAACTTAATACACTAGATGCATGCTGCATAGCGGTCGATGTGTGGAGTAATAGTAGTAGATGCAGGCAGGAGTCAGTCTACGAATCTTGGACGTGATGCCTATATAATGATCATTGCCTAGATATCGTCATGATTATTTGAAGTTCTATCAATTGCCCAACAGTAATTTGTTTACCCACCGTATGCTATTTTTCTCGAGAGAAGCCACTAGTGAAATCTATGGCCCCCGGATCTCTTCTTTTTTATATTTGCCTTTGCGATCTATTTTTATTTGCTTTTATCTTCAGATCTACATTATCAAAAACCCAAAAATACCTTGCTGCAATTTATTGTTATTTATTTTATCTCGCGTTCCCGCGAGATCTAGTTATCCAATCTATCATATTTTTATCCCGTCTACTTGCCAATTTCTGGCGCCGTTACCCGAAGGGATTGACAACCCCTTTAATACGGCGGGTTGCGAGTATTTGTTATTTGTGTGCAGGTGCCGTTCACGTAGTGTTACCTGGTTCTCCTACTGGTTCGATAACCTTGGTCTCATCACTGAGGGAAATACCTACCATTGTTGTGCATCATCCCTTCCTCTTTGGGGAAATACCGAGGTAGTTCAAGCAAACATCAAAAGGAATTTCTGGCGCCGTTGCCGGGGAGGATCAAGTCAAGATAGTCTCCCGGCCACGTGCGAATTTCTGGCGCCGTTGCCGGGGAGACATCATCAACATCTACCAGGTTCCTAATCACAAATCTCATCTCTTTGCAATTTACATTATTTGCCATTTTCCTCTTGTTTTCATCTCCCCCACTTCACAAAAAATTGCCGTTTATTCGCCCTATTTTCCGTTCGCCTTTTCCTCGTCAGATCTCATGTTTACTTGTGTTGCCATGTGCCTTCTATTTGCTTGCATCTTCGCTTGCTAAAAATCCGTTGATATGGATCCTCATCCACTTGCTAATCTTTTCAAAAGATCTAATTATGATGAACCAATTGCTAGTGAGTTGAGTGCACTTGATTATTTCTATGAAGTTTTGCTTGAAATTTATGAATCTGAGAATTGTGATGAAGTGTTGAAAGAAGAAATTGATGAAGTGATTCATGATAGCTCCTTGAATGAAAAGCATGATTGCAATGATGTTACTATAAATTCTATTAATGTCAATTGTGCCAATAATATGCAAAACCCCAAGCTTGGGGATGCTAATACGTCTCCAACGTATTTATAATTTTTTATTGCTCCATGTTATATCATCATTCTTGGATGTTTTACAATCATTTTATAGCAACTTTCTATCATTTTTTGGGAATATTGACATAGTGCCCAGTGCCAGTTACTGTTTCTGCTTGTTTTTTCATCGCAGAAAATCAATAACAAACGGAGTCCAAATGCAGCAAAACTTTTTGTGGATTTTTTATGGACCAGAAGATACCAAATGGGCTAGAGAAGCACCTGGGAGGTGCCCCGAGGGGGGAACAACCGACCAGGGCGCGCTTGGGCCCCCAGGCGCGCCCAGGTAGGTTGTGCCCACCTCGGTGGCCTCCCGCACCGCCTCTTTGCTCTATAAATACCCTAATATTCCAGAATCCCTAGGGGAGTCGACGAAAATCAGTGCCAGCCGCCGCAATTTCCGGAACCACCAGATCCAATCTTGACACCATCACGGAGGGGTTCATCATCCTCATTGGTGCCCCTCCGATGATGCGTGAGTATTTCATTGTAGACCTACGTGTCCATAGTTAGTAGCTAGATGACTTCCTCTCTCTCTCCTTTTATTCTCAATACAATTG
The DNA here is from genome assembly GCF_002575655.3 of Aegilops tauschii subsp. strangulata. NCBI lineage: Eukaryota > Viridiplantae > Streptophyta > Magnoliopsida > Poales > Poaceae > Aegilops > Aegilops tauschii. The sequence continues at coordinate 302,296,914 of NC_053035.3, read as the reverse complement.
TCTCTTGGAGATCCATATGATGTAACTCTTTTTGCGGTGTGTTTGTTGGGATCCGATGAACTTTGAGTTTATGATCAGATATATGTTTTTATCCATGAAAGTTATTTGAGTCTTTTGATCTCTTATATGCATGATTACTTATAGCCTCGTATTTCTTCTCCGATATTTGGGTTTTGTTTGGCCAACTTGATCTATTTATCTTGCAATGGGAAGAGGTGCTTTGTGATGGGTTTGATCTTACGATGCTTGATCCCAGTGACAGAAGGGGAACCGACACGTATGTATCGTTGCTATTAAGGATAACAAGATGGGGTCTAGTTCTACATAAATAGATCTTGTCTACATCATGTCATTGTTCTTATTGCATTATTCCGTTTCTCCATCAACTTAATACACTAGATGCATGCTGGATAGCGGTCTATGTGTGGAGTAATAGTAGTAGATGCAGGCAGGAGTCGGTCTACGAATCTTGGACGTGATGCCTATATAATGATCATTGCCTGGATATCGTCATGATTATTTGAAGTTCTATCAATTGCCCAACAGTAATTTGTTTACCCACCGTATGCTATTTTTCTCGAGAGAAGCCACTAGTGAAATCTACGGCCCCGAGTCTCTTATTTATTATATTTGCCTTTGCGATCTATTTTTATTTTCTTTTATCTTCAGATCTACATTATCAAAAACCCAAAAATACCTTGCTGCAATTTATTGTTATTTATTTTATCTCGCATTCCCGCGAGATCTATTTATCCAATCTATCATATTTTTATCCCGTCTACTTGCCAATTTCTTGCGTCGTTACCCGAAAGGGTTTGACAACCCCTTTAATACGTCGGGTTGCGAGTACTTGTTATTTGTGTGCAGGTGTCGTTCATGTAGTGTCGCGTGGTTCTCCTAATGGTTTGATAACCTTGCTCTCATCATTGAGGGAAATACCTACCGTTGTTGTGCTGCATCATCCCTTCCTCTTTGGGGAAATACCGACGTAGTTCAAGCAAACATCAGTGGCCGTCGGGATGATGAACATGGCTACTGGTGATGATTTCCCCCTCTGGGGAGTGCCGAAACAGGGCCTGGATTGGTTTTTCATGGCTACAGAGGCTTGCGGCGGCGGTACTTCTGATCTAGGGTTATCTTCGGGGGTTTTGGTATATTTGGGAATTTATAGGGCAAAGAGGCAGTGCGGGAGGCCACCGAGGTGGGCACAACCCACCAGGGCGCGCTTGGGCCCCCAGGCGCGCCCAGGTGGGTTGTGCCCCCCTCGGGGCACCCCTCTGGTACTTCTTTGGCCCACTGGATGTCTTTTGGTCCAAAAAAATCTCCAAAAAGTTTTGTTGCGTTTGGACTCTGTTTGGTATTGATTTTCTGCGAAGTAAAAAACAAGCAAAAAACAACAACTGGCACTGGGCATTATGTCAACAGGTTAGTCCCAAAAAATGATATAAATTTGCTATAAAATGATTATGAAACATCCAAGAATGATAATATAACAGGATGGAACAATCAAAAATTATAGATACGTGCATCCCCAAGCTTTATTCCTGCTCATCCTCGAGTAGGTAAATGATAAAAACAGAATTTTTGATGTGGAATGCTGGCTAACATGTTCATCACATATTCTTTTCTTTTGTAGCATGGACATTTGGACTTTTATATGGTTCAAAGCAACAGTCTAGTTTTGACATGAAGATTTCAATACTCAAGCATATCAACAAGCAACCATGTCTTTCAAAATATCAACACTAAAGAAAGTTATCCCTAGCCCATCATGCTCAATCATTGATCCATTCTTGAAACACACTCGCATATTAGCTACATCCAATGCTCAAGTATGATCATAGTGCTCCCTAGTTGGTGCTTTATAAGAGAAGATGGAGACTCAAAATAAAAAAATTGCATAAAGTAAATAGATAGGCCCTTCGCAGAGGGAAGTATGGATTTGTAGAGGTGCCAAAGCTCAAAGCGAAAAAGAGAGACAAAAACATTTTGGGTGGCATGCTTTTCCTGTCAACGAAAACGATCGAGTAGTTCCCAATACTTTCCATGCTAGATATATCATAGATGGTTCCCAAATTGAAAATAAAGTTTATTCCTTTTTCCACCATTCTTTCACATTCCACGGCTAGCTGTATCCATGGGTACCGTCCATACCAACACTTTCCAAGGAATTTATTATTTGAAAACATAAAGTAAATTCAGTTTTCATTTCGTGACTGGGCATCCCTATTACCTTTGTCGTACTCTGAAAGTGCAACTAATCCCCAGGTGGTTTTGGTAATTCATAACAACATATAGCTCATTGAACTAATATCCATTCAAGTTAAATATTTCAGAAAGTTCAATGATTGGCATGGCATGGACTAGAGATGTGGACCCCTCAAAATGCTAAGGACAAAGATTGGCAAAAGCCCAAGACTCTTCATTTTCATTTATTGATCCAAGATCACACTGAGTCCATAGGAAAGCCAATACTATTAAAAGGGGATGAGGTGTTGCTTAATGGTCTACTTGCTCAAAGTGCTTAGTGATATTGCACCATAACCCTCAGCCACGTTATCATTTCCAAATATGCCCAAAAACCTAAAGTCAAACTCGGCCCCACTGATTTGATCTATCTGGCGCCACCGAGTTCTTTTGAGTAGCCACTGCTAGAAACCCTAGACAATTCGGTCTCACCGATACGGATCTCGGTCTCACCGAGATGGCAATGCAAACTCTTTGTTTCCCTTTGTAACATTTCGGTCTTACCGAAATGAGCGATCTGTCCCACCAAGTTCGCAATGCAAACTCTCTGTTTCCCTTCGTAACGTTTCAATCTTACCGAAATGAGAGATCGGTCCCACCGAGTTTGCCTGACAAACTCTCTGTTAACACATTGTTGAAATCTGTCTCACCGAGTTCATGCAATCGGTCACACCGAGATGAGGTTTTTCCCTAGCCCTAGCACATCCGTCCCACCGAGATTCCTAACGTTCACATTTTGAACTGAATCGGTCTCACCGAGTTCTTCTATTCGGTCTGACCGAGTTGGGGCAAATGTGTGTAACGGTTAGATTTTGTGTGGAGGCTATATATACCCCTCCACCCCCTTCTCTATTCAAGAGAGAGCCATCAGAATGTGCCTACACTTCCACTACTCATTTTCTGAGAGAGAACCACCTACTCATGTGTTGAGACCAAGAAATTCCAATCCAACCACAAGAATCATGATCTCTAGCCTTCCCAAGTTGCTTTCCACTCAAATCATCTTTCCACCATAGTCAAATCTGTGAGAGGGGGTTGAGTGTTGGGGAGACTATCATTTGAAGCACAAGAGAAAGGAGTTCATCATCAACACACCATCTATTACCTTTTGGAGAGTGGTGTCTCCTAGATTGCGTAGGTGTCACTTGGGAGCCTTCGACAAGATTGTGGAGTTGAACCAAGGAGTTTGTAAGGGCAAGGAGATCACCTACTTCGTCAAGATCTACCCGAGTGACGCAAGTCCTTCATGGGCGATGGCCATGGTGGGATAGACAAGGTTGCTTCTTCGTGGACCCTTCATGGGTGGAGCCCTCCGTGGACTCGCGCAACCACTATCCTTCGTGGGTTGAAGTCTCCATCAACGTGGACGTACGATAGCACCACCTATCGGAACCACGCCAAAAATCTCCGTGTATACATTGTGTTTGCCTTCTCCAAACCCCTCCCTTTACCTTCATATGCAATGTTTTACTTTCCGCTGCTACACTCTTAGAATTGCATGTGTAGGTTGATTGCTTGACTTGTGCTAAGTTGCTAAAATCTGCCAAGACTTAAAATTGGGAAAAGGCTAGATTTTTATTTGGTCAAGTAGTCTAATCACCCCCCTATAGGCCTACTTTCGATCCTACAAGTGGTATCAGAGCTTTGGTCTCCATTTTCCTTGATTTCCATAGCTGTGCTGATCAAAGCCTTGGTTTCACAACCTTTGAGAGTATGGCGTCTAGCGAGGGAAATTACCACCATAGAGTTCCTTACTTTGATGGTACTAATTTTGATAGTTGGAAGCATAAGATGAAAATGCATATTCTTGGTCATAACCCCGCCGTTTGGCTGTGCGTATTGGCTTGGCGTATTGGCTTGCAAGGTGAATACTTCGAGGATGGAAGAGAACCAGATCGTGAAGCGTCCGTGGAAGAATTGAAGATGTTGCAATACAATGTTCAATCTTGCGATATTCTTTTCAATGGATGGTGCCCCGAAGAATTCGAAAAATCAGCCGCCTTGAGAATGCAAAGGAAATTTGGGATACTTTGGTTGATATGCATGAAGGTGCCGAGTTCGTCAAGGAATCCAAATTGGATGTGCTTCAAAGTCAACTTGACAAGTTCCAAATGAAGGATGGTGAGGCAGTCGCTGAAATGTACTCTAGGCTTGCTCTCATCACAAATGAGATTGCCGGCTTAGGAAGCGAAGAGATGAATGACATATTCATCATCAAGATGATCCTAAGAGCCTTGGATAAAAAATACGATACCGTGTGCACATTGATCCAAATGATGCCCAGTTACAAAGATCTCAAGCAAACGGAAGTCATTGGTAGAATTGTTGCTCATGAGATGTCACTTAAGGATAAGGAAGAGCTTCACAACAAGTCTAGTTGTGCTTACAAAGCTTCATGTGATGCTCCTACAACATCAAGTGAAAAACAAGTCTTCAATGAAGAATTGAGCTTAATGGTGAAGAACTTCAACAAGTTCTACAAGAGTAGAAGCAAAGAGAGAAGTTCCAAGTCAAGGTCCTACAATGACAAAAGATCTTCTAGTCGTGATCACAATTGCTACAATTGTGGAAGACCCGGACACTACTCCAATAAGTGTACGGCTCCCTACAAAAGAAGAGAAGACTCACCTAAAAGGAGAAGTAAAAGAGATGAATCACCTCCAAGAGAGAGAAGGAGTAGAGATGATCGTTATGAACGAAGACCCTCTCGTAGAAGCAAGGATTTGGAAAGGAAGGACAAGTCATCAAAGAGCTACACAAGACGAAGACATCAAGCTCATGTTGGTGAATGGGTATCCGGTTCCGACTCCGACAACTACTCCGAGAGAAGTTATCACTCCGACTCCGAATATACTCAAGATGAAGGTGTTGCCAGTCTTGCACATGTGTCATCCAACTCCTATGACATATTTGACTCACCAAATGAAGGGATTGGAAGATGCTTCATGGCTAAAGCCCCCAACGTATCACACCCCAAGTATGTTGATTTCAATAGTGATGAAGATGATTTGCTAGGTGATGATGATTTACTTGTTGACAACACTAGTGATGAAAACTATGATGGACTTGCTATTAATCATGCTAATCAAGATGAAGCGAATGATAATGATAAGGAGGAGATTGAGCGTCTAACTAAAGAACTAAACACTCTTAAGTTAGCTCATGAAACTACCTTAGAGGATCATCGAGAGCTTTTAAAAACTCATGACACTAAAAAATATACACTTCCGTGATGATACGTGTTTGTCACAGTAGGTCACGTTTTCTGTCATGCATGTACATCCATGACGATTTTATGACAGAATCAAGATAGTCATACATGTGATGTCATAGAAGTGTTCCATGACATTACCAAAATTATCATCACGGAAGTGTCCACTTCCATGACGATAAATCGCGCATCATAGAAGTGCTTTCATCAAGGGTGACTGAAACGTGGCATCCACCATAATGGGTCGCCGTTAAGCTATCGGGTTCGGTTTTGGATCCGATAACCCATTAACAGCCCGGACCAATGAGGATTTTCCACGTGTAAAATTGTCATTGGCTGGAGGAAACATGTGTTGGCTCACGTTGGGACAGATGTCATCCATTCATTGGACAGGAGGCGCCTATGATATGTCAACACGTGGCACGGCCCAACAGAGACCCATTTCGGTGAAAAGGTTGGCCCGTTTGACTTGGTCAAAAGGTAATGGGCCGGCCCACGGAAAGCCTGTTAACGGCCTGTTCGTATATAGCCACTTACGGCCCGCTAACTCACGACCCGTTACGGCCTATCGGAATTAAGCCGAGTAGCTTCATCTGGGCCGTCCAATATGATTCTAGCCTGTTGTAATTTCTGGCCCATGTATGGCCCATGATGTCTTTCGGCCCATATGGGGCCATTTGTAACTCTTGGCCCATTAACGGCCCGTGGTGAATCTGGCCCGCAATTAACAGTCTACCGCTTTATACCCATTAATGGCCCATTATTTCATTGGGTCGTTTCCAACCCGTGTTATCTTTCAGCCTTCTCAGGGCCCATTTATTCTTGGGCTTATTTCCAGCATTCGGTTACTTACGGCCCGTTACTGGCCTTTTCTGCTTGTGGGCCAAATTCAGCCCGTGGTTACAATCGCCCGTTTGCGGCCCGTTAATCCGTTGGGCCGTTTTCATAGCGTCATCAAATATGGCCGATTAACGGCGGCCCGTTATGGTCGGCCCATGAACGGACGATTCCAAATCTAGCCCGTTTACGGCCCATAATGCGGTCTATTATTGGCCCATGTTTGGCCGATCGATCATACGGCCCGTAGAAGGCCCATTGATGCTACGACCCGTAGAAGGCCCATTGTTTATACGACCCTTAGAAGGTCCATTGTTTCTACGGCTTGTAGGAGGCCCATGGTAACTACAGCAAATATGTAGCCCATGGTTATTGTGTCCTAGTTTTAAAAAAATAGTTTATTGCAGCCACTAGCAAACCGCGGAAAAAGAACTGCACTGACTACAAGAAAACAAATAAACAAGACAACAAGGAAATAAATAAGCAAGCAACTTACGCTAGGCTATCACGGCTATTACACATATTACATCCACCGGGCATCAAAGTTCACCACCAGTGCAAATATACGGCACAGAGCCGCATATCATATACACTGGTTGTCAAAGTTGGCGACCAGTGCAAATAAACGCCGCAGCAAAACAAGTCCAGAACTGAAACCACTTTAGAAGAGCTCAAGAAACAATATCCTGGGTACCCATAATGCTGGCAAGATGCTTAGCAAGCTTATCAACTTTCTCTTGTTTGGCGCTTAAATCCTCCAGCGCTTGTTGTTGCACCAGAAAGTATGCATCTGAATTCTGCAGGGACTTCCTCAGTCCTTCAGCTTCCTGTCGCAGCACATCTGATTGATGTCTTTTAACTTGAAGTGGAGACTCAAGAAGATGAACTGATTCAGGCAGCGAGTTCGAAGAGCTTGTGCCAGCAGTAGTGGCCAGTAACTCGAACACTACATCAAGACATGACTTTTGGGTTCTCTCACTATCGTCAAGATAGTTTTTATGAGCTTTCTTGGAGACCAACAAGGATGTCTCACTATCTTGAACCTTATCTGCATTACTTCCTTTACCATTGCATAACGGGGTACTGTTCTCCACTATTTTGTCCGCATTCTAAAAGAGAAACAAGCAGACACATCACAGGTTTACCATGTTGTATATGATACTCATTTTGGTAAATCAGTTCAGTAGTAAAGTGGACAGGATAACAACATGAAACAAACATATATCTATGTACCATGGTCAGTTTATGGTCTATATCATTCTAGTTTTTGTTGCCAAATCAAGATAGAGACACAGTTCAAATAATATTTGTTCAAGCAAAGCAGAATAGACAGAATAGAAGTGTGGGAAACTATAGAGCAATAACAACACTTGTAATGTGCATGACATGAGAACATAACTGTTTATTCAATTGAAACTGAAATCAACATAGAGCAAGTTACAACAGCAAACCAGTTAAAGAAACAGGTTTAAAACATACCTGTTGCGCCATTGGATTTTCAATTCCATCCTTCAAATTTGAAAATATTTGGTATGAGTAAATCAGTGATGCAAGAGCAAAGGAGTATGAACCATAGCTACAGAACCTAACCTGAGAACAATTCTTCTTCTCCTTTAAGCATTGAGTTGGGATTCGGAGTGGTGGTCCTCGTGCTTTGGGCACTACAGTTCCCTTACTAACTGCTCGTGTTTGGGTGCTCTGTGGTGGAGACGGTGTTGTGTCAACTGGAACTGGGTTACTATCTGCTGGGGTTGGGGTTAAAAGGGGTGTAGCTGGTTCTCTGTCCAACTGGGTAGGGGTACAATCTGTGAGAGTCTGGGTTATGTGTGGTGGGGCTGGTTCTTGGGCAAGTACAACCGTGGTTCTATCTGGATCAACTGGTAGCACTATCTTTTCTGAAGACCATGTTGTTACTCCCTTGGATACTGCGATCACCCTCTCCAATTCAAATGGCTGATAAACAAGAAAAGTAATTGAATGTATAGACAGGTGCTACCTCTTGAGCACTGCGTTGGTTTTCCCTTGAAGAGGAAAGGGTGATGCAGCAAAGTAGCGTAAGTATTTCCCTCAGTTTTTGAGAACCAAGGTATCAATCCAGTAGGAGGCTACGCGCGAGTCCCTCGTACCTACACAAAACAAATAACTCCTCGCAACCAACGCGATAATGGGTTGACAATCCCTTCATGGTCACTTACGAGAGTGAGATCTGATAGATATGATAGGATAATATTTTTGGTATTTTTGTGATAGAGATGCAAAGTAAAATAAAAGCAAAGTAAAAGGCAAAGGAAATAACTAAGTGTTGGAAGATTAATATGATGAAGATAGACCCGGGGGCCATAGATTTCACTAGTGGCTTCTCTCAAGAGCATAAGTATTTTATGGTGGGTGAACGAATTACTGTTGAGCAATTGACAGAATTGAGCATAGTTATGAGAATATCTAGGTATGATCATGTATATAGGCATCACGTCCGAGACAACTAGACCGACTCCTGCCTGCATCTACTACTATTACTCCACTCATCGACCGCTATCCAGCATGCATCTAGAGTATTAAGTTCATGAAAACAGAGTAACGCCTTAAGCAAGACGACATGATGTAGAGGGATAAATTCATGCAATATGATAAAAAAAACCATCTTGTTATCCTTGATGGCAACAATACAATACGTGCCTTGCTGCCCCTAGTGTCACTGGGAAAGGACACCGCAAGATTGAACCCAAAGCTAAGCACTTCTCCCATTGCAAGAAAGATCAATCTAGTAGGCCAAACCAAACTGATAATTCGAAGAGACTTGCAAAGATAACCAATCATACATAAAAGAACTCAAAGAAGATTCAAATATTGTTCATAGATAATCTTGATCATAAACCCACAATTCATCGGTCTCAACAAACACACCGCAAAAAGAAGATTACATCGAATAGATCTCCACGAGAGAGGGGGAGAACATTGTATTGAGATCCAAAAAGAGAGAAGAAGCCATCTAGGTACTAACTATGGACCCGAAGGTCTGAGGTAAACTACTCACACTTCATCGGAGAGGCTATGGTGTTGATGTAGAAGCCCTCCGTGATGGATGCCCCCTCCGACGGAGCTCCGAAACAGGCCCCAAGATGGGATATCGTGGGTACAGAAGGTTGCGGCGGTGGAATTAGGTTTTTGGCTCCGTATCTGATCGTTTGGGGGTACGTAGGTATATATAGGAGGAAGGAGTACGTCGTTGGAGCAACAGGGGGCCCATGAGGGTGGAGGGCGCGCCCCCTACCTCGTGGCCTCCTCCTTTGTTTCTTGACGTAGGGTACAAGTCTCCCGGATCATAATCTTCCAAAAAATCACGTTCCCGAAGGTTTCATTCCGTTTGGACTCCGTTTGATATTCCGTTTATGCGAAACTCTGAAATAGGCAAAAAACAGCAATTCTGGGCTGGGCCTCCGGTTAATAGTTTAGTCCCAAAAATAATATAAAAGTGAATAATAAAGCCCAATAATGTCCAAAACTGTAGATAATATAGCATGGAGCAATAAAAAATTATAGATACGTTGGAGACGTTTCAACATGTGCAATGGATAGTGGGGAATAAAAGAGGGCATGAAATAATTCACATTTATGTTGTCTAACCAAACAGGATAGCATGACACAATTTCACATATATGATGGCTAACTAAACAGGATAGCATGACACAATTTCACATTATGATGGCTAACTAAAAAAGATGGAAAGACATAGTTCAAAATATGATGACTATGTAAACAGGTTGACATGATATAACTATATAATGTGTTTATTAAATAGGTTGGCATGCCATAATTCACATACATGCCGCCTATGGAAACATGATAGCATGATATAATTCACGGATAGAATGACATAATTCAAAATATGATGACTATAACTCTAAACAGGATGAGATGATATAACTATATGATGTCTTTATTAAATGGGTTGCCATGCCATAATTCAGATAGATGCTGTGTATGTAAACATGATGGCATGATATAATTCAAATATATGATTTATATAGTAAGCAAGTAAGCAGATGGCAATCCATATATGATGTAAAAACTAAGCAATGCAAGGCAACATGCTTGACATGGGTAATATAACCCTGCCAAGTTTGAGCATAGACCTCAGGGGGGGGGGAATAGGACTGGTCATCAGTCTCTGAATCCTCCTCCGAGGAGCTCTCTATAACCAGCAAGATGTCTGCTTCAGCAGGTAGCATTGTCTGGTCTGAATACCTTGTTTTCACTCCAGATACTTCCATCACCACTTCAAATGGCTGATGCACAGGAAGAGTAGTTGAATATATAAACGTTGTCGACAAATGGAACACGTAATACAAAAAAATGATAGCATGATATAATTCACATACATGATGATTGGCTAAACAGCATGGATTGCATAATTCACATATATAATGCCTTTGCAACAAGATAGCATTGCATAATTCACATATATTATGTCTTGCAACAAGATGGAATGCATAATTCACTTATATGGTAATTTGTAACATCCCAAATTTTCAATTTGGAATGTTATACATAGATCATCTTTGCATATCATGTTTTGTTGCATTTTGACAAAATCCTCGATAAATCCTAAGCAACTCAAGGACCCTCGGAGAGAGTTGGGGATTTTCTTGAATTTTCAAATTTGATTTTCAAACGAGGATTGTGGTTTTAATTATTTTTCTCTCCGGAAAAATATTTCATTTTAAATAAACGAGAGGAGAAAATATGACTTCTCCAAAACAATTGAAATACTGGAGGAAAAATGTTAAAATCATTATTTGGAATTTATTTGCAATTTTTATTGCATTAAAAATATTGCATATTTTCAAAATATTTATTTTGGATTATAAAAATGTTCACCCTATTATAGATTTTCTAACTAGACGGGGAAAAATTATTTCATATTTTTCTAATTTTTATTTATTTTTCTACGTATTATTTTCCGCAGAACTTATTTAAAAAAAACGCCCGCGCGCCGACTGGGCCAAAGGCCCAGCCGACGGCCCGCCTCACGCCTCTCCTCTTCCCGCACGGGATCGCCACCGCCAGAGTCCGCCATGGACACGGGACCGCCACCGCCTCGGGTTGCCCCCTGCCCCAAGCCGCCGGACCCCCCTCCTTAAATACCGCGCCCCCTCTTTTTCCCCACATCGCCGCCGCCGCCCGCACTCACCGCCGCCACCACCGGAGTCCCGCCCTCCGCCGCCGCTCGTCGCCGGAGCCGCCGCCCCTCGCCCCTTCGCGCCCCCCCCCCCCCCGAGCCCCGCACCCCGCGCCCTCGCGCCCGAGCCGGAGCCCTCGCCGGAGTAGCCCCGACGAGGTATGCCCGCCGCCCGTTGACTTGCCGGTTTTTCGTTTAAAAAAAACCCTTCGTTTATAAAAAACCCTATACAATGCTATACTACATGCATATATGGCTGGTGGAAAGCTCTATGGTTACAGTTTTTGCGAAAAGCCAATTTTATCCTACTTCAAAGGAATAAATTTTATTTAACTATCATGGTGGTTGTGAAACATTGAGATGGTTGACAGCATCTCAATCCCAATTAAAAAGTCATCCATAACCCAACAAAATTAATTAGAAGTAACATAGTGATGAGATTCACATGATAATCCAAGTACTAGATACTCAAGTTGTCCATAACCAGGGACACGGCTAACCATGATTAGTTTATACACTCTGCAGAGGTTTGTGCACTTTTCCCCACAAGACTTGATCTCCTCCGTTGGATTACTCGCACTACATGGTGTTTGAGTAACGGATGACCAAGACACAGTCTTTCAGAAGTGTTTGCACCTTACGTATGGGTAGACAGTTACACCTACTTTCCCCTACATCTGCTAGTCTACCACTGTAAGAGTTCACACAACTTAGTCAACTATGCTAGAGCCCATAATAGCTTGCGGCTGCACACGGAAGTTTCTAGCATGAATAATCTTATGATCCCTTTGAACCTGGGTGGCGGTCCAAAAGAAAAACAGGCAATCCTGGAATACCCAGGTACCTCAATCCACCCAGATGTGAGTTTAAGTTGCCACCTTAAGTAAACCATTAATTAACAATCTCACATCTGTCATGAATTTCACTCAAACCCAATCCACGTCTACGAGCATAGCATGGCGATAATAAAAGCAACGTAGAAGTAACTCCCAAGGGTTTGAATAGAAAACAGGTAATAGGTTCTACCTCAACTACTTCCCAATACCCACAATTTAATTAGATCCTAATCATGCAATGTTTGAGGAAAACAGATCTAATGCAATAAAAACTGGGTATGAACGGGATATGATCAAAGTGTTACTTGCCTTGCTGATGATCCGCAAAACCTAGCGATCCGAAGTAACAAGCGGCACACTCCGGGTACTCTATCGCAAACAAACAAGCATACAATCAGTACTCATCTAATGCACAGGTAAAACTCGAATGAAAGATCCAACCAGAAAGTTCAACTTAAGAACTCCGGTTTGCAAAAAGAATCAACTCGAAAGAAGCAACGAAAGTCAAACGGCGAAAGAAAGAAACTTCGTTTTCTAATCTGGATCTAGGTCAAATTTTACTGTAGCAAAAACTTGTTTGAGTAGGTTAAACGGAAAGAGAATTTCGAGACGAAACTCTAGGCGCTTGAAGCGCCTGATTCCGATAAACGAGCGAGAAGTTAAACAGAATCGAAGATTCGATCAGAAATCGAATCTGAGAAAATAACGAGAAAATCCGACGAAAAAGAAAAACGGACGAACGGTTAAATAACGGACGTTCGTTAACAGAGAAAAACCGACGAACGCGTTCGTTAAAACGAACGGTTCGGTGAACGCTCGTAAAATAATAAAACCGAAAAAACCTTTGATCATATTAGAAGATAACCTTTTTTCGGTTTTATTATTTTACGAGCGTTCACCGAACCGTTCGTTTTAACGAACGCGTTCGTCGGTTTTTCTCTGTTAACGAACGTCCGTTATTTAACCGTTCGTCCATTTTTCTTTTTCATCGGATTTTCTCGTTATTTTCTCAGATTCGATTTCTGATCGAATCTTCGATTCTGCTTAACTTCTCGCTCGTTTATCGGCATCAGGCGATTCAAGCGCCTAGAGTTTCGTCTCGAAATTCTCTTTCCGTTTAACCTACTCAAACAAGTTTTGCTACAGTAAAATTTGACCTAGATCCAGATTAGCAAACGAAGTTTCTTTCTTTCGCCGTTTGACTTTCGTTGCTTCTTTCGAGTTGATTCTTTTTGCAAACCGGAGTTCTTAAGTTGAACTTTCTGGTTGGATCTTTCATTCGAGTTTTACCTGTGCATTAGATGAGTACTGATTGTATGCTTGTTTGTTTGCGATAGAGTACCCGGAGTGTGCCGCTTGTTACTTCGAATCGCTAGGTTTTGCGGATCATCAGCAAGGCAAGTAACACTTTGATCATATCCCGTTCATACCCAGTTTTTATTGCATTAGATCTGTTTTCCTCAAACATTGCATGATTAGGATCTAATTAAATTGTGGGTATTGGGAAGTAGTTGAGGTAGAACCTATTACCTGTTTTCTATTCAAACCCTTGGGAGTTACTTCTACGTTGCTTTTATTATCGCCATGCTATGCTCGTAGACGTGGATTGGGTTTGAGTGAAATTCATGACAGATGTGAGATTGTTAATTAATGGTTTACTTAAGGTGGCAACTTAAACTCACATCTGGGTGGATTGAGGTACCTGGGTATTCCAGGATTGCCTGTTTTTCTTTTGGACCGCCACCCAGGTTTAAAGGGATCATAAGATTATTCATGCTAGAAACTTCCGTGTGCAGCCGCAAGCTATTATGGGCTCTAGCATAGTTGACTAAGTTGTGTGAACTCTTACAGTGGTAGACTAGCAGATGTAGGGGAAAGTAGGTGTAACTGTCTACCCATACGTAAGGTGCAAAGACTTCTGAAAGATTGTGTCTTGGTCATCCGTTACTCAAACACCATGTAGTGCGAGTAATCCAACGGAGGAGATCAAGTCTTGTGGGGAAAAGTGCACAAACCTCTGCAGAGTGTATAAACTAATCATGGTTAGCCGTGTCCCCGGTTATGGACAACTTGAGTATCTAGTACTTGGATTATCATGTGAATCTCATCACTATGTTACTTCTAATTAATTTTGTTGGGTTATGGATGACTTTTTAATTGGGATTGAGATGCTGTCAACCATCTCAATGTTTCACAACCACCATGATAGTTAAATAAAATTTATTCCTTTGAAGTAGGATAAAATTGTCTTTTCGCAAAAACTGTAACCATAGAGCTTTCCACCAGCCATATATGCATGTAGTATAGCATTGTTATTATTCATTATTCTCTATGTGTTACATTGCCAGCATATTCTATGTGCTGACCCGTTTTTGGGCTGCAACGTTTCATGTTGCAGACTTTTCAGACGACGAGTAAGATGCCTTAGGTCGTGGTCTTATACTCAGTGATGCCGCTGGAGTGATGGACTCACTTATCTTCCAAGTCTTCCGCTGTTATCGTTATTAGATGGCCTTAAGCCATGCTTATCATACTTAATCTCTTCGGAGATATTCGATGTAATAAGTGTGTGATTTCTACTATGTTATAAATCCTCCATTTGTACTGTGCGTGTCAGCATTACTGATCCAGGGATGACACTGGTGCACAGCAGCACAGGCCATTTGAGGTCTGGTCGCTACAAAGTTGGTATCAGAGCACACGCTGACTGTAGGACACGACCACTAAGCTTAAGCCCTAGAAAGCTTCTCTCTTCTCATTTCTGACCCCTCTCCACTTTCTACTCTTTTAGGAATGGCGAATGCAAGGAGCAAGTTCATGCAACCGGATGAAGACACGCCGTTTGGACGACACTTGAAGGAAGTCACCAAGTACTTGAACATAGGAATAACAAGCATCACCGGAACCTACAACGCCACATTACCTGAAGAGGAGAGCTGGAAGATTCAAGTTATCATTCTAGGAAGGACGTTTGAGCCAGTTACTGAACCCATGAGATTGGTTTTCGAAGCACCAACTTGGAGTTTAGGGAAGAGCATGGCCGCACACATCGCCATGGGACGCATCGGAGAAGTCTACCACCAGGAGCTTAAGGATACAATTTATCAGATTTGTGGACGTCGAGACGCGCAATGGGAGATGATCAAGACCAAGAAGGATGGATCAATTGCAGCTTTCATCCAGGAGCAGAACCAACATATTCGACGCCAGGAGAATCAGATGTGCACGAACAAGGAAGAACTGAAGAAGGCATTCACGAAGATCAAGGAACTCCAAGAAGGACTCAAGGCTACACGCAAAGATTACTTGGAGGAAATCAACGCACTAGTAGGGAAGATTGACGACCTGGAGAATAAGATTGGAGCATCCGTGGGAAATCCAGTGCCAAAAGCAGAAGTCGACGAATGCACTTGTCCGGATAACTACATCATCATCGACGACACCGACTCGGAACCAAGTGAAGACGACTGGATTGATGAAGCTGGAGCAGACATCATGGAGTCTTCAACGGATCAGAATTTTTAGTAGACCACCATATCAGTAGTAGTTTTCCCCCATTCAATAGTATAGTTCAAGCACTTTGTAACGCTAGTTAGATCGATTGTTTTGCCTTGTTCGGATTGATTGAGTGATATTGATTGAATTTGTCTCATGAGCATATGGGTAGTGTTTTCTCTCTAGACCTCATTCTACTCTTAACTCTCATCTTTTCTAAACCTATCAGATGCCTCCGAGACGCGACACCGGATTTGTTTTCCCGCCAGAGATCACCCAGTTGATTCAGCAACAGAATGCCCTGATGCAAGTGTTAGTTCAGAACCAAGGCATCAACAACAACAACAACCCACCGCCCCCACCACCTGTTGATCACTTAGCCCGTTTCTTAAGGCTAAACCCGCCGGTGTTTTCCAGTAGCACCGAGCCGATTGTAGCGGATGATTGGCTCCGCAAAGTTGGAAAGGAGTTGACCACTGCAGGATGCACAGATGCGGAAAGAGTGTGTTTTGCCGCACATCAGCTTGATCGACCCGCAGCATCATGGTGGGAGAATTATACAGCCACGCACCCTATTGACACTGTCACATGGGACCAGTTTCAGCAAGCTTTCCGTACAGCTCATGTTTCAGCAGGAGCTATGGCTATGAAGAAGCGTGAGTTTCGCAACCTACGCCAAGGAGGACGCACCGTAGGCCAGTATGTGGAGGAATTCAGTAAGTTAGCACGTTATGCACCAGATGACGTTGCTATAGATGCTGCCAAGCAGGAGAAATTTTTGGAAGGACTGAATGATGAACTGAGCATGCAATTGATGGTAGCAACTTTCAAAAACTACCAGGAGCTGGTAGATAGAGCTCTCATGATTGAAGGGAAGCAACAACAGATTGAAAACCGTAAGAGGAAGTATGGACAAGGGAAGTATAACTCAGGAGCTCAGCAGAAGCCTCGATTTACCCCAAAGCCGGGAGGACAGTTTCAGCATACCCATGGAGGAGGTAGTTCGCACAACCATAATGGCTCCAAGAATGGTAATGGGAATGGAGGAAGCAACGGACAGAACCGCACCAACCCATCTACCCTAGCCAAGAGGGACCTGAGCCAAGTCACTTGTTTTAAGTGCCAGAAGAATGGACATTATGCCAATGAATGTCCTGAAGCCCAAAATGGAAATGGCAATGGAAGCTCTGGGAAGAAGCCGAACCCGTTCAACAAAGGACATGTGAACCACGTGAGCGTGGAGGAGGTTGAAGCTCAGCCTGATGCAGTAATAGGTAAGTTTTTGGTTAAGTCATTTACTACAACTGTTCTTTTCGATACTGGTGCATCGCATTCATACATATCAAGGGGATTCGTGAATAAGTTTAAGATGTCCACCAAAGTTCTCAGAAACCCTATGTTAGTAACCTCGCCAGGAGCAGAGTATATGGCCACCCAAGGATGTTTTCAGATACCATTGGCCATTGGTAGGCATGTTTTCCCCTCAGACCTCATTGTTTTGGAATCGCAAGGTTTGGATGTGATTTTGGGAATGGATTGGCTATCGCTGTATGGAGGAAACATCGATTGTGCCAGCAAGACGATTTTGCTTACCACCCCAGAAGGAAAAAGGATCAAGTATGTATCCCGGCATATGCCGAAGAGGACTCAAGTGAATTCCTTATCAGGAGTTGTACAGGAGGAAGTACCAGTGGTGAAAGATTATCCAGATGTATTTCCAGAAGAGTTGCCAGGCATGCCACCAGATAGAGACATTGATTTCTTGATTGAACTTTTGCCAGGCACAGGGCCAATATCTAAGAGACCGTACAGGATGCCCGCAAAGGATTTGGAGGAAATTAAGAAACAGATCAAGGAGTTACTGGATAAAGGCTATATTCGCCCAAGTTTGTCACCTTGGGGATCACCAGTACTTCTAGTGGAGAAGAAAGATGGATCACTAAGGATGGTTGTTGATTACCGAGGATTGAATGAAGTGACCATCAAAAACAAGTACCCACTGCCGATGATCAACGATTTGTTTGACCGCCTACAAGGAGCTAAAGTATTTTCCAAGATCGATCTACGACCAGGATACCATCAGTTAAAGATTCGAGAGCAGGATATACCTAAGACGACATTTACCACCAGATGTGGATTGTATGAGTATACCGTTATGTCATTTGGACTGACTAACGCACCGGCCTATTTCATGAACCTGATGAACAAAGTGTTTATGGAGTTTTTGGATAAGTTCGTCGTGGTGTTCATTGATGATATTTTAATCTTTTCCAAGGATGAAGAAGAGCATGAGGAGCATTTACGATTGGTACTTGAGAAGCTCAGAGAACATCAGTTATATGCCAAGTTCAGCAAATGTGAGTTTTGGCTGAAGGAAGTTGGATTCCTTGGACATGTTATTTCTGGAGAAGGAATAGCAGTAGACCCTACCAAGGTTGACACAGTGACAAGTTGGGAATCGCCCACGACAGTTGGGGAAATCCGGAGTTTTCTTGGACTTGCAGGATACTACCGGAGATTTATCGAGAATTTCTCAAAGATTGCTAAGCCCATGACTGAGCTATTAAAGAAGGACACCAAATTCAACTGGACTGAGGAATGTGAAGCTAGTTTCCAAGAGTTGAAGAAACGATTGGTTACCTCACCAGTGTTGATTCTGCCAGATCAACGCAAGGATTATGAAGTTTATTGCGACGCTTCACGTCGAGGACTTCGAGCAGTGCTTATGCAGGAAGGAAGAGTTGTGTCATATGCTTCACGACAACTTAAACCCCATGAGAAGAATTATGCTACGCATGATTTGGAATTAGCAGCCGTGGTGCATGCATTGAAGACATGGAGACATTTTCTCATCGGAAACCATTGTGAGGTGTACACGGATCACAAGAGTTTGAAGTACATTTTCACGCAGAAGGAGTTAAATCTCAGACAAAGGAGATGGTTGGAGCTCATCAAGGATTATGATATGAGATTGCATTATCACCCGGGAAAGGCTAACGTAGTAGCAGACGCGTTGAGCCGCAAGAGTCATATCAACACCCTCATGACCGGAGAGTTACCTCAGGAGTTAGCCGAGGACCTACGCGAGCTATGTTTGGAGATAGTCCCTAGAGGCTATTTAGCGACATTGGAGATTCAGTCTACCTTGATGGAAAGGATCAGAGAAGCTCAGAAGACAGACAAGGAGATTGAGGAGATAAAGGAGCAGATGAGCAAAGGAAAAGCCAAGGGATTTCGTGAGGATGAGCACGATACCTTATGGTTTGAGGACCGCGTATATGTGCCAAATGATCCGGAGATCGGGAAGTTGATTTTGCAAGAAGCCCATGGTTCACCGTACTCGATTCACCCAGGGAATACCAAGATGTATTTGGATTTGAAGAATACTTTCTGGTGGACCGGAATGAAGAAGGATATTGCGGAGTATGTAGCAGTTTGTGATGTATGTCAGAGAGTGAAGGCAGAGCATCAGAAGCCAGCAGGATTGCTACAGCCATTGCCGATACCCGAATGGAAGTGGGATAAAATAGGCATGGATTTTATCACAGGATTACCCAGGACACGTTCAGGCTATGACTCAATATGGGTTGTAGTCGACCGTTTGACGAAAGTGGCTCATTTCATTCGAGTGAAGACCACTTACACCAGTGCTAAGTTGGCAAAGATATACATGACCAGGATCGTATGTTTGCATGGAGTTCCGAGGACCATTGTATCAGACAGAGGAACCTAATTTACCTCGAAGTTTTGGAAGCAGTTACATGAAACATTGGGAACCAGGCTGGAATTTAGTACAACATTTCACCCACAGACAGATGGACAGACCGAGAGAGTCAACCAGATTTTGAAGGACATGTTGAGAGCATGTGCACTAGATTATGGATCTAGTTGGGACGACAATTTGCCATATGCGGAGTTTTCGTATAACAACAATTATCAGACCAGTTTGAAGATGGCCCCTTTCGAAGCTTTGTACGGAAGGAGGTGTAGAACACCGTTGTTATGGGACGAAGTTGGAGATCGTCAGTTGTTTGGACCAGATTTGATTAAGGAGTCTGAACAGAAAGTGAGGTTGATTCGCGATAGGCTCAAGGTAGCCCAGTCCAGGCAGAAGAGTTATGCCGATTCTAAACGAAAGGAGACAGTTCAGAAGTCGGAGACAGAGTGTATCTTCGAGTATCACCACTTCGAGGAGTGAAGCGCTTTGGAGTTAAAGGAAAGTTAGCGCCCCGTTTTATCGGACCATATAGAGTGTTGGAACGTATGGGAGAAGTTGCTTACAAGCTGGAATTGCCCGAAGGATTGTCTGGAGTTCATGATGTATTTCACGTTTCGCAGTTGAAGAAGTGCCACGCAGAGATGGCTGAGATACCACTGAGAGATACTGTGCCACTGGAAGCGATTCAGTTGGAAAGTGATTTGACTTATGAGGAGAAACCAGTGAAGATTCTCGAGTATGCCAGCCGAGTTACCCGCAGCAAGGTTATCAAGTTTTGCAAAGTTCAGTGGAGTCACCACACAGAAGACGAAGCCACCTGGGAGCGAGAGGAAGATCTATGGAAAAACCACTCCCACCTGTTTTCTAGCCAACCCGAATCTCGAGGGCGAGATTCATCTTAAGGGGGGTAGGTTTGTAACATCCCAAATTTTCAATTTGGAATGTTATACATAGATCATCATTGCATATCATGTTTTGTTGCATTTTGACAAAATCCTCGATAAATCCTAAGCAACTCAAGGACCCTCGGAGAGAGTTGGGGATTTTCTTGAATTTTCAAATTTGATTTTCAAACGACGATTGTGGTTTTAATTATTTTTCTCTCCGGAAAAATATTTCATTTTAAATAAACGAGAGGAGAAAATATGACTTCTCCAAAACAATTGAAATACTGGAGGAAAAATGTTAAAATCATTATTTGGAATTTATTTGCAATTTTTATTGCATTAAAAATATTTCATATTTTCAAAATATTTATTTTGGATTATAAAAATGTTCACCCTATTCTAGATTTTCTAACTAGACGGGGAAAATTTATTTCATATTTTTCTGATTTTTATTTATTTTTCTACGTATTATTTTTCGCGGAACTTATTTAAAAAAAAACGCCCGCGCGCCGACTGGGCCAAAGGCCCAGCCGACGGCCCGCCTCGCGCCTCTCCTCTTCCCGCACGGGATCGCCGCCGCCGGAGTCCGCCATGGACACGGGACCGCCGCCGCCTCGGGTTGCCCCCTCCCCCAAGCCGCCGGACCCCCCCTCCTTAAATACCGCGCCCCCCTCTTTTTCCCCACATCGCCGCCGCCGCCCGCACTCACCGCCGCCACCGCCGGAGTCGCGCCCGCCGCCGCCGTTCGTCGTCGGAGCCGCCGCCCCTCGCCCCCTCGCGCCCCCCCGAGCCCCGCACCCCGCGCCCTCGCGCCCTCGCCGAAGCCCCGCCGGAGCCCTCGCCGGAGTAGCCCCGACGAGGTATGCCCGCCGCCCGTTGACTTGCCGGTTTTTCGTTTAAAAAAAACCCTTCGTTTAAAAAAAACCCTAGATCGGTTTTTTTCGGTTTTATTATTTTACGAGCGTTCACCGAACCGTTCGTTTTAACGAACGCGTTCGTCGGTTTTTCTCTGTTAACGAACCTCCGTTATTTAACCGTTCGTCCGTTTTTCTTTTTCGTCGGATTTTCTCGTTATTTTCTCAGATTCGATTTCTGATCGAATCTTGATTCTGTTTAACTTCTCGCTCGTTTATCGGAATCAGGCGATTCAAGCGCCTAGAGTTTCGTCTCAAAATTCTCTTTCTGTTTAACCTACTCAAACAAGTTTTTGCTACAGTAAAATTTGACCTAGATCCAGATTAGCAAACGAAGTTTCTTTCTTTCGCCGTTTGACTTTCGTTGCTTCTTTCGAGTTGATTCTTTTTGCAAACCGGAGTTCTTAAGTTGAACTTTCTGGTTGGATCTTTCATTCGAGTTTTACCTGTGCATTAGATGAGTACTGATTGTATGCTTGTTTGTTTGCGATAGAGTACCCGGAGTGTGCCACTTGTTACTTCGAATCGCTAGGTTTTGCGGATCATCAGCAAGGCAAGTAACACTTTGATCATATCCCGTTCATACCCAGTTTTTATTGCATTAGATCTGTTTTCCTCAAACATTGCATGATTAGGATCTAATTAAATTGTGGGTATTGGGAAGTAGTTGAGGTAGAACCTATTACCTGTTTTCTATTCAAACCCTTGGGAGTTACTTCTACGTTGCTTTTATTATCGCCATGCTATGCTCGTAGACGTGGATTGGGTTTGAGTGAAATTCATGACAGATGTGAGATTGTTAATTAATGGTTTACTTAAGGTGGCAACTTAAACTCACATCTGGGTGGATTGAGGTACCTGGGTATTCCAGGATTGCCTGTTTTTCTTTTGGACCGCCACCCAGGTTCAAAGGGATCATAAGATTATTCATGCTAGAGACTTCCGTGTGCAGCCGCAAGCTATTATGGGCTCTAGCATAGTTGACTAAGTTGTGTGAACTCTTACAGTGGTAGACTAGCAGATGTAGGGGAAAGTAGGTGTAACTGTCTACCCATACGTAAGGTGCAAACACTTCTGAAAGACTGTGTCATGGTCATCAGTTACTCAAACACCATGTAGTGCGAGTAATCCAACGGAGGAGATCAAGTCTTGTGGGGAAAAGTGCAGAAACCTCTGCAGAGTGTATAAACTAATCATGGTTAGCCGTGTCCCCGGTTATGGACAACTTGAGTATCTAGTACTTGGATTATCATGTGAATCTCATCACTATGTTACTTCTAATTAATTTTGTTGGGTTATGGATGACTTTTTAATTGGGATTGAGATGCTGTCAACCATCTCAATGTTTCACAACCACCATGATAGTTAAATAAAATTTATTCCTTTGAAGTAGGATAAAATTGGCTTTTCGCAAAAACTGTAACCATAGAGCTTTCCACCAGCCATATATGCATGTAGTATAGCATTGTTATTATTCATTATTCTCTATGTGTTACATTGCTAGCATATTCTATGTGCTGACCCATTTTCGGGCTGCAACGTTTCATGTTGCAGACTTTTCAGATGACGAGTAAGATGCCTTAGGTCGTGGTCTTATACTCAGTGATGCCGCTGGAGTGATGGACTCACTTATCTTCCAAGTCTTCCGCTGTTATCGTTATTAGATGGCCTTAAGCCATGCTTATCATACTTAATCTCTTCGGAGATATTCGATGTAATAAGTGTGTGATTGCTACTCTGTTATAAATCCTCCATTTGTACTGTGCGTGTCAGCATTACTGATCCAGGGATGACACTGGTGCACAGCAGCACATGCCATTTGAGGTCTGGTCGCTACATAATTAGACACTAAACAGGTGGCGTTCACACAAAGCATGTCTAAACTAATCAAATGACATAGCAATGCAAGACTCCATACGCACGATATGAGCAACATAACCCTGCCAAATTAGAGCATACACCTCCGGGGGAAATGGGACTGGTCATCTGTCTCTGAATCCTCCTCTGAGGAGCTATCCGTAACCAGCGAGATATGCGCTTCGTCAGATAGCATAGTCTGCTCTGAAGACCTTGTTTTCACTCCAGAATATTCCATCACCGTGTCAAATGGTTGATGCACACGAAGAGTAGTTGAATGTACTAACATTGTTGACAAATGTAATACATAACGAAAAAAAGGATGGCCTGATATAATTCACATATAAGATGACTGGCTAAGCAGGATGGCATTGCAAAATTCACATATATGATGCTTGGCTAAACAAGATGGCGTTGCATAATTCACATAAGCGATGAATAAACTAAACAGATGGCATTCACAAAGCATGTCTAAACTAAGCAGATGACATATTTGATGTATAAAGTAAGCAATGTAAGGCACCATATGCATGATATAACCAACATCAGCATGCCAAGTTAGAGCGAAGACCTCAGGGGGTAAATAGGAGTGGTCTTCTCCTTCTGAATCCCCCTCAGAACAGATATCTTCCTCTCGATTACAATCTGAAATTGGTGGAGGGGGGATGCCTTTGCGCCTACCATAGAGCGACGTCTGAAGGAAATATGCCCTAGAGGCAATAATAAAGTTATTATTATTTCCTTATATCATGATAAATGTTTATTATTCATGCTAGAATTGTATTAACCGGAAAAATGATACATGTGTGAATACATAGACAAACAGAGTGTCACTAGTATGCCTCTACTTGACTAGCTCGTTGATCAAAGATGGTTATGTTTCCTAGCCATAGACAAATAGTTGTCATTTGATTAACGAGATCACATCATTAGGAGAATGATGTGATTGACTTGACCCATTCCGTTGGCTTAGCACTCGATCGTTTAGTATGTTGCTATTGCTTTCTTCATGACTTATACATGTTCCTATGACTATGAGATTATGCAACTCCCGTTTACCAGAGGAACACTTTGTGTGCTACCAAATGTCACAACGTAACTGGGTGATTATAAAGGTGCTCTACAGGTGTCTCCGAAGGTACTTGTTGGGTTGGCGTATTTCGAGATTAGGATTTGTCACTCCGATTGTCGGAGAGGTATCTCTGGGCCCACTCGGTAATGCACATCACTTAAGCCTTGCAAGCATTGCAACTAATGAGTTAGTTGCGGGATGATGTATTACGGAAGGAGTAAAGAGACTTGCCGGTAACGAGATTGAACTAGGTATTGAGATACCGACGATCGAATCTCGGGCAAGTAACATACCGATGACAAAGGGAACAACCTATGTTGTTATGTGGTTTGACCGATAAAGATCTTCGTAGAATATGTGGGAGCCAATATGAGCATCCAGGTTCCGCTATTGGTTATTGACCGGAGACGTGTCTCGGTCATGTCTACATAGTTCTCGAACCCGTAGGGTCCGCACGCTTAAAGTTCGATGACGGTTATATTATGAGTTTATGTGTTTTGATGTACCGAAGGTTGTTCGGAGTCTCGGATGTGATCACGGACATGATGAGGAGTCTCGAAATGGTCGAGACGTAAAGATCGATATATTGGACGACTATATTTGGATACCAGAATGGTTCCGGGTGAGATCGGGATAATACCGGAGCTCCGGGAGGTTATCGGAACCCCCCGGGAGGTATATGGGCCTTAATGGGCTTTAGTGGAAAGGAGGGGAAAGGAGCAAGGGAGGGGGCGCCCGCCAAGCCCAATTCGAATTGGGAGGGGGGCTGGCCCCCCCTTTCCTTCCTCCCTCCTTCCTCTTCATTCCCTCTCCCACTCCAAATAGGAAAAGGAGGAGTCCTACTCCCGGTGGGAGTAGGACTCCCCCCTTGGGCGCGCCTCCTCCCCTTGGCCGGCCCTCTCCTCCCCCCTTTATATACGGAGGAGAGGGGCACCCCATAGACACAACAATTGATCTCTTGGATCTTTTAGCCGTGTGCGGTGCCCCTCTCCACCATAGTCCACCTCGATAATATCGTAGCGGTGCTTAGATGAAGCCCTGCATCGGTAGAACATCATCATTGTCACCACGACGTCATGCTGACGGAACTCTCCCTCAAAGCTCGGCTGGATCGGAGTTCGAGGGACGTCATCGAGTTGAACGTGTGCAGAACTCAGAGGTGCCGTGCGTTCGGTGCGTGATCAGTCGGATCGTGAAGACGTACGACTACATCAACAGCGTTGTGCTAACGCTTCCGCTTTCGGTCTACGAGGGTACGTGGACACACTCTCCCCTCTCGTTGCTATGCATCACCATGATCTTGCGTGTGCGTAGGAATTTTTGTGAAATTACTATGTTCCCCAACAGTGGTATCAGAGCCAGGTTTTATGCGTTGATGTTATATGCACGAGTAGAACACAAGTGAGTTGTGGGCGATACAAGTCATACTGCTTACCAGCATGTCACACTTTGGTTCGGCGGTATTGTTGGATGAAGCGGCCCGGACCGACATTACGCGTACGCTTACGCGAGACTGGTTCTACCGACGTGCTTTGCACACAGGTGGCTGGCGGGTGTCAGTCTCTCCAACTTTAGTTGAACTGAGTGTGGCTATGCCCGGTCCTTGAGAAGGTTAAAACAACACTAACTTGACGAACTATCGTTGTGGTTTTGATGCGTAGGTAAGAACGGTTCTTGCTCAGCCCATAGCAGCCACGTAAAACTTGCAACAACAAAGTAGAGGACGTCTAACTTGTTTTTGCAGGGCATGTTGTGATGTGATATGGTCAAGACATGATGCTATATTTTATTGTATGAGATGATCATGTTTTGTAACCGAGTTATCGGCAACTGGCAGGAGCCATATGGTTGTCGCTTTATTGTATGCAATGCAATCGCCCTGTAATTGCTTTACTTTATCACTAAGCGGTAGCGATAGTCGTAGAAGCAATAGTTGGCCAGATGACAAGATGCTACGATGGAGATCAAGGTGTCATGCCGGTGACGATGGTGATCATGACGGTGCTTCGGAGATGGAGATCACAAGCACAAGATGATGATGGCCATATCATATCACTTATATTGATTGCATGTGATGTTTATCTTTTATGCATCTTATCTTGCTTTGATTGACGGTAGCATTATAAGATGATCTCTCACTAAATTTCAAGATAAAAGTGTTCTCCCTGAGTATGCACCATTGTCAAAGTTCGTCGTGCCCAGACACCACGTGATGATCGGGTGTGATAAGCTCTACGTCCATCTACAACGGGTGCAAGCCAGTTTTGCACACGCAGAATACTCAGGTTAAACTTGACGAGCCTAGCATATGCAGATATGGCCTCGGAACACTGAGACCGAAAGGTCGAGCGTGAATCATATAGTAGATATGATCAACATAGTGATGTTCACCATTGAAAACTACTCCATTTCACGTGATGATCGGTTATGGTTTAGTTGATTAGGATCAGGTGATCACTTAGATGATTAGAGGGATGTCTATCTAAGTGGGAGTTCTTAAGTAATATGATTAATTGAACTTAAATTTATCATGAACTTAGTACCTGATAGTATTTTGCATGTCTATGTTTGTTGTAGAAAGATGGCTCGTGTTGTTGTTCCATTGAATTTTAATGCGTTCCTTGAGAAAGCAAAGTTGAAAGATGATGGTAGGAATTACACAGACTGGGTCCATAACTTGAGGATTATCCTCATTGCTGCACAGAAGAATTACGTCCTGGAAGCACCGCTAGGTGCCAAACCTGCTGCAGGAGCAACACCAGATGTTATGAACGTCTGGCAAAGCAAAGCTGATGACTACTCGATAGTTCAGTGTGCCATGCTTTACGGTTTAGAACCGGGACTTCAACGACGTTTTGAACATCATGGAGCATATGAGATGTTCCAAGAGTTGAAGTTAATATTTCAAGCAAATGCCCGGATTGAGAGATATGAAGTCTCCAATAAGTTCTACAGCTGCAAGATGGAGGAGAATAGTTCTGTCAGTGAGCATATACTCAGAATGTCTGGGTATAATAATCACTTGATTCAACTGGGAGTTAATCTTCCGGATGATAGCGTCATTGACAGAATTCGTCAATCACTGCCACCAAGCTACAAAAGCTTCGTGATGAACTATAACATGCAAGGGATGGATAAGACGATTCCCGAGCTCTTCACAATGCTAAAGGCTGCGGAGGTAGAAATCAAGAAGGAGCATCAAGTGTTGATGGTCAATAAGACCACTAGTTTCAAGAAAAAAGGCAAAGGGAAGAAGAAGGGGAACTTCAAGAAGAATAGCAAACAAGTTGCTGCTCAAGAGAAGAAACCCAAGTCTGGACCTTAGCCTGAGACTGAGTGCTTCTACTGCAAGCAGACTGGTCACTGGAAGCGGAACTGCCCCAAGTATTTGGCGGATAAGAAGGATGGCAAGGTGAACAAAGGTATATGTGATATACATGTTATTGATGTGTACCTTACCAGAGCTCGCAGTAGCACCTGGGTATTTGATACTGGTTCTGTTGCTAATATTTGCAACTCGAAACAGGGACTACGGATTAAGCGGACACTGGCTAAGGACGAGGTGATGATGCGCGTGGGAAACGGTTCCAAAGTCGATGTGATCGCCGTCGGCACGCTACCTCTACATCTACCTTCGGGATTAGTATTAGACCTAAATAATTGTTATTTGGTACCAGCGTTGAGGATGAACATTATATCTGGATCTTGTTTGATGCGAGACGGTTATTCATTTAAATCAGAGAATAATGGTTGTTCTATTTATATGAGTAATATCTTTTATGGTCATGCACCCTTGAAGAGTGGTCTATTTTTGATGAATCTCGATAGTAGTGACACACATATTCATAATGTTGAAGCCAAAAGATGCAGAGTTGATAATGATAGTGCAACTTATTTGTGGCACTGCCGTTTGGGTCATATTGGTGTAAAGCGCATGAAGAAACTCCATACTGATGGACTTTTGGAATCACTTGATTATGAATCACTTGGTACTTGCGAACCATGCCTCATGGGCATGATGACTAAAACGCCGTTCTCCGGAACTATGGAGCGAGCAACTGATTTGTTGGAGGTCATACATACTGATGTATGTGGTCCAATGAATGTTGAGGCTCGCGGCGGGTATCGTTATTTTCTCACCTTCATAGATGATTTAAGTAGATATGGGTATATCTACTTAATGAAACATAAGTCTGAAACATTTGAAAAGTTCAAAGAATTTCAGAGTGAAGTTGAAAATCATCGTAACAAGAAAATAAAGTTTCTGCGATCTGATCGTGGAGGAGAATATTTGAGTTACGAGTTTGGTCTACATTTGAAACAATGCGGAATAGTTTCGCAACTCACGCCACCCAGAACACCACAGCGTAATGGTGTGTCCGAACGTCGTAATCGTACTTTACTAGATATGGTGCAATCTATGATGTCTCTTACTGATTTACCGCTATCATTTTGGGGTTATGCTTTAGAGACGGCCGCATTCACGTTAAATAGGGCACCATCAAAATCCGTTGAGACGACGCCTTATGAACTGAGGTTTGGCAAGAAACCAAAGTTGTTGTTTCCTAAAATTTGGGGCTGCGATGCTTATGTGAAAAAGCTTCAATCTGATAAGCTCAAACCCAAATCGGAGAAATGTGTCTTCATAGGATACCCAAAGGAAACTGTTGGGTACATCTTCTATCACAGATCCGAAGGCAAGACATTCGTTGCTAAGAATGGATCCTTTCTAGAGAAGGAGTTTCTCTCGAAAGAAGTGAGCGGGAGGAAAGTAGAACTTGATGAGGTAACAGTACCTGCTCCCTTATTGGAAAGTAGTTCATCACAGAAACCGGTTCCTGTGACGCCTACACCAATTAGTGAGGAAGTTAATGATGATGATCATGAAACTTCAGATCAAGTTGTTACTGAACCTCGTAGGTCAACCAGAGTAAGATCCGCACCAGAGTGGTACGGTAATCCTATTCTGGAGGTTATGTTACTAGACCATGACGAACCTACGAACTATGAAGAAGCAATGGTGAGCCCAGATTCCGCAAAATGGCCCGAGGCCATGAAATCCGAGATGGGATCCATGTATGAGAACAAAGTATGGACTTTGGTTGACTTGCCCGATGATCGGCAAGCCATTGAGAATAAATGGATCTTCAAGAAGAAGACTGACGCTGATGGTAATGTTACTGTCTATAAAGCTCGACTTATTGCAAAAGGTTTTCGACAAGTTCAAGGGATTGACCGAGACCTTCTCACCCGTAGCGATGCTTAAGTCTGTCCGAATCATGTTAGCAATTGCCGCATTTTATGATTATGAAATTTGGCAAATGGATGTCAAAACTGCATTCCTGAATGGATTTCTGGAAGAAGAGTTGTATATGATGCAACCGGAAGGTTTTGTCGATCCAAAGGGAACTAACAAAGTGTGCAAGCTCCAGCGATCCATTTATGGACTGGTGCAAGCCTCTCGGAGTTGGAATAAACGTTTTGATAGTGTGATCAAAGCATATGGTTTTATACATACTTTTGGAGAAGCCTGTATTTACAAGAAAGTGACTGGGAGCTCTGTAGCATTTCTGATATTATATGTGGATGACATATTATTGATTGGAAATGGTATAGAATTTCTGGATAGCATAAAAGGATATTTGAATAAGAGTTTTTCAATGAAGGACCTCGGTGAAGCTGCTTATATATTTGGCATCAAGATCTATAGAGATAGATCAAGACGCTTAATTGGACTTTCACAAAGCACATACCTTGACAAAGTTTTGAAGAAGTTCAAAATGGATCAAGCAAAGAAAGGGTTCTTGCCTGTGTTACAAGGTGTGAAGTTGAGTAAGACTCAATGCCCGACCACTGCAGAAGATTGAGAGAAAATGAAAGATGTTCCCTATGCTTCAACCATAGGCTCTATCATGTATGCAATGCTGTGTACCAGACCTGATGTGTGCCTTGCTATTAGTTTAGCAGGGAGGTACCAAAGTAATCCAGGAGTGGATCACTGGACAGCGGTCAAGAACATCCTGAAATACCTGAAAAGGACTGAGGATATGTTTCTCGTTTATGGAGGTGACAAAGAGCTCGTCGTAAATGGTTACGTCGATGCAAGCTTTGACACTGATCCGGACGATTCTAAATCGCAAACCGGATACATGTTTTTATTGAACGGTGGAGCTGTCAGTTGGTGCAGTTCTAAACAAAGCATCATAGCGGGATCTACATGTGAAGCGGAGTACATAGTTGCTTCGGAAGCAGCAAACGAAGGAGTCTGGATGAAGGAGTTCATATCCGATCTAGGTGTCATACCTAGTGCATCGAGTCCAATGAAAATCTTTTGTGACAATACTGGTGCAATTGCCTTGGCAAAGGAATCCAGATTTCACAAGAGAACCAAGCACATCAAGAGACGCTTCAATTCCATCCGTGATCTAGTCAAGGAGGGAGACATAGAGATTTGCAAGATACATACGGATCTGAATGTTGCAGACCCGTTGACTAAGCCTCTTCCACGAGCAAAACATGATCAGCAACAAGACTCCATGGGTGTTAGAAT
The DNA here is from genome assembly GCF_002575655.3 of Aegilops tauschii subsp. strangulata. Lineage (NCBI taxonomy): Eukaryota > Viridiplantae > Streptophyta > Magnoliopsida > Poales > Poaceae > Aegilops > Aegilops tauschii. Next base: position 302,266,111 of record NC_053035.3, on the reverse strand, counting down.
CATTACTGCGTAATCTAGATTATTGACTCTAGTGCAAGTGGGAGACTGAAGGAAATATGCCCTAGAGGCAATAATAAAGTTATTATTATTTCCTTATATCATGATAAATGTTTATTATTCATGCTAGAATTGTATTAACCGGAAACATGATACATGTGTGAATACATAGACAAACAGAGTGTCACTAGTATGCCTCTACTTGACTAGCTCGTTGATCAAAAATGGGTATGTTTCCTAGCCATAGACAAAGAGTTGTCATTTGATTAACGGGATCAGATCACTAGGAGAATGATGTGATTGACTTGACCCATTCCGTTGGCTTAGCACTCGATCGTTTAGTATGTTGCTATTGCTTTCTTCATGACTTATACATGTTCCTATGACTATGAGATTATGCAACTCCTGTTTACCAGAGGAACACTTTGTGTGCTACCAAACGTCACAACGTAACTGGGTGATTATAAAGGTGCTCTATAGGTGTCTCCGAAGGTACTTGTTGGGTTGGCGTATTTCGAGATTAGGATTTGTCACTCCGATTGTCGGAGAGGTATCTCTGGGCCCACTCGGTAATGCACATCACTTAAGCCTTGCAAGCATTGCAACTAATGAGTTAGTTGCGGGATGATGTATTACGGAACGAGTAAAGAGACTTGCCGGTAACGAGATTGAACTAGGTATTGAGATACCGACGATCGAATCTCGGGCAAGTAACATACCGATGACAAAGGGAACAACATATGTTGTTATGCGGTTTGACCGATAAAGATCTTCGTAGAATATGTGGGAGCCAATATGAGCATCCAGGTTCCGCTATTGGTTATTGACTGGAGACGTGTCTCGGTCATGTCTACATAGTTCTCGAACCCGTAGGGTCCGCACACTTAAAGTTCGATGACGGTTGTATTATGCGTTTATGTGTTTTGATGTACCGAAGTTTATCAGAGTCCCGAATGTGATCACAAACATGATGAGGAGTCTCGAAATGGTCGAGACGTAAAGATCGATATATTGGACGACTATATTTGGATACCGGAATGGTTCCGGGTGAGACGGGATAATACCGGAGCTCCGGGAGGTTATCGGAACCCCCCGGGAGGTATATGGGCCTTAATGGGCTTTAGTGGAAAGGAGGGGAAAGGAGAAAGGGAGGGGGCGCCCCCCAAGCCCAATCCGAATTGGGAGGGGGGCCGGCCCCCCCTTTCCTTCCTCCCTACTTCCTCCCTCCTTCCCTCTCCCTCTCCAAATAGGAAAAGGAGGAGTCCTACTCCCGGTGGGAGTAGGACTCCCCCTTGGGCGCGCCTCCTCCCCTTGGCTGGCCCTCTCCTCCCCCCTTTATATACAGAGGAGAGGGGCACCCCATAGACACAACAATTGATCTCTTGGATCTTTTAGCCGTGTGTGGTGCCCCTCTCCACCATAGTCCACCTCGATAATATCGTAGTGGTGCTTAGGCGAAGCCCTGCGTTGGTAGAACATCATCATCGTCACCACGCCGTCGTGCTGACTGAACTCTCCCTCAAAGCTCGGCTGGATCAGAGTTCGAGGGACGTCATCGAGTTGAACGTGTGCAGAACTCGGAGGTGCCGTGCGTACGACTACATCAACTGCGTTGTGCTAACGCTTCCGCTTTCGGTCTACGAGGGTACGTGGACACACTCTCCCCTCTCGTTGTTATGCATCACCATGATCTTGCGTGTGCGTAGGAATTTTTTTGAAATTACTACGTTCCCCAACAACATTTTCATGAAATTTTATTGCCACGCAAGGCTCGTCTCTTTTGCTCTACATGTTCAGTTCCATTGTGTACAATAACTGACATGCATAGGAATAGAACATAGGGAGATTGTGTAAGGAGTGCATGCAGAAATCCAGAGTGATGGTAGCAACCTGTGGATAGACCCAAAACCAATGATAGCAGGCAGATAATGGCTTCAGTTAAAAAATACAGATAATGGCTTCTTTACTGTTTGTTTCCCACCCAACATGAAACTCAGTAGACACCAGAGATTAAGCAGACAGTAGATATATACTATTGATTGCGGCCCCGATATGTACCCCACAACCATTTAAAAACTCAAGTTTGACCATTAGTTTGGAGCTGACTCAGAGTCTAATCGGTGAACAGGACGACAAAGTAGCATGTAATATTAAGCGATGCATAACGTAAGCAGACACGAAAGAGTGCGGCTTCTCTTGCGGACCCGTGTAGTCCTCGAGGTCATCTGCTCGGTTGATGATGGTAATGCAGTTGTCATGGCTGCCGGCGGCGGGGAAGAAGATTTGAGGCAGCGAAAGACAGTCTGGAGGCTGGATCCCTGCTGTGCTGGACCCTTCTGTCGTTGGAGCAGCTGAGCTGGGGTGGACGACGACGCAGCAGGAGCGTGACAAACCACACAAGGATTTCTTTGACAACTATCTGTAAGAGAAGTAATTCTATAAGGGCTCATTTGAATTGGAGGATTCTAACAACGCAGGGATAGGAAATACACAGTAATAGGATAGGAATGCACGTGCAAAACAGAGAATTTAAAAACACCGGATTTCTGCCAATCTTGGTGTTTGGTTCACAAGAATTGGAAGATCGCGGGATGCAAAGAAGCATGGTGAGATTAAGTCAAACCACAAGAAAATGTACGGTTATAATGCTATTATGCTACTATCTCTTAGTCTTGTGCTTCATGAATAGGAATTTGGAAAGGAGGACAAGTGGATATTAAAATTCCTACAGTTTTTCTTTCAAGGAGACACTAAAGGAACAAATCCTACAGTTTTCCTTTGATCCATTCCTTTGAACCAAATGCATGAATAGTAGTACCATAGGAAACTTTCCTATTCCTATGTTTTCCTTCACTTTTCCTTTCAAGCACTGGCGATTCTAGTAGGCAGGCTTGAGCAAGGGAAAGCCTACACTCAAAAAAATGTTTTTGTGCTACTTCTACTACTTTGGACCCAGGCCACTGCCCTACTAGCTCAACTCCCAGGCCCGTCGACAAATGCACAGCTCAAACGCACAGAGATAAATAATGATGGCATTCAAGAGAGTCCATCACGGATAGCTAAGTTGCCTAGTACCTCACTGCTTGTCATATAGTAGGAGAAACTAATCGTATTTCACGTTACTACGTGTGCTCAGTGGACAATATATATATATATATAACATGTAGAGTAAAAAAGAGATGCAACAAGTGTACAACCTCTTTGGCGAAGCCATGTCGATCTCAACGTGATTGGGTTGGTCGGTGAGGACGATCCGGCTGACTTGGCTATCGGACGAGGGGAAGAAGATCTTAGGCATCTTGAGATGGAGCCCGGGGTACTGCTCCGTTGTGATGCAGGGTTTCGTCGTTGGAGCAGCTCCGGTGAGTTGTACGACGCCGAGGCTGAAGCAGGACAAGAGAGACAACGTTAACCTGAGTGGAATTCTAATAGCATCTCCAATAGATGACGTAAAATACATAACCACAAAGTGCTAGATGTAAAATACATCAGCCGCTCATCTCTGAACTTAACTGTCGAAACTGAATTTAACTGTCGAAACTGAACTTAACTGTCGAAACTGAATTTTGCTGTTGAAACTGAACTGTACTATCGAAACTGAACGCATTAGTAGCAGAAAAGTAGTAGCAGCAGCGCGTGCGAGAGCCGGGGCAGCTGGTCGTGTAGCAGTTCATCTTCAACCTCCACCCCCCTGAGCCGCTAGCCACCACCGGCCAAACCGCCGCCCCCGCCGCCCGCGGCCAACTGTGCGCCGCCCCGCCCGCCTCGAAACCACTCCCCACTGCCGGTCCGCCGCCGCCCCGGCCATCGCTCTAGCCCCCTCCCCGTGCCAAGCTTTTTCTCCGGCGATCCCCACGCCACCGCCCCACCACCGTCGGCGACCACCGCCCCGACCCTGAACCCTAAGATAGATAGTGGGGTACCTCTCCGGCGAGCCCCCCTCCTCGCTGTGGCTGGTTCTTCCGTAACTCCGGCGAGCCCCCCCCCCCCACCCTCTAAAAATCGACTGACCCAAAAGTCGATTCAGTCGACTGAAGTGTAGCTAAATCGGAGCAGCATCGCAAGCAAGAGCAAGAGCGAGAGCAGCAGCGCGAGCAAGAGCAAGAGCAAGAGCAGACCAGGTAGGGAACATAGAGCAAGAGCACAGCAGCAGCGCGAGCGAGAGCTAAAGCAACAACAGCTCCAACTAATGTGGACGTCGCCGCCAAGGGAGCGACGCCGTGGAGGGAGTGGGCCGGCGACGCCGCCGTGGATGGAGCCGCGCCATGTTGGCTCGAGACCGAGCGCCGGCAGCACCATGAGATCGAATCAAGAAGAAAATGCGGTGATTAGTGTACAACCTCTTTGGTGGCACCGATTAGGCCTCAGCTTCATCCGAGGAAACGGTGATGATGCTGCTCTTCCGGTGGTGCAGGTGAAGACGGTGGTGTGGGAATGGAGGTGGCGCGAAAGACGAGGGGAACGTCGGGGTAGCTCCTTGGAGGTGGAGGACGGGGTGGCTGAACCGGCGGGATGACGAGATCGACGACGGATCCTCATCCGGTTGGTGGATGAGGGACGTCGAGGTGTTGCTGTGGACGACATCGTCGGGGAAGAGGCTCCGGCTGGGTGGCGGATGGAGGAGGGTGTGGGGCTTCGCGGGTTTTCGCGGCCTCGGTGTATGAATGGGTGGGCTGATGGGATGGGAGTGGGGAACCATGGCTTAGGTACGCGCTTGTCCAAAATGTGGGGTTAGTTACGAAAGTACTACCACCGATTTGAGCTAGGCGATTCTTTCGGTTCAGGGGTATCATGGGCATTTCGCGTGTCAAGATTTCGCAGGAGGTGGGAGTTTTCGCGCGCGTTGTAATTTTGGGATAGCAAGGCGCGGGTTGAGATGGAGGGAGTTTTCGGAGCACAACAAGACAAAGACATATCTTAAATATTTCGGGGTAACAAGGCGCGGGTTGACATTTCCGGACAAGCCTAACATGTACTGTACCAAATCAATTCGCACTTCCATCGATGAAAAAACAAAAAGAAATCAATTCGCACCACACAAGAGAGTCTAGCCCCGTGTACTGTACTAAATCAATTCGCATTACAAATGCCATTCAAAACTTTGAATTCATGTTATGTTCGATTAAAATATTTCGCTACGTGTATAATGCATGCAACCTGCTACTCAAATGAACGTTTTAGTGCATTCCAAACGTATATACTACCGCTTCAATATGAACTAAATTTGAATTCGTTTCTCTATTTGAATAAGATCTATAATAATGATTGTTGTGAAGTCAAACCATTTGAATCCGTTTCTCTATTTTAATAAGATCTACAATCATCATTATTGTCAAGTTAAACCATCGTTTGTGTATTATTTTCACAGCACACCACATGATTACTGTCGAGTTAGATATGAACTATGTGTACTATATGAACTCGAACTCGATTTTTTGAATCCACTTTATGTTGATTTCAAATCACAGTACATTTCAAGCTCTAGCTAGATCTTCATAATCTAAACCATGTCTCATATGTATAATGTGTTTATCACATAATGTATGGTGCCCCGCCCCCTACGCCTACAAGTATTTAGATGTGAGTTGCAAACGCCACACATTACCACAAATTCAAATAAATTGTGAGATTGCTTGATATATAGTATTGTTTTGATTGTTCAATATTTAGTTGTAAGCTGCAAACGCCACACATTATCACAAATTCAAATAAAATGTGAGATTGTTCGATGTATAGTATGGTTTAGATTGTTCGACATTTAGCTGTGAGTTGCAAACGTCATGCATTATCACATTATGGTATAACATGTGCAAAACCACATCACGCGTATCACCGCTATATTCATGCATGCATATGTTTATAACACTATGATCTCCTATTCAAATATATGAATCCACTTTCAAATCAAATTATGATCTTTGTTAGTCTCTTACACCCACACAATCCTCTAACCTTTGTAGCTAGCACTAACTTTCTCTCGTGCATGCACACGCCCTCCTCGCCCTCCCCCTCCCTCCGCATTCTATCCATCGCGCACATTCATTTTTTTCTTTAGGTCGTTCTCCCACAGTCTCCACAACTCCTTTCTGACACACACCGATCGATAAACCTCTCTAGCGATGTCTGCCTACAACATACACACGCACCTTCCATCTCCTCCTTTCTGTGTCCATGCCTCGTGTCTCTCATACGGTCCCACACACGTGTAAACTCTCGCCCCTCTTTTCATCAATCTCATAATCGCACACTCCTCCCCCTATCTAGCTAGTAGCTCGGCCTCTAGCACCACCTCCTAGCTCCATTCTCTCTGTATATCCGTCTCACTGGGCTCTATTTGCCTCTAACAAATGGATGTACACCGACCGATCTCCCGCTATACATATAGCTAGCTAGGTTCTTATAACTCGTTTTTCCCCACGCGTCGATCGATCTACCTCATTAGTTATGTCTCTCCCTTCCTCCCACAAACAACAATTGATCTACCGATCTAGTTAGGTTTGCTTACCAAACACATGGTTCCCCTTCATCATCCATGCATGTGTCCCGACACATCTATCATGCACAGGCACACACAGAAACACATCCCACTCTTATTGATAATATTGCAGTTCTACCCTTAGTTTGTCTAGTAGGCCTCTCCCACCATCTTCGAGAAGCAACTCCATCACCCATCCAGCACTCTACCCCCTCTCCCTCCCTCTCTCTCTCCTCTCTCTCTCTCTCTCTCTCTCTCTCTCTGTCCCAACCTATTTCCCGTCCTTCAGTTATGTATGGATGTCGACCGATCTCCCTCAAGACATAGCTGGGTCTCTCCTTCTCAACACATATACAAGTCGTTCTACCTCTCTAGTCAAGCCTCTGCCCCCTCCCCCCCACACACACACCGATACATCGAGCGCTCTAGTCATGTCTCCCTCACACAAACTTGCCATGTGCCCTCTGACGTTCCAGTGGGTCAGTCGCCCTATATCTTTGACTTGCACACACACACAATTTCGATGGCTCTCTTCATCGATCTCGCACCCACCCACTTGATCCTCTCTTCGACTCTATCGATATCTATGACCCCTCCCTCTCTTCTCGTGGATCGCCCCCTCTATATATGATATAGATAGGCCTCTATTTCACACACATTGCATGTGTTAAATTTTTGTTTGAGATGTCATCGACACATATTCCCACAAATACATTCACGAAATCACACCCTCCCCCCAACAAAAAACACTCACGAACGCACACGCCATCTGTCTAGGTTTGTATCTCTCTCACACACACCCAGTAGGTGGGGGACATGCATGAAGAGAAGAGGTGCACGCACAGCGCACGTACTCCCGTCTCTTTCCCAACCACACATGTGCGGGTACACGGTGGAGCTCATTTCTTTACGAAAAGGCAGCCCACATGGTAATTTGACACGTGTACTGGTTGTCCACTTGACGGAGGATCGTCTACCACGGGTGAACAAACAAATTGCGACTTGACGCGTTATGTTAAAAAAGAGGCAAACCATGTGGGGCCTACCTTAGAGGCAAGGCTCTATACACTCGAGATGCTCTGCACATATTACTTTTGATGTGTCCCATCAACTCGCAGAACAAGGAGAAGCTTGCTTATTATGCCATCTCCCCCGCCCACGGGCGCAGTGGCTCGCAGGACGAGGTGAAGCTTGCTTACTACGCCTTACGCCCGCTCCCTCGCCCACGCGCGCGGTGGCTCGTAGGACGAGGAGAAAATTTTACTACTCCCTCCGTTTACTCCTCGTCCCTACCTTGGTTAGAGAGATTATCATATTGTTTGGAATATATGTCCTTTAGTAGATTTCAATATGAACTACTCTACTAGTACATACTCCAAACACTGATGTATATAGATGTATTTTAGAGTGTAGATTCACTCATTTTGCTCCGCATGTAGTCCATATTGAAACGGACGTAATAGTACGCACGTGGTGGATGTGCAGCAATTCATTTGGTCTCATATAGCCAGAACAATATATACTGCAGTAGCATTATTGCTCGACTTCCCGAAGAGGCGAAGAGCCAATCGCAAGGTAAATATTTTGGAGATGCCAAGCGCAAGGTTTATAGGAGAACGAGTACTAGTAGTACTAGTAGTACATACTAGTGGTACGTACTGTATGAGGAAGAAGGCAACAAGATGTATGTTTTGCATGACAGTCTCTTCTTACAGGACGTGCTAGACCTAGTGGACCTCATTGTTGCAATGGGACTACTCCCTATCATAGATGGCACGATTCAGAGTGGTGGGCAGCGGGCATAATTCGGAGCTGCTTAGTCTTAAACCCCATGAAGAAGTCCCATCGAAAGGAATAGCCATCCTCTACATGTGCTCCTATGTAAAATGAGTAAATGAGACAAAAAGAGAAAGAGACAAAGTAAAAAAAATCACCTGCCTTAGATCCAGCCCTATTGTACCAGTGAATGATATTTCTACGTTGTGATTGACATGGCTATATTATTAACCATGCTACGGAGGTAGAAGCGGATTTTTATTTATTTGCGGAGGTAGCAGTGGATGGATATTCAACGAGGAGTGAAATGATGGCTGCTTCCTCGGTCAAACATAGAGAAAGGTGGGCCTCGTGATTTCACGGCTTATTAGTCATTATTACTGCCTATACTCTTTGCCCATATATAATAACTGCGTGGTAGTACAGTAGTGGGCTATACTTTTAATAACCATGCTTGAAGAGAAGAGGTGCACGCACCCACGCATATAGTGTACTAGTAGCACTCTTTGCGTCTTTTGCGTCTTCCCCAACCACACACGTGACACAGTGGAGCTCATTTCTGTAAGATGATGCAGCCCACGTGATAATTTGACGCGTATAGTAGTAATTACTCACTTATAAATAATGGACGATCGAGAACCACGCATGAATGGTGCCGGGTCATTTATAAATAAAGATTTTTTTCTTCAGTGGCACGTATGCAATATAAATAGGTTCATATGGAGAGAAAAGGAAACCACTCCACTATATACATAGCTAGGACGAGCCTACACGGTTGCTTGCTGGGGTTGCTCTCTTCACACTCTCTCGCACAAAACGACTGTGGCCACATCTCTAACATCCGGGCGGATCACGTCTGCCGGGGGAAGGGGTGGATGCTTAGTGTAGATGCGGTCGCCGTCGCGGACGGTGAAAACCCACTGTCGGCACGTCGCGATCAGAGGTCCCCGCTGTTCTCTTTCACAAAGCCGGTGAGGTTGCCTTCGTCCCTTGCTCACTGCTGCATCGTGGGCAGTTGCTGCCTCCCGCCGCCCTCCTCTAGGTTGAGCTATGTCCCGATATCCCTCAGGTACAACTTCCTTTACAGCTAGCTTGCACCACTGCCCTAGCTGCCCACATCACTCCATGTGGATATTTCTCTACTTATTTGCCCCGCACATACCTCTATTGGCTTCTACGTACAGTATTTTTGATGAGTTTATGTCTCATCAACTAGTCCCAGTAATCATATTCTAATCACGCTTCTTCAATTTCTTTGCCACAGCGATGCTCATCTCGATTTTGGTGAAACTGCACAAAATGATCCGATGGTCAAAGGGTTGCAAACTTCATTTCTTGGGAAGCTCCAACGTTGCCAGCAAATTAAAGCCTAGTTAGGGTTTACAGTTCAAGGGCTAGGGACTGCATGGACCGTTTTTTCTTTAGCAGTCTCTGTTCCAAAATAAGTGTCAACTTTAGTAGTAGTACAACTTTGTACTAAAGTTTGCATAAAGTTGAGACACTTATTTTGGAACGGAGGGAGTACATATTGGCTATGATGTGTCAATCATTGAGATGCAATATCATGCATGTTAGTCTCCTTTGTATTTGATGAAATGTTGCAACGGGCAACCTTGGACGCAAGATACATGAAACAGAAGCTGGAAGCTTCATAGCATTGTACAAATTTATCTCGCTGAGAAATTACAGTACACACTATACTAGTACTATGTAAAGAGTTAGGTGTCACACGGTGTCCAGAAAATATAGTGATAGTGTGAGGTGGGCCATGTAATCACTGAGCTTGCGTGTTTTCACTGCTTTCGCACTCCTCCGCTATAAGAAAATGGAGAAAATTGTAATCTAGTAGTACCTCCTTTCGCCGAAAGCGTGGGACATCCAGCAGTCGTACCACCTCAGTAATAATGACCAATGAGCCGTCAAATCACATAGACCCAGCAGTAAGACGGATGAAGCAACCATCACTCTTGAATCCGCTTCTCCCTTCAACGCAGGCGCCAGTGAGAGGTCGCGTCTGCTCTGCCCGGGCATGAATGCGGCACCGATTCTTTGGAGCGGCGCTGATCGTTTTGGGTGGGAAGCACGCGCGGGCGATGGAGAGGCCTTGGGTGGGCCAGGCTGGTCAGGAGCGGGCATGGTAGCTGTTTGCCTGTCCCGACCGGACGCCCGGATACGAGAGGATGCACCGACTCTCACAGATAAATCGTACACCACACATGATCTCTCTGTAGGAGTAGGTCGATGTGTCGCTCTCTGTAACACACACATGCTACTAAACACACACACACACACACAGGTTCATAGAATAGGAATATCGTGCGAGTGCGAAGCCACGGGAAGTGAGATACAAATGGAGTACGTACAAGAAGAGAAGAGGTGACGAATATTCCATCAAACCTGGACTGATGAGTAGTACTCCCTCTGTCTAGGTGTTAAGTCATCTTACGAAAATCAGATATTCCCAAAATGTTTAGGCGTCGTCCATTAACTTCGCATCTCAATCCCCTCCCGGCCTCGTTGCTAGCGAACGTTGTTACTTAGGGAGCATTTCGATCCTTAGCAAGAACAATTTATAGCCTAGTCGGGCAAGGTTAGGCGTTTGGAACTGTTAAAATATGTTAGCTTTTGTGGGCCAGCTAGCTTGGGTGGGCTAGAAAAACCTTGCTAGCTCAGGAGAGCCAGATCAGCTCGTTTCTGACGGCAAACTTCGCGCACGGAAAAATCGGCGACCCACTCATGACAACGATTTTCATGGGGCAAGGCTGGTAAGAAAAAGAACTAAACCGTTTGACCAGGCAAGGTTGGCAAAGCGAAAGCTGGCTAGCTGGGCTAGCCGAGAAATTTCCTTACTAAGGCTAGCCATAGTTGGAGTAACTTAGGTAGTAACATAGCACATCCCAAGAAAAAATTGCTTATGTGGCATGGAGTTAATGAGGAAAGAGATGCTTGTGGTAACATAATATGTTACTGTAACATAACACACCCCGAGGTAAAATGAGTCTATATCTCAATTAATGAAGACTTGCATGTTACCATCCATATGTTACTACCCACTATGGAGGTAGTAACATAGACTAGTAACATATGCATGTTACTAGTCCAAGTTACCACTATGACCAGCCTAAGCAATGTAACCAAACGCTCCTTACTCTGCCTTGTTATCTCCCGTGGAAACCCAATGCATGGAGCGCAACTATGCATTGATCAGTCAAGAAATCAAAGTCGGCTTGCATGCGAGTTAATACGTGGCCCTGCATGGTAGCTAAAACGGCATCTCTTAGTTGTTGTGATTAATTGTTGCATTTAGAGACAGAAATCAGGGCTTTGATTGGAGGAAGGACCGGTCAAGTTTCTCCTTCTCCTCCAATCTGCTTGCACCTTGGCCCTGCTGCACCTTCTAACGTGACTTATTACACCTAGATGGAGGGAGTAGTACGAGATACGGTGGCACACTGACTTAGGTTGAATACAAGTGCCCAAAATTGTGTGCATGTTATAATAAGGATTCACTTAAAATAGTACGTGAGCGAACAGAGGGATCAATTGGACAGTGTTCACGAGCAGTAGCGAGATGTGTGAGGTAAGATACACCGCTGGCGCTTTTATTTTTTCATATTAATATGTTTGTTTCACCCTCTGACTGGTGGGACCCAACATACTACGTGGAGAGAGGTAAGGTGACTAAGGCTGCATTATTTCTGTACCACCAACACTGCTTTAAATCCCAAAAGACCTTGCCACCAAAGCCACATGACACGATTATGATTTAAATCCCAATGACTCCCACGCAAAAAAAACATGGCATGCTTGTCACACGAATGCAGGAATGTATAAAAGGTTATTTTGCTCTCGTTAAACATAAGATGAGGGTGGTGTAGCTGGTTAGCCTGTTCACTCATCAAACTTGAGGTCTCGGGTTCGATAACCACACTTGAGTATAATTTTGTTTTTGTTCGACTTCTTTCTTCCACCCAATGAAAGGTAGGCCCCGCATGACAGAGAGAGAAAGTGATCTGGGGCAGTGCCAGGAGGATTCTTTGACTGGTTAAATGGATGGATATGGAGCTAACGATCTCGTAGTGACCGTATAATCACCTCATCACATATACGTTGCAGCCTCGACGCTTGTTTTCTAGGGTTTGCACTCTTCACACTCTCTCTCCACTATATATATACACGCTGGAGCCTTAGCACTTGTAGTTGCTCTCTTCACACTATCTCACCCTCTCCAGATCTAAAGAAGACTTCGTTGGCCTCTCTCTCCCCTCACTACTGGTCAAAGAGCCGGCAAGATCCGTCCGCCAGGAAGGGAAGGAGGCTTAACGTTGTCGCCATCGGCGAGGGTGGGAATCCACTACCGGCGCAGCTGTTCTCTTTCACCCAGCGGCGGCGCGGGAGGGCCTCCGACCCCTTCTTCCTCGCCGCTGTACATAGTGTGGGCAGAATGGCCTCCGGTCGCCCACCGAACCACACCCCAAGAACCTTAAGGTATAATTTACTTATTCCACATGCATTGCTCTAGCTGCATGTGGCCTTTTTCCGCTTCTGCACTCGAATCTAGGTGTTGGATCAAACACGAAAGTAGTGGGGAAATTTGTATAGCATGAATCTAGGACGTGGTTCAAAGAGGAAAGGAATGGAGGAAAGTGGTGGGGAAAGTTGTATAGCATGAATCTAGGACGTGGTTCAAAAAGGAAAGGAAGGGGGAAAGTTGTATAGCATGAATCTAGGACGTGGTTCATGGAGGAAAGGAAGGGGGGAAAGTACTAGTACAGACTGGCTATCCAGCACCTACGTTGGTCGAAAAGGGAAAACAATGACAAACGCAGTACACACATCTGTAACGAACTAATCTTTTTGTTTTGGGGGACAAGGCTGTAGAGTTTGAGCAGGACTAGATTTGCTGCGCTCACATAGGGAAAGGTGTCTAAAGATAACAAAACTGGGACCAACACAAATATGCTCCTTGGTTGTTTGTTCTTTATTGCAACAGATTGTGCATCACCCCTTCATACATCGGTAGATGCACATGGTGCTGGTGCGTCCACTATCCCGTGCAACTCTTTAGCTGTTGTTAATCTAAGGCCCTGTTTGGTTAAAAAGTCCTAGGACTTTTTTAGTCCCAACTAAAAAGTCCCTAGTCCCTACCTGCTTGGTTCCAGGGACTAAACATGTACTAGAGGTTATTAAATGACATGCTAAAAGACCATGTTACCCCTAGTAATGAACAAATAGAGATAAGGTGCGATGCGGGGCAGGGGCAACTGTTGGAAAAATTCCCAAAAAGACTCTCCCTCGGGGTCTTCTTTCTTTAGTCCCAAAGGCCCACTTTTAGTCCCTAAAAGTCCCTCCTGTTTGGTTTAGATGGGACTGAAAGGGACTTCTTTTAGTCCCTACACCAAAAAGTGCTTGTAAACAAACACCCTCTAATAATGCCGCTGGAAAATTGATGCAATGCCACAGTTAAAAGAAAATTACATGTTTAACAAATTTTATTGTTAATATAATCTCTCTGTTAATATGAATCAATGCCACCGTTTGAGAAATGCAATTGTCTTGCTTTCTTTCCCATTTAGATAAGTTAGATGCTTCTTTTTGTTGGCTTATGTGTCATCCACTATTCTTGACCACTAGTTGTTTCCTTTGCACCTCTGTGTAAACAGGGTTATCTACTTCACCTCGTTGCTATTGTGACCGTTTGTTGCACTGCACAAAACACTTTGTTTTAAGAGTGTTTTGTGCAGTTCAACCAAAATGTCACACCGGCAACGTTGCTTGATTGCTTGATCTTAGTGGAACTGCACAAGAGGAGATCTTACTTCCTATCCGTGTTGGCAAATTTGGTTCAGATATTCTTCTTGTGAGTTGTTTGAATTCCGCGTCATGAGAAGTCAGTACTAGCCTTCTTTCACATGATTGTGCAGTGTGCTTGCATATGTTGTGCTACTTGTACGGCAATGTTGCTTGATTTTAGTGAACTGCACAAATGGAGACAAGACTTCCAATTTGTATGTGCACCATAATATCCCATTGAGGTAAGATAAGGATATTTCACAACTGTTGGCCTATATTTTGCCACTTTCATCAGAAAATTAATGTCGTTGTTTAGTGCTATACTTGTGCTCCCTAATTAACATGCCAAATCTTACATTGAAGGCAAAGCTTGTCTGTTATTAAACCAAGTGATGAAGGGGAAGAACAAGTGGAAGAAAAACAAAAATCAACTCCCGGTGCTGTAATGAAGCACTGGAACTGCGATGACACAAGTAATGATATAGTTTTGCATCTTAATTTATTGCTATGGCTGGAACGAGCAATTGTTTTGCCACTGATTTGATGCCACTCTTAATGTAATATGTAATTATCTCTACTTGTGCAAACATGGATCTTCTTTGAAGATACCATATATTTTAGTGGAACTGCACAAGAAGATGTTGGAAACATTAAACTAATCGAGGAGTATATAGTAAGCATGGCAACCACAGTAGATAACAACAGATGGTTCCGGAGAAGTGCTTGATCTGTATGCTCTACACAATAAGCCTCCTGACAAAGGTTGGTACTCGCCCACGGATTTCATCCATATGATTGAGCTTTGTCATCTCTATTGGTGTTGTGCTACTGTTTAGATACTGTCATGAGAAAGTGGTATTGTCCTTGAGAAGTGCTTCATATGTGATGTTTTAAATATTTCCTTTCCTTCTTTTCGAGAAAATAGGGATGCTAGCATTTAGTTGTCCTCTTGTCTTTGCACAACAGGATCATCCTCCTCTGAAGAAGAATTTGGAGTATGTGAAGTGACTAGTTCCGATTATGCCAGGATGAAGAAGCCCTGTCTATCTTCTCATCAGAAGGAGCAGTTGAAGAATGGTTACATTACTCCCCACAAGAGCAAACTAACTTTAGCTCAGAAGGACTGACAGATCTCCATCTTTTTTGCTGTGATGCGCAAGTACAATGTTTTTCTAGGATTCTTTCTGGTGAGTTCCATTTTTTTAAAAGTGTGCTCTACATGGACCATGTAGGTGCCTGTTTAAACTGTCAATTCATAGTACAGTTTGCTTTATACTAATCACATTTTTATATTTGTGCAAACAGGGGTGGTCAGCTTGATTTCAATAGGAACTGCACAAAATGTTCATGAATACATCAAATCATTCATTTCCACCACAAGAAAGGAGGTGCCGATATGTTCAAGGCGTTGCAACATATAAAGGCGAAATCATACAAGCCACACACGAATTTGGTTGATTTTGGTGGAACTGCACAAAAAGAACGGCTGGTTTATTTAGCACGAGGTGTCATGTCAATGTCCAAACTGATGGCAAACCCTGCCCATTCTACAATTGTAGGCATTTGATATTTTGGAATGGGAAAACCTTGTCAAAGTTTGCTCATTGATGTACGCAAAACAACACGCATTTGACATTTTGGAATGGGACAACCTTGTCAAATTTTCCTCATTGATATTAGCAAGAAGACATGCGTTTGATATTTTCTAATGGGACGCCCTTTGCTGTGAGCAGCATCGATCGATTTTTCTTTATTATTTAGTTGTGAAGTAAATATTGGCTCAGACATGTGAATCATTGAGATGCATAATCATCGATTGTTTTGAATGTTCTCTATGAATTGTCAGGCCTGTGTGTTTGATTGCAATGTACAGGAACGCTAAAAAGCTGGTCGAACTCTTTGTACTCCCTCTGTTCCTTTTTACTTCGCATATTAGATTTCTTTCAAGTCAGTTGATTTTACATTGTGAATGTTCATACTTTTTTCTATAAGATTGGTCAAAGTAGAGATACTTTGACTGCAGGCAAAACTTGTATGCAGACTAAAAAGGACCGGAGGGAGTACATGTGAAACTGCTGCAAACGAGGTGATCACCCTGGGAATAATGCTAGTACGTATTGTTTTTCATGTTCATCCAATGCCAGTGATACAAGAATTCAAACTAATTGAACTAAATTCATTCATACACGGTCGGATTTCATATAAACATGCTGGATTTCATTACATTTCATACATTCTTCAACTAAAAAGGGGGTGCGCTGGAGGTATAATTAATTAACCGAAGCTACCCACCTGTGTCCGGCTGAGCCGAACAGAAGCTTCTTCTCTAGCGGATTGAGCTTCAGTGACTTAACTGCAGGTGCAGTTGCATAACTGACATGTGGCCCAGATGCCTGTTGGGCCAACGTGTCAGTGACCCAACTGCACCAGCAGTTAAGTAACTGAAGCATCGTCCTTCTCCAACATAGCTCTCCGACTCCACGTCGCCGCCAAGAAGCTAATCGGCCGTCAATGGTCAACCCGCCTAGCCTGGCTTCAACCGGAGGGTAGCAGTGGTGGCCTTACTTGGACCAGAGCGGCGGCGACCTACCGTGTTCTACTCTTCCTCGTTTTCTGTGTGGCGCGGCCTCGTTGGCAGCGGGGCGGGGCCTCGATGTAGCTGGCGATGTCCTCAGTCTCGTTGTCGGTGAGGCGGCGCCTCGATGGAGCGGGGGGAATCCCCCCCTCGTTACTGGCAGGGTGGGGCCTTGGATGAGCTAGCGATGTCCTCTGCCTCGTTGTTGGCGGGGCAGGGCCTCGCCAAAGCCGGCGAGGTCCTCCGCCTCGGTGCCGGCGGGGCGGGGCCTCGGTGGAGCCGGCGATGTCCTCTACCTCATTGTTGGCGCGGCGGGTCCTTGGCGGAGAAGGGCCTCGTCGAAGCCGGCAAAATCCTTCGCCTCGGTGCCGGCGGAGCGGGGCATCGGCGGAGCCGGTGGTGTCCTCTGCCTCGTTGTTGGCACCACGGGCCTCGGCGGAGCAGGGCCTCGTCGACGCCAGCGGAGCGGGGACTCGTTGGAGCTGGCATTGTCCTCTGCCTCGTCCTCGGTCTCGCCAAACAGCGCTTCGCCCGCTTCATCGCCCTCTTTGTAGGCGGCCGCAGCCTCCGCCACCCGCATGCGGTACCGCCAGCGCTCGAGGCGGCCCTCGCGGGCGGAGCGGTACGAATTGGGCAACGCCTCCTGCTCCGCCCGCTCCATGGTGATCTACTCCTCCGCCTGCAGGTGCTCCTGGAGGAGATGGTGGTTGTAGGCAGCGTCGGCCTGCGCCTCCCGGAACAGCTCCTGATGCTTCTGCCTCACCGTGTCCATGTATTGGGCATGGGCCTCGCCGATGGTCATGGTGCAATGCACCGGCGAGGATGGCACGGAGGAGGGGGTTGGCGCTGGATCGTCGACTACCATGTTCTCCATTGGGACGTCGTCGTCGTCCGGCTACCTGACGGCCAGCCAGTCGGCAGCAATGGTTGCCATCTCCTTGTGGTCCGTCGTCCACCCGTCCCCAAGAGCGCTGGAGCGCGAGGAAGCCATTGTGGGCAGTGATGGTGTGGACATGAGAAAGGGAACGGAGGCGGATGACTGCTGCTATGGACGGCGCAGTAGTTTATGTAGCAATGGTGGGCGGCGGAGGGACGGACGTGTGGCGTCGGAGTAGCCGCCTCAGCAACCACGTATCATTAATGTGGGCGGTAGACGGACAGACGGATGGCACTTGTGTCGTTTGAAGGCGGAGCAATCGCTTGCACTTGGAAGCGAGGTGGGCGGTGCTGGCCGTTTCGGGCGGAAAGTGCACGCATGCGAGGGAGGCGGTCTGGGTGGGCCAGGGCAGTCAGAATCATGCTTCGCAGCGGCTCGGTCCAGTAGCCGAACATGCTGGCTCGCCAGCGAGCTCGCCGAGCTAAGCGACGACAATCAGACGATGGATGTAGCTTCCGACCAGGAGCCTGTCGCCACTGTCCAAGCCGGTTCATGTCATGTTCACCATAGAGCAGGTGCGGCTGCACTTCGACGCCCTAATGGCGGAAGAGCTACCAGCGCAGGAGGACCTGTGCTGGGATACGTCTCCAACGTATCTATAATTTTTGATTGTTCCATGCTATTATCTTATCTGTTTTGGATGTTTAATGGGCTTTATTATACACTTTTATATTATTTTTGGGACTAACCTACTAACCAAAGGCCCAGTGCAAATTGCTGTTTTTTTGCCTATTTCAGTGTTTCGCAGAAAAGGAATATCAAACAGAATCCAAACGGAATGAAACCTTCGGGAGAGTTATTTTTGGAACAAGCGTGATCCACGAGACATGGAGTGGATGTCAAGGAAGCAACGAGGCGGCCACGAGGCAGGGAGGCGCGGCCAGGGGGGTAGGCGTGCCCCCCACCCTCGTGGGCCCCTCGTGGATCCACCGACCTACTTCTTTCGCCTATATATAGTCATGTACCCCGAAAACATCCGAGAGCACCACGAAACCCTATTTCCACCGCCGCAACCTTCTGTACCCGTGAGATCCCATCTTGGGGCCTTTTCCGGCGCTCCGCCGGAGGGGGGATCGATCACGGAGGGCTTCTACATCAACACCATAGCCTCTCCGATGATGTGTGAGTAGTTTACCACAAACCTTCGGGTCCATAGTTATTAGCTAGATGGCTTCTTCTCTCTCTTTGGATCTCAATACAAAGTTCTCCTCGCTTCTCTTGGAGATCTATTCGATGTAATTCTTTTTACGGTGTGTTTGTCGAGATCCGATGAATTGTGGGTTTATGATCAAGATTATCTATGAACAATATTTGGTTCTTCTCTGAATTCCTACATGTATGATTTGATATCTTTGCAAGTCTCTTTGAATTATCAGTTTGGTTTGGCCTACTAGATTGATCTTTCTTGCAATGGGAGAAGTGCTTAGCTTTGGGTTCAATCTTGCGGTGTCCTTTCCCAGTGATAGCACGGGCAGCAAGGCATGTATTGTATTGTTGCCATCGAGGATAAAGGTATGGGGTTTATATCATATTGCTTGAGTTTATCCCTCTACATCATGTCATCTTGCCTAATGCGTTACTCTGTTCTTATGAACTTAATACTCCAGATGCATGCTGGATAGCGGTCGATGTGTGGAGTAATAGTAGTAGATGCAGAATCGTTTCGGTCTACTTGTCGCGGACGTGATGCCTATATACATGATCATGCCTAGATATTCTCATAACTATGCGCTTTTCTATCAATTGCTCAACAGTAATTTGTTCACCCACCATAGATTATGCTATCTTGAGAGAAGCCACTAGTGAAACCTATGGCCCCGGGTTTATTGTCCATCATATAAGTTTCCGATCTATTTTATTTTGCAATCTTTACTTTCCAATCTATATCATAAAAATACAAAAAAATATTTATCTTATTATCTCTATCAGATCTCACTTTTGCAAGTGGCCGTGAAGGGATTGACAACCCCTTTATCGTGTTGGTTGCAAGGTTCTTATTTGTTTGTGTAGGTACTAGGCGACTTTCGTGTATCCTCCTACTAGATTGATACCTTGGTTCTCAAAAATTGAGGGAAATACTTACGCTACTTTGCTGCATCACCCTTTCCTCTTCAAGGGAAAACCAACTCATGCTCAAGAGGTAGCAAGAAGGATTTCTGGCGCCGTTGCCGGGGAGGTGTACACCAAGTCAAGTCGAGACATACCAAGTACCCATCACAAACTCTTATCCCTCGCATTACATTATTTGCCATTTGCCTCTCGTTTTCCTCTCCCCCACTTCACCTTTGTCGTTTTATTCGCCCTCTTTTTCCGTTCGCCTCTTTTCGCTTGCCTCTTGTGTCTCCGTGTGTTAGATCGTCTGTTTCGTCGTCATGTCTAGTCCTTCTATAATTGTTAGCACTCCCAATCATGAAGTTCTTAATTTTAAACAAAGGAAGGGAGAAAATCTAAAAGACGCTTGGTACAGAATTTGCAATGCTCAGAATAGATCCACTAGGAAGCAATCTACTTCCGTTCTTCTTTGCAATTTTTATGTAGGCATCACTCCTTGGAATAGATATATTCTTGATACCATTACCGGAGGGAATTTCTTGGGTAGCCATACTTTTGATTCTTATAATGCTATGATGGATTTGTTTGGCCCACCACCTCTTTTGGTTAATGGAACTATTTTAACTTTGGAACATGTGATGCAAAGGCTTGAAATTATTGAAAATAAAGTTGCCACTATAGAGTCGATTGAAAATTTGGATAAAAAGATCCACAACCAAATTCCCAATATGGATCTAAGGTAGGAGTTACTCTGAATTTTTTGAAGGAAAAGAAACCCATAGTTAACGAAAAGATAGATCAAGATTCCACAAGAATTGATAAACTTGAGGATATTATTACCAACTTAGGGTCTGCCTTTTCTTCCGTGAGAAATACTCCAAATTATCCTAATGCCAAAGTTGCCAAATTGATGTATGTTCCTAAAAATAAGGGTGAATCTTCTAGTAAGGAAAATGCAGATCTCAAATCCATAATTGTTCACCCCAATTTTTTCGCTATCATTAAGGAACCTTTTGCTACAAATGAATTTCTTGATTTCTTGCCTTGGAGTTTGATCATTAACAAAAATAAGGAAACTCCTAAGGGTTATAAGTGTTTTGTTGAAGAATTGCCAACCAAAGATGATAATACCTAGATCTATTCTTGCCTTTATGCCTAGCTAGGGGCGTTAAACGATAGCGCTTGTTGGGAGGCAACCCAATTTTATTTTTGTTTCTTGCTTTTTATTTCTGTTTAGTAATAAATAATTGATCTATCCTCTGGTTAGATGTGCTTTTATGTTTTAATTAGTGTTTGTGCCAAGTAAAACCTATAGGATCTTCTTGGATGATAGTTATTTGATCTTGCTGAAAGAGTCAGAAACTTTCTGCTCACGAAAACAATTGTTAAAAATCACCAGAACGTGATAAAATACTGATTCCAATTGCAGTAGATCAATAAACAAGTTATTTAGATCTTCCTATTTTTGTAGAATTTTTGAGTTACAGAAAGTTTGCGTTTGATACAGATTACTACAGACTATTCTGTTTTTGACAGATTCTGTTTTTCGTGTGTTGTTTGCTTATTTTGATGAATCTATGGCTAGTATCGGGGGGTATGAACCATAGAGAAGTTAGAATACAGTAGGTTTAACACCAATATAAATAAATAATGAGTTCATTACAGTATCTTAAAGTGGTGGTTTGTTTTATTTCGCTAACGGAGCTCATGAGATTTTCTGTTGAGTTTTGTGTTGTGAAGTTTTCAAGTTTTGGGTAAAGATTTGATGGATTATGGAATAAGGAGTGGCAAGAGCCTAAGCTGGGGATGCCCAAGGCACCCCAAGGTAAAATTCAAGGACAACCAAAAGGCTAAGCTTGGGGATGCCCCGGAAGGCATCCCCTCTTTCGTCTTCGTCTATCGATAACTTTACTTGATTTTATATTTTTATTCACCACATGATATGTGTTTTGCTTGGAGCGTCTTGTATGATTTGAGTCTTTGCTTTTTAGTTTACAAAAATCATCCTTGCTGTACACACCTTTTGGAGAGACACACATGAATCGGAATTTATTAGAATACTCTTTGTGCTTCACTTATATCTTTTGAGCTAGATAATTTTGCTCTAGTGCTTCACTTATATCTTTTTAGAGCACGGTGGTGGTTCTATTTTATAGAAATTATTGATCTCTCATGCTTCACTTAAATTATTTCGAGAGTCCTTTAGAACAGCATGGTAATTTGCTTTGGCTATAAAATTAAGTCCTAGTATGATAGGCATCCAAGATGGATATAATAAAAACTTTCATACAGAGTGCATTGAATACTATGAGAAGTTTGATACTTGATGATTGTTTTGAGATATGAAGGTGGTGATATTAAAGTTGTGCTAGTTGAGTAATTGTGAATTTGAGAAATACTTGTGTTGAAGTTTGCAAGTCCCGTAGCATGCACGTATGGTAACCGTTGTGTAACAAATTTGAAATGTGAGGTGTTCTTTGATTGTCATCCTTATGAGTGGAGGTCGGGGACGAGCGATGGTCTTTTCCTACCAATCTATCCCCCGAGGATCATGCGCGTAGTGCTTGGTTTTTTAATGACTTGTAGATTTTTGCAATAAGTATGTGAGTTCTTTATGACTAATGTTGAGTCCATGGATCATACGCACTCTCACCCTTCCATCATTGCTAGCCTCTTCGGTACCGTGCATTGCCCTTTCTCACCTTGAGAGTTGGTGCAAACTTCGCCGGTGCATCCAACCCCCGTGATATGATACTCTCTATCACACATCCTTATATCTTCCTCAAAACAGCCACCATACCTACCTACTATGGCATTTCCATAGCCATTCCGAGATATATTGCCATGCAACTTTCCACCGTTTCCTTTATTATGACACGCTTCATCATTGTCATATTGCCTTGCATGATCATGTAGTTGACATCGTATTTGTGGCAAAGCCACCATGCATAATTCATCATACATGTAACTCTTGAATCATTGCCCATTCAGGTATACCACCGGAGGCATCCATGTAGAGTCATATTTTGTTCTAGTATCGAGTTGTAATCTTTGAGTTGTAAATAAATAGAAGTGTGATGATCATCATTATTAGAGCATTGTCCCAAAAAAAGAGAGAGAAAAAAGAGAAAGGCCAAATAAAAAAGGCCAAAAAATAAAATAAAATAAAAGGGACAATGTTACTATCCTTTTCCACACCTGTGCTTCAAAGTAGCACCATGATCTTCATGATAGAGAGTCTCTTATTTTGTCACTTTCATATACTAGTGGGACTTGGCTTGTATATTCCAACAATGGGCTTCCTCAAATGCCCTAGGTCTTCGTGAGCAAGCAAGTTGGATGCACACCCACTTAGTTCCTTTTGTTGAGCTTTCATACATTTATAGCTCTAGTGCATCCGTTGCATGGCAATCCCTACTCCTTGCATTGACATCAATTGATGGGCATCTCCCTAGCCCGTTGATTAGCCGCGTCAATGTGAGACTTTCTCCTTTTTTGTCTTCTCCACATGTCGGGTGGTTGGTGCGACATATGCCAAGGGATGGCTTATCATTGTGGGAGCCAATAAAACGTCGCCGGTGCCCGGAAACGGGATGAGGCGAAGACATGCACGCCGGCGAATCTTACCCAGGTTCGGGGCTCTCCGAGGAGATAACACCCCTAGTCCTGCTCTGCGAGGTCTCCGCATGATCACTAGATCGATAAAGGGTAGCTACAATCGCTCCTAGAGCTGTTGAGATCAAGGGAGAAGAAGAACAAGGCTAGCTCTTGCTTCTCTCTATCTATGGTGTGTGTGCTATGCTCAGAAGGCAGCTCTATGCTCAGAGGCCAACTATGCTTGGGTGCGAACCTAGAAGCGAACCCTTTGCATGGGTTCTCCGGGGGGTTTATATAGGCCTATCCCCTGGGGGTACAATGGTAATCCGACTGGGAGCTGGTCCCAGCCGTCAGTGTCTACGCTCGCCGGCTTCTTCGCCGGCCGCTGGGTCCCGCCGGCTGGTGGGTCCCGCCGGCTGCCGGCTACTTGGTCGACAGGCCGGTCCCACCGCCTAGGGTCTTGTCGGCGGCTGCTTACTGTAGCCGTGCCTCTGATGATGAGGGCTTTGTCGAGGTGAGCGTGGCTACAGTGGGCCGCCTCGGGGGCTATCACTGTAGCCTCACCTCGTCTTGTCTCCTTAATGGGGCTCCTGCTTCGAGGAAGGGAGTAGCCGGCTTCTGGAGGCCGGCTATACTCTTGGCCGACTAGGAAAAGTCGGGCCGCCTTCACGCCTCTCTCTGGCTGAAGGGGCCCGCAGTCCTTGGGCCGTACAGGAGTGGGTCGTGGATGACGTCGAGGCTAGCGTGGCTACAGTGCCGAGCCGCACATGAGACGTCCATCCCGTACGGCCTCCTGTAGCCATGCCCGCCTCGGGCTTCGGGGGTCGTGAGCCGCACTGTGGCCACACCCCGTCACGTCGCCATTATGTAGGAGTGGTTGTGGTCTTGGCCGGCTCCTAGGAGTCGGCGTCCTTCTTGGCCGGCTTCTTGGAGTCGGTCTCCCCGTAGTCGCCCTAGGGAGGAGTCGGTGAGGCTGGGTCGCCTTCCGGGAGTCGGCTTTAGTGGTAGCCGGCCAGGGAAGGCGGCCCAAATGCTTGGAGTGCTTGAAGGCCCAAAGGCCTGATAAATTTTCCGACGAGCCAGGGGTAGTCGGTTAGGCTACCCGTGGCCACTTACTCCGACAGTAGTCCCCGAAGCTGGTTGGGCTTCGAGGTGGAGTGGGGTTCAAGAAGCTCGATCAGCTTCCTATCGTGACAAGCCGGCAGCTGGGAACCGGCCTTGGTCAGGCGCGCCGCCTTAGTCGAAATCTTCTGGAGTCGGGGGGCGGGTACCCGCAGGCACGTGCACCGGGCCGCGGGCCGGCCTCGGGCCATCGGCGTGCCACGTGGCCGGAAAGCCTGCCAGCCCAAGCGCGTGACGATACGTCGCCGCAGGGAGGGGGCCCGCCATGTCCGCGCCCTGGCCCAGGCGCGGATCCTTTGCATCCCGAAACCGCCCGCACATTTCGTGCGGAAGTTTCGGCTCGCACTTATGCGTGATAAACGCGAGACGTGGGGGGAGTGGGCGCAGTTAATCCCACGTCTCCTCCCCACGTCCGGCCTCTTCGGCCTCGTGAGGCTATAAGTAGGGGGAGGCAGAGGGCGGCAGGCCCTCGCACGCTCCTCCTACTTCCACCATCTTCTTCCCTTGCTCGTTCTCGCGACAGCGCCTCGCCGCCGCGCTCTTCCTCCGCACACTCCTCTGCCGCCGCGCTAGCCCTCGCCATGCCTCCTCACGTAGAGCAGCTTGGCGGGGATTGGGACGGCTCCATCGTCCATGACGACCACATCGACTTCCTCCGCGACACCCGGCGTCTGCCCAGCGCGGACAAAGTGGAGGTCCGCCTCGCGCCGGAGAAGGAAATCAGGCCGGCGCCGCGGGAGGGCGAGCGGGTGGTCTTCCGCTCACACTTCCTGCGCGGCTTTGGCCTGCCAGTGAGCGCCTTCTTCCGCTCCTGGCTGGAATTCTATCAGCTCCAGCCGCACCACCTCACCCCAAAAGCGGTGGTGCTGTTGTCGGCCTTTGTCACCCTGTGCGAGGGCTATCTCGGCGTCCTACCCACCCTCGAGCTCTGGGGGGAGTTCTTCCAGTCGAAGCTGGGCATGCGCGTGCGGGGCGTGCCGGCTCAGACTGGCGCCTTCATCGCGTCGCGGAGATCAGGCGCCGACAACCCCTTCCCCATCATCACGCTGATCCAATCGGTGAAGAAGTGGCAGAAGTCATACTTCTACGTGCGGAGCATCGCTCCCCGGGGCGACTACCTCAACTTGCCGGCCTACGTAGCCGGCCCACCGGCGGGCAGGCTGCCCCAGTGGTCCTTCCGGGCCGTGACGCTATCGCAGGCAGGAAACGCTGCCATCGCCCGCCTGCGGGTGATGGTCCAGTCGGAGGGCCTGACGGGGCCCGACCTCCTGGCTGCGTTCGTCACGCGCCAGGTTCTTCCGCTCCAGAGCCGGCCTCATCTGATCTGTCAGATGAGCGGCCAGCTCGATCCGAGCCGAATGTGCACCAAGGAGATGCCGCAGCACGACGCCGCCTCCATGGTGAATTACCTCGCCAACTGCCAACTTTCCGAAGACTGGCAATTCGGCAAGGAGCCATATAGCCGTGCCAATCCTCCACCTGCGGTACGCTCCCCTCGTTGCTTTTTCTCTCTCTCTCTCTCTCTCAGCCTTGTCGCCGAGTTCTTCTGGGCCGACTCTAACTCAGTCGGCTCGTTCTTTTGACAGGGTCCTCTGCTTCGGCCGGCCGGCGGGACAGACGTGGAGCGCCGCTTCGTCCCCGATCGGACCGAGCATGACCAGGAAGACCCCGACCTGGGGGCGGTCCATATGGAGGACGCCATCGAGCCGGCCGGTGGCCAAGCTGGCGGCGAAGCAGGCGGCTCCGGGTTCACCGCTACCTTCGACGACTGGCCGGACGAGGATGAAGCCGAAGCCGTCCCGCACCACCAGCCGGCATTCGGACACGGCGCGGGCTCCTCCGGCGCGCAGCCTGCTCGGGGTAGAGGCCAGAAGCGTCGCGCCGCCCCGGGCTTGTTCTGCAGCCGAACGAAGAAGCCCAGGGGCGGGGCGGCCGCCACCAGGCGGGAAGAGGCGGCCGCGAAGGCGGCTCGCTTCCGCAAAGTGGTGAAGCAGCCGCAGACCGTGTCGGCGTAAGTTCTCTTTCTCTATGTACTTTCTTTCTTTCTTTGGTGGTTCTTGAACCTTTGTCTTCTTTTCTTTCGACGATCAGAGCTCCGCTGTCACTTGAGCGGGCGGCTGCCGGCTCCGTTGTCGAGTCGCCAGGGGGCTCTGGGAGCACCACCCGCCGCGTAGATCCCCGCGACGCCCTCCAGGAGGCGACGGAAAGGAATGCGCGGGAGGTGCGGGAGGAGCAGGAAGCGCGGGAGGCGGAGGCACGGAAGGCAGCCGCCGCCCAGGCGGCTCGGGAGGAAGAGGCGGCGAACGAGCTCGCCGAGGCCGCAGCCAAGGCCCAGGCGGAGGCTGAGGCCGAGGCGGCGGCAGGGGAGGCTTTGATGGTCACCCCCCTGCGCACCATGGCGCCCGGGGACGTGGAGCCCTCGCCCGGGGGAGCCAGCGGTTCCCAGCCGGGGCTGGGAAGAAGCGGCGACGACGTCATCATCTTGGAGAAGGCGCCGGAGCCGACTCCTCCGACTAGGGCGGCCCAAGGCGGCCAGCCTGAGCCTGCGCCCGCACAGTCGGCGGAGGGCGAGCCGGCCGCGGGAGCTGAGGTGGCGGTCCGGGTTCCGCCAAGCCGGCGTGCAGGGAAGGCCGCGTCGGAGCCGCAGAAGGCTGCGTCGGAGCCACAGCCGGCCGTGGGCTCCGGCTCGTCGGCCCGAGACGCGGAGGCGGCCAGCGCTACCTCGGGGTGGACGCCGGGCGGAGGGACAGCCGTGGTGAACGTCGCTGCACAAGACGTCCGGACTCGGCTCCAAAGCCAAGCCGCGGCGCTGAGGCAGTTCACCGACGAATTCCTCGCAACGCGGGCAGCCATCCGGGTTAGCATTCCTATCTTGTTCTTTCTTGATCTTGATTTCTCTTCTTGATCTTGATTTCTCTCGTGGGGGCGCGTCAGCGCACCCACTGGGTGTAGTCCCCGAGTTCCGAGTCGGCTGCTGAGCAGGCGGCTTGGAACTTCTTGGAGATTTTGTCTTTGCTGCTTTTGTTCTCACTTCGGTCTTCTGTCCGTCTTGCAGGACTACCACAACCTCCGAGCGGCCGCCTTCAACTCCCAGGCTCGGGAGCTGACTCAGAAGACCGACGATCTTACTGAGAGCCGAGGTATGTGACTTGATCTTTATCTCATGTGGGGGCGCGTCAGCGCACCCACTGGGTGTAGTCCCCGAGATTCGGGCCGACTGCTGAGTAGTCGGCTCGGATCTTCCTTGATGATTTCTCATTGTTCTTCTTCTTCTTCTATCTCTGCAGCGGCCAACGCCAGTCTGAGGGCACAGCTGGGGGAGTCCCAGACTGCTCTTCGTGCCAAGGACGCGGAGCTCGCCGCCTTGGTGCAGGAGCGCGACCGCCTGGTCAAGAAGCTGGCCGACCAGGAGGAAGGCCACAAGGCGGCGCTGAAGGCTGCACAGGATCGTGAAGCCACCCTCCAGGCCGAGTTCGAGACGGAGGCGGCCGGCTGGGCAGAGGCCAGGCAGACTCTGGTCTCCGGCTATGGCCAGATCGAGGATCTGGTTGACGGTAAGTCGTCTACCCCTTCGTCCTTTCTTGCCATCTGCCACTTTGACTTGTTTTTCTGATTTTGGTGTTCTTCTTTTCTTTTCTCCTTTGCGCAGAGTACTTCCCTGGCTATTCAACTGCCGCCAACCAGGCCATCGAAGCCCGTCGCCAGGCGAAAAGGCAAGCCGGCTTCGAGATCTCGCCCACCGCCAGCCGCTCGCTGGAGGAACAGCTCCTGGCGATCCAGGCTCGCATCCAGCCGGCTCACAGGCTGCTCCGCCGGCTTCAGCGTGCCGGGTCGCAGGTCTTGGCCGCCCTCTGGCCCGGCCAAGTGGTCCCTCGCACCCCCAGTCGGACCGCCAACTGGCTGGAGGTGGCAGTCGGCCGCTTCGAGCCTTGGAAGGCGTCAGCGGCTCGCTCCGGCGCCAGGCGGGCGCTGGAGTTCGTCAAGGCCTGGTATCCCGGCCTGAACCTGGACCAGCTGGCTACCTGGCAGCAGCAAGCCGACACGGAGCTGGAGCCGGCGCGGCCGGCCATCATTCGGCGGGCTTCAGCGATCGCCGACTACACCGACACCAACGTCTTCGCCCCCGAGGTGGACGACAATGGAGTCGCCCAACCGGAAGATTGGTTCGGGCTGGACCCGGCGTACGGCGAGGACTCGGCGGAGGAGATCGACTCCAGCGACGAGGGCGAAGAGGAGGAGGAGGAGGGTGAAGACGCCGAGCCGGCCGGTGGAGTAGCCGGCCAGCCTCACCGCGCCTCCAGCACTACGTCGCGTGCGAGTGCGTCTCCTGCCGCAAGAGGTGGTCCAGCCGGGACCAGCTAGGCGGCCACTCCTTCAGCCGGCGAGGCCGCCTTCCCCGACCAGCTCGGCCTTCATGTCGCGCCTTAGTCTTCTTTCTTTTGTTTTCCTGCCTTGTTACTTTTGAACAATGTTTGGTTAAGTCTGCACAATTCCACCCACTGGGTGTATTCAAACTGAAGTCTGTTGCCGGCCTGTGGGCGGCTTTATGTATATAAGTTATGCAATCGGTCTTTCCTTGTACTTTCGGTTTTTTGTCCGTCTGATTTTTTCCTTTGCCGCCCTCCCTTGGTTGCCGCCTCCCTAGTCAAACAGTTGCTCTGCAATCTGTAGCCGGGGAGTGCCTGGCCGATTGGGGAGTGGGAAGTACTTTTAGCTCTGCCGGACTTAAGCTAGGTTTTTTAGGAAGCCGGCCAGCCGGCTGCTTTGACAGCCGGCATGCATATTTGGAGGCCGTCTCTTTGCTATATAGGTTAGTTGTTCCTTAGCCGTTTTTCGTGTGGGTGTCCTTTCTGTCGTTCCTCTTGCTAGTCGGACAGTCAGTTCTTTGAGCTGCGACTTTCAACAAGGGAGGACTCGGGAGCCGGCGCACTACTTTGCTGACTTTAGGAAGAACTTTTGATATAGCTCAAGGCGGCCAGTCCCCGGCCGACTAGTCGAACCCGGTGCCGGACAAAAATTCAAAATGTAATAATACATTCATGGATATGACACTCATCATTCATAGATAAATAAAAGGCAGTCCCCGAGTACTGTTCGGGGGGCCTGTTGGTTTGTACTTAATACAAAAAGGGGGGCGTGATACATACTGCTTTTCAGCTGTAAAATCGTCTTAGGAGGTTTGCGTTCCATGGTCGCTCCGACTCCTTGCCGGAGTCATCTCTCTTGCGTGCTCTTGGTTTTTGCGCGTCGATCAAGTAGTAGGAGTCGTTGTCGAGTGCCTTGCTGACGACGAAGGGGCCTTCCCAAGGGGCCGAGAGCTTGTGCTGGCCGGCTGTTCGCTGGATCAGCCGGAGCACAAGGTCACCCTCTTGGAAGGATCTTGGCTTGACCTTGCGGTTGTAGTAGCGGCGCAGGCCTTGCTGGTAGATGGCGGACCGGCTGAGGGCTAACAGCCGGCCTTCTTCCAGTAGGTCGACGCCGTCTTCTCTTGCTTCTTTGGCTTCCTCCTCCGTGTACATGGTGATCCGAGGCGAGACGAACTCGATGTCTGTTGGGATGACAGCCTCGGCACCGTACACAAGGAAGAATGGAGTGAAGCCGGTTGACTTGTTGGGTGTAGTGCGCAGACTCCAGAGGACAGCCGGCAGCTCTTCGAGCCAGCAGCCGGCCGATCGCTCCAGTGGTACAACCAGTCGGGGCTTGATGCCGGAGAGGATAAGTCCATTTGCTCGCTCAACCTAGCCGTTTGACTACGGGTGGGCAAAGGACGCTAAGTCCAGTCGGATGCCCTGCGTCGCGCAGAAACGTGCTAGTGCGCCTTTGGCGAAGTTCGTGCCGTTGTCGGTGATGATGCTGTGCGGCACGCCGTACCGAGTAGTGATGTCGGTGATGAATGTCACGGCAGTCGGCCCGTTTAGCTTCTTAATCGGCTTGGCTTCGATCCACTTTGTGAACTTGTCCACAACAACGAGTAGATGTGTCATGCCACCGCGGGCTGTCTTGAAAGGGCCCACCATGTCCAGTCCCCAGACGGCAAAAGGCCAGGTGAGGGGAATGGTTTTGAGGGCAGAAGTCGGCAGGTGTTGTTTGGAACTGAAGACTTGACATCCTCTGCAGCTCTTGACTATTTCTTTAGCATCCTCCAAGGCAGTCGGCCAGAAGAAACCATGGTGGAAAGCCTTGGCCACGAGGGATCTTGAGGCGGCGTTATGACCGCATTCGCCTTGGTGGATGTCTTTGAGGATTGCCACTCCTTTTTCTGGCTCGACGCAACGCTGGAAGACTCCAGTGACGATGCGCTTCACAAGCTCCCTGTTGATTATTGTGTATGCTGCGGCTTGTCGTTGCACTAGTCTTGCTGAGATCTCATCAGCCGGCAGCTCTCTGCTGACTAGGAACTTGAGGATGGGCTGGGCCCATGAGGGAGCTGTGACTTCTTCTGCTGTTAATGTGGCCACCATGACTCGAGTGGGTGGGTTGGGTGTTGCATTGGAGTCGGCCAACGCTTCTTGTGTCGTTGCAGTCCCCGGGCCGACTGCTGTAGTCCCCGGGCCGGGTGCGACTACGTCAGTCCCCGGGGCAGTCGTCGAAGTCCCCGTGCCGCCTGCGGGATTTTTGAGCCGGATCCGGCTGTTTCTGGCGCAGGCGGTACGAAGATGGAATCCGACTCTGGAGATGGCTTGATGGACGGCTTGAGGAGGCGCTGGAGGGAGACGCCAGTCGGTATGGCTTGTCGGGTGGAGCCGATCCGTGCTAGGGCATCTGGTTGGTCGTTGTCGGCCCTTGGCACGTGAAGGAACTCGCACCCTTCGAAGTATCCGCTCATCTGTTGGACGAGGAAACGGTAGCTTGCCATGTTCGCGTCCTTGGCGTCCCAGTCGCCAGATGATTGTTGGACCACTAAGTCGGAGTCGCCGTAGCACAGGATCCGGCGTATGCCAAGCTCTTTGGCTGGCCGGAGCCCATGTACGAGCGCCTCGTACTCGGCCACGTTGTTGGAGGCGGCGAAGTGGATCTGCAGCGTGTACTTGAGCTTGTCGCCCTTGGGAGAGGTGAGGACGATGCCGGCTCCCAAGCCGGTGCGCATCTTGGACCCGTCAAAGTGCATCCGTCAATGGGTAGAGTCGGGAGCCGACAGTAAGTACTGGGTCTCGGCCCAGTCGATGAGGAAGTCGGCCAATGCTTGCGACTTGATGGCGGTGCGGGGTTGATAGAAAATCGTGTAGGGCGCCAAGGCAATGGCCCATTTGGCCACCCGGCCGGATGCATCCCGGCTGCCTATGATCTCGGTGAGCGGGGCAGTGCATACGACCGTGATGGGGTGCTCTTGGAAGTAGGGCTTCAATTTCTTGGCAGCAAAGTACACCCCATAGCACATCTTCTGGTAGTGCAGGTACTTTTGCTTTGAGCTGGACAGTACTTCGCTGAGATAGTAGACCGGCCTCTGGACCAGCTGGGCTCGGCCTTCCTTCGGGCGCTGGACCACAACAACAGTGCTGACGACTCGGCTTGTCGCGGCGATGTAGAGGAGCATGGGCTCCTTCTCAGTCGGCGCAGCCAGGACAGGCGGAGTGGTCAACATTTTCTTCAACTCATGGAAGGCTTGGTCGGCTTGATCATTCCACTCAAAGTGAGTGGACTTCTTCATGAGTCGGTACAGAGGGAGAGCCTTCTCTCCTAGTCGGCTGATAAAACGGTTCAGGGAGGCTAAGCAGCCAGTGAACTTCTGCACATCTCGCAGCTTGGTGGGAATCTCCATCCTCTCGATGGCCTTGATCTTGACAGGGTTGCACTCAATGCCGCGTTCGGAGACCAGGAAGCCTAGCAGCTGGCCGGCTGGCACTCCGAACACGCACTTCTCGGGGTTGAGCTTGATCTGGAATCGGCGCAAGTTGGCAAATGTTTCCTTCAGGTCTTCCAGCAAGGTACCGCGCTTCTCTGTCTTCACCACAATGTCGTCTACGTAGACGTGGGCATTTCTGCCGAGTTGTTTCAAGAGACATTTCTGCATGCAGAGCTGAAAAGTGGCACCGGCATTTCTCAAGCCGAATGTCATTGTCAGGAAGCAGAAAGCTCCAAAGGGTGTGATGAAGGCAGTCTTCAGGCGGTCGGCCGGGTCCAACTTGAT
This sequence comes from Aegilops tauschii subsp. strangulata, assembly GCF_002575655.3. Lineage (NCBI taxonomy): Eukaryota > Viridiplantae > Streptophyta > Magnoliopsida > Poales > Poaceae > Aegilops > Aegilops tauschii. The sequence continues at coordinate 302,233,659 of NC_053035.3, read as the reverse complement.
CTGATGATACCCTGAGTATGCATCCAAAAAACTTAACAGCTCGCATCCGGCTGTGGAGTCTATCACTTGGTCAATCCGCGGCAAAGCAAACGGATCCTTTGGGCAGGCCTTGTTCAAACTTGTGTAGTCTATACACATCCGCCACTTGTTATTCTTCTTCAGAACCAGAACTGGATTGGCAAGCCATTCTGGAAAGAACACCTCCATGATGAAGCCGGCTGCAAGGAGCCGGGCTATCTCTTCTCCCACGATTCTTCGCTTCTCTTCTGATAGTCGGCGGAGGGGTTGCTTGACCGGCTTCGCATCAGCTCGGACATGTAATTTGTGCTCGGCGAAATCCTTCGGGACACCCGGCATGTCCTTTGGGGACCATGCAAAGATGTCTCGATTCTCACGGAGGAAGTCGACGAACTCGCCTTCCTATTTACTGTCCAAGTTCGCCCCAATCACGGCGACCTCTCCGGGTGCTCCGGGTCTAGAGGTATCTTCTTCGTCTCTTTTGCAGGCTGGAAGGTGCCCTGCGCATCACAATCCTTGGGGTTGGGGGACAAGGCCGGCTGCTTGCCGGCCATGGCCACAACCCGCTCCAACATCTTCTTCTCTTCTGCCACCACAAGGGACTCGGCCAGCCGGCTGCTGGCCATGGCACACTCGATGGACTTCTTGTAGTCGCCGGCTACCGTGATGATCCCCTTCGAGCTCGGCATCTTCATCTTCAGGTAGGCGTAGTGGGGCACAGCCATGAACTTGGCCAACGCAGGTCGGCCAAGCAGTGCATGATAGGGGCTCTCCAAATCCACCACCTCGAACCATATTGCTTCCCGGCGAAAGTGATCTTTGTCTCCGAAGAGAACATCCAGTTTGATCTTGCTGATTGGAGAGCAAGATAGGCCGGGTACGATACCATGGAAGACGGTGCGGCTCGGCATGAGCTGCTTTGCTTTGATGTTCAGCTTGTCCATGGTATCGCGGTACAGTATGTTGATACTGCTTCCGCCGTCTATCAGGACGCGGGAAAATCTGGCAGCTCGCCTCTCCGTCGCAAGGGTGACGTCCAAGACCATAGCATAGGAGCCGGGCGAGGGCATCACCTCTGGGTGGTCGGCCTGGCTCCAGCTGATGGGCTTTTCCGACCAGTGCATGAACTCGGCGGTGCTAGAGGCGACTGCGTTTACTTCTTGGTGCTGCTGGCGTCGGCTGCGCTTGTCGTCGACTTGACTGGTGAAAACGACGTAGGCGTCGTGTGCTTGGGGGAACTCGTCTTGGATGGCGCCGACTGCCGGCCGGGCCGCCGGCTGCTGGGGAGCTGGAGGCGGCGGGCCGGGAGGCGGAGGCGGCACCATCCCTTCGCCCTTGGTGATGCGGGTGAGCCAGTGGCATTTCCGTGTTGTATGGTTGGACGGCTTTGCGCCGCTGTGGAACTTGCAGGGAGCATCGAGTGCTTGTTCGTAGGAGAAAGAAGGCTGCCAAGGCGGCCGGCCACCTTTCTTCTTGGGAGCAGGCCGCTCTTCGGGCTGCTCGTCTTCAATTGTGGCCACCTGCCGACTAGAGGAAGTCAGCATGGGGCCCTTGCGCTTGTGGTTGTTCTGGTAGGGGCGCCGGTTCGGGTCGCCAGCCGGCGTCTTGGGAGCCGGAGCAATTACTTTCCCCGAGGCGTCTACTCGGAGCTCGGTCTTCATGGAGGAGTAGGCAGTGGCGTACTTGTCAGCGATGACTAGTAGCTCGTCGAGGGTAGCCGGCTCGTCGCAGAGGAGTCGGTGCTTGAGGAGGGTGCCCTCTCGGCACCCGGCAGTGAAGTACTCGATGGCCTGGACCTCGTGCACTCCCTCGCAGGAGTTGCGGAGCTCGGCCCATCGCGTGAGGTAGTCGCGGGTCGACTTGTTGGGCCCCTGGACGCAGAGGGAGAGCTGGCGAGGCTTGGGAGGCCGCTTGTAGGTGCTGGTGAAGTTGCGGACGAAAACTTCGGTGAAGTCCAGCCAATTGTTGATGCTGTAGGGCTTGATGCTGTTGAGCCATGTGCGCGCCGTGCCCTACAGCATCAGGGGGACGTACTTCACGGCAACGCGCCGATTGCCGTTGGCGATGCTGACGGCTGTGGAGTAGTCGATGAGCCAATCTTCCGGCTTCACCGAGCCGTTGTACTTGGGCGTGTCTCTGGGAAGCGAGAACCCTTTGGGAAAGGGCTCGTCGCGGATGCGGGGGCCAAAGTGTCGGAGTAAATGGCCACGGGTAGCCAAGCCGACTACCCCTGGCTCTTCAGAAAATTTATCAGGCCTTTGGGCCTTCAAGCATTCCAAGCATTTGGGCCGCCTTCCCCGGCCGGCTACCAATAAAGCCGACTCCCGGAAGGCGACCCAGCCTCACCGACTCCTCCCTAGGACGAACTGGGGGGTGGCCGACTCCAAGAAGCCGGCCAGAAGGACGCCGACTCCTAGAAGCCGGCCAAGACCACAACCACTCCTACATAACAGCGACGTGACGGGGTGTGGCCACAGTGCGGCCCACGACCCCCGAAGCCCGAGGCGGGCATGGCTACAGGAGGCCGTACGGGAGGGACGTCCCCCGTGCGGCTCGGAACTGTAGCCACGCTGGCCTCGACATCAACCACGACCCACTCCTGTACGGCCCAAGGGTTGCGGGCCCCTTCAGCCAGAGAGAGGCGTGAAGGCGGCCCAGCTTTTCCTAGTCGGCCAGGAGTATAGCCGGCCTCCAGAAGCCGGCTACTCCCTTCCTCGAAGCAGGAGCCCCATTAAGGAGACAAGACGAGGTGAGGCTACAGTGATAGCCCCCGAGGCGGCCCACTGTAGCCACGCTCACCTCGACAAATCCCTCATCATCAGAGGCGTGGCTACAGTAAGGAGCCGCCGACAAAACCCTAGGCGGTGGGACCGGCCTGTCGACCAAGTAGCCGGCAGCCGGCGGGACCCACCAGCCGGCGGGACCCACCAGCCGGCGGAGAAGCCGGCGAGCATAGACACTGACGGCTGGGACCAGATCCCAGTCGGATTACCATTGTACCCCTGGGGGTAGGCCTATATAAACCCCCCGGAGCACCCATGCAAAGGGTTCGCTTCTGGGTTGGCCTCTGAGCATAGTTGGCTTCTAGGTTAACACCCACGCATAGCACACACACACCATAGATAGAGAGAAGCAAGAGCTAGCCTTGTTCTTCTTCTCCCTTGATCTCAACAGCTCTAGGAGCGATTGTAGCTACTCTTTATCGATCTAGTGATCATGCGGAGACCCCGCAGAGCAGGACTAGGGGTGTTATCTCCTCGGAGAGCCCCGAACCTGGGTAAGATTCGCCGGCGTGCATGTCTTCGCCTCATCCCGTTTTCGGGCACCGGCGACGTTCTATTGGCTCCCACAATGATAAGCCATCCCTTGGCACATGTCGCACCAACCACCCGACATTTGGCGCCCACCATGGGGCCAGGTGCACCGTCGTCCGGAGACCTGTTCTGGACGGGAACCCTCTTCCTTCCCCGCGAGCGCAGCCAGCCTGCTGCGCCCGATGGCATTTGCCCCGACGCGCTGCAAGGCGTCGACGACGCCTGCGCAGCGAGCCGTCTCGCCGATCTGCTTGGCGAGACTCGCATCTCCGACGAGCCTGCGTCCGACGCAGGCACCAACTACCCCGAGAGCCGCCTCGTCAGCCTCCTCGACCAACTTCACGTCTCCAGCGAGCCCGCTGCGGACATGGAGTCGGTCGGCTCCACCGACCCGATGCTCATCAACTCCGACACCGCGTCGCTTGACGCCTACCCCTCCGACGTGGTGGTCTTCGACGACCCCCTCCCTCGAGCTGACAGCGGCAGCAGCGCTGTCACCGAAGTGCTGGTCATCAGCCACGTCTCCAACTCGGGCGAGAACTCCCGCGACGCTCAGCAAGCGGCGATGCAGGACCTCTCCGTCCCCATCCCGACCGACGCCGACGCCGAGACCCTGGAGGCATGCCGCCTTGCCCTCATCGTGGAGAGCAAGAAGATAGCCTCGATGAGACGCCTCACCGAGGCCCACCAGCGCGAAGTCGACCGCGCCGCCTTCGGGACGCCGCCGCCTAGCGGCCCGAGCCGAGCCGGCTTCGTCCAGAAGCGCGGCGCAGCCGTTGCCAGCATGCTGGGCGCAGATTGCCCCATCTATGCCACCCCGCTCGAGAATCTGCGAGCCGCTCAAGTGGCTGCAGAGGAGCTCAATGGGCTGGGAGCCGATGAGCTCCCCTACATGACAAGACGGATCCAGCAGCTAATCGACGCGGCTGCAGAACGGCACGAAGCCGGCGCCCGAGCTGATAGCCATCCCCCGCGCCGGGAGCACGCCGTGACGTCCCGCTTGCCGACTGCGAGCGGTGCGCGCCAGAAGAAAGACAAGGAGCCGGCTGCCAGCCGCAGCCGGACTCGCATTACCATCGAGCGCGACGCGGATGGCCGCCCTCGAGCTGTAGAGCACCAGGGAAACCTACCTCCTCCCCCGCCTCGAAGAGAAAGACGCCTCACTCCACCGCCTGTCACCCATCCGACTCTTGGCGACCGACTCGGCCGCCGAGAAGGAGACGGCGAGAATGACGCCCGCCACAGGATCGACCGCCTTGCTCGATCCTTGGCGTTAGAAGAAGAAGACGATGTCGGCCCGCCATGCTTTGGCCCCCGCATCCGCGACGAGCCCTTACCCAAGGGGTTCTCGCTCCCCAGAGACACACCCAAGTACAACGGCTCAGTGAAGCCGGAAGATTGGCTCATCGACTACTCCACAGCCGTCAGCATCGCCAACGGCAATCGGCGCGTCGCCGTGAAGTACGTCCCCTTGATGCTGCAAGGCACGGCGCGCACGTGGCTCAACAGCCTCAAGCCCTACAGCATCAACAGCTGGCTGGACTTCACCGAAGTTTTCGTCCGCAACTTCACCAGCACCTACAAGCGGCCTACCAAGCCTCGCCAGCTCTCCCTCTGCGTCCAAGGGCCCAACGAGTCGACCCGCGACTACCTCACGCGATGGGCCGAGCTTCGCAACTCCTGCGAGGGAGTGCATGAGGTCCAGGCCATCGAGTATTTCACCGCCGGGTGCCGAGAGGGCACCCTCCTCAAGCACCGACTCCTCTGCGACGAGCCGGCTACCCTCGATGAGTTGCTGATCACCGCCGACAAGTATGCCACTGCCGACTCCTCCATGAAGACCGAGCTTCGAGTGGACGCCTCGGTGAAAGTAGTTGCTCCGGCTCCCAAGACGCCGGCTGGCGACCCTAACCGGCGCCCCTACCAGAACGACCACAAGCGCAAGGGCCCCATGCCGACTTCCTCCAGTCGGCAGGTGGCCACCATTGAAGACGAGCAGCCCGAAGAGCGGCCCGCTCCCAAGAAGAAGGGTGGCTGGCCGCCTTGGCAGCCATCTTTCTCCTACGAACAAGCACTCGATGCTCCCTGCAAGTGCCACAGCGGCGCGAAGCTGTCCAACCATACAACACGAAAATGCCACTGGCTCACCCGCATCACCAAGGGCGAAGGGATGGTGCCGCCTCCGCCTCCCGGCCCGCCGCCTCCAGCTCCCCAGCAGCCGGCGGCCCGGCCGGCAGTCGGCGCCATCCAAGACGAGTTCCCCGAAGCGCACGACGCCTACGTCGTCTTCACAAGTCAAGTCGACGACAAGCGCAGCCGACGCCGGCAGCACCAAGAAGTAAACGCAGTCGCCTCTAGCACCGCCGAGTTCATGCACTGGTCGGAAAAGCCCATCAGCTGGAGCCAGGCCGACCACCCAGAGGTGATGCCTTCGCCTGGCTCCTATGCTATGGTCTTGGACGTCACCCTTGCGACGGAGAGGCGAGCTGCCAGATTTTCCAGCGTCCTGATAGACGGCGGAAGCAGTATCAACATACTGTACCGCGATACCATGGACAAGCTGAACATCAAAGCAAAGCAGCTCATGCCGAGCCGCACCGTCTTCCATGGTATCGTGCCCGGCCTATCTTGCTCTCCAATCGGCAAGATCAAAATGGATGTTCTCTTCGGAGACAAAGATCACTTTCGCCGGGAAGCAATATGGTTCGAGGTGGTGGATTTGGGGAGCCCCTATCATGCACTACTTGGCCGACCTGCCTTGGCCAGGTTCATGGCTGTGCCCCACTATGCCTACCTGAAGATGAAGATGCCTAGCTCGAAGGGGATCATCATGGTAGCCGGCGACTACAAGAAGTCCATCGAGTGTGCCATGGCCAGCAGCCGGCTGGCCGAGTCCCTCGTGGTGGCGGAAGAGAAGAAGATGTTGGAACGGGTTGTGGCCATGGCCAGCAAGCAGCCGGCCTTGTCCCCCAATCCCAAGGACTGTGATGCGCAGGGCTCCTTCCAGCCTGCCAAAGAGACGAAGAAGATACCTCTGGACCCGGAGCACCCGGAGAGGTTCGCCGTGATTGGGGCGAACTTGGACAGTAAATAGGAAGGCGAGCTTGCTGACTTCCTCCGTGAGAATCGAGACATGTTTGCATGGTCCCCAAAGGACATGCCGGGTGTCCCGAAGGATTCGCCGAGCACAAATTACATGTCCGAGCTGATGCGAAGCCGGTCAAGCAACCCCTCCGCCGACTATCAGAAGAGAAGCAAAGAATCGTGGGAGAAGAGATAGCCCGACTCCTTGCAGCCGGCTTCATCATGGAAGTGTTCTTTCCAGAATGGCTTGCCAATCCAGTTCTGGTTTTGAAGAAGAATAACAAGTGGCGCATGTGTATAGACTACACAAGTTTGAACAAGGCCTGCCCAAAGGATCTGTTTGCTTTGCCACGGATTGACCAAGTGATAGACTCCACAGTCGGATGCGAGCTGTTAAGTTTTTTGGATGCATACTCAGGGTATCATCAGATCAAGTTGGACCCGGCTGACCGCCTGAAGACTGCCTTCATCACACCCTTTGGAGCTTTCTGCTACCTGACAATGACATTCGGCTTGAGAAACGCCGGCGCCACTTTTCAGCGTTGCATGCAGAAATGTCTCTTGAAACAACTCGGCAGCAATGCCCACGTCTACGTAGACGACATTGTGGTGAAGACAGAGAAGCGCGGTACCTTGCTGGAAGACCTGAAGGAAACATTTGCCAACTTGCGCCGATTCCAGATCAAGCTCAACCCCGAGAAGTGCGTGTTCGGAGTGCCAGCCGGCCAGCTGCTAGGCTTCCTGGTCTCCGAACGCGGCATTGAGTGCAACCCTGTCAAGATCAAAGCCATCGAGAGGATGGAGGTTCCCACCAAGCTGCGAGATGTGCAGAAGTTCACTGGCTGCTTAGCCTCCCTGAACCGTTTTATCAGCCGACTAGGAGAGAAGGCTCTCCCCCTGTACCGACTCATGAAGAAGACCACTCACTTTGAGTGGAATGATCAAGCCGACCAAGCCTTCCATGAGTTGAAGAAAATGTTGACCACTCCGCCTGTCCTGGCTGCGCCGACCGAAAAGGAGCCCATGCTCCTCTACATCGCCGCGACAAGCCGAGTCGTCAGCACTGTTGTTGTGGGCCAGCGCCCGGAGGAAGGCCGAGCCCAGCTGGTCCAGAGGCCGGTCTACTATCTCAGCGAAGTACTGTCCAGCTCAAAGCAAAACTACCCGCACTACCAGAAGATGTGCTATGGGTGTACTTCGCTGCCAAGAAATTGAAGCCCTACTTCCAAGAGCACCCCATCACGGTCGTGTGCACTGCCCCGCTCGCCGAGATCATAGGCAGCCGGGATGCATCCGGCCGGGCGGCCAAATGGGCCATTGCCTTGGCGCCCTACACGATCTTCTTTCAACCCCGCACCGCCATCAAGTCGCAAGCATTGGCCGACTTCCTCGTCGACTGGGCCGAGACCCAATACTTACCGCCGGCTCCCGACTCTACCCATTGGCGGATGCACTTTGACGGGTCCAAGATGCGCACCGGCTTGGGAGCCGGCATCGTCCTCACCTCTCCCAAAGGCGACAAGCTCAAGTACACGCTGCAGATCCACTTCGCCGCCTCCAACAACGTGGCCGAGTACGAGGCGCTCGTACATGGGCTCCGGCTAGCCAAAGAACTCGGCATACGCCGGATCCTGTGCTACGGCGACTCAGACTTGGTGGTCCAGCAATCATCTGGTGACTAGGACGCCAAGGACGCAAACATGGCAAGCTACCATTTCCTCGTCCAACAGATGAGCGGATACTTCGAAGGGTGCGAGTTCCTTCACGCGCCAAGGGCCGACAACGACCAAGCAGATGCCCTAGCACGGATCGGCTCCACCCGACAAGCCATACCGACTGGCGTCTCCCTCCAGCGCCTCCTCAAGCCGTCCATCAAGCCGTCTCCAGAGTCGGATTCCATCTTCGTACCGCCTGCGCCAGAAACAGCCGGATCCGGCTCAAGAAATCCCGCAGGCGGCACGGGGACTTCGACGACTGCCCCGGGGACTGACGTAGTCGCACCCGGCCCAGGGACTTCAGAACCTGGCCCGGGGACTGCAGCAGTCGGCCCGGGGACTGCAACGACACAAGAAGCGGTGGTCGACTCCAATGCAACACCCAACCCACCCACCCGAGTCATGGTGGCCACATTAACAACAGAAGAAGTCACAGCTCCCTCATGGGCCCAGCCCATCCTCAAGTTCCTAGTCAGCAGAGAGCTGCCGGCTGATGAGATCGCAGCAAGACTAGTGCAACGATGAGCCGCAGCATACACAATAATCAACAGGGAGCTTGTGAAGCGCAGCGTCACTGGAGTCTTCCAGCGTTGCGTCGAGCCAGAAAAAGGAGTGGCAATCCTCAAAGACATCCACCAAGGCGAATGCGGCCGTCACGCCGCCTCAAGATCCCTCGTGGCCAAGGCTTTCCGCCATGGTTTCTTCTGGCCGACTGCCTTGGAGGATGCTAAAGAAATAGTCAAGAGCTGCAGAGGATGTCAAGTCTTCAGTTCCAAACAACACCTGCCGGCTTCTGCCCTCAAGACCATTCCCCTCGCCTGGCCTTTTGCCGTCTGGGGACTGGACATGGTGGGCCCTTTCAAGACAGCCCGCGGTGGCTTGACACATCTACTCGTTGCTGTGGACAAGTTCACAAAGTGGATTGAAGCCAAGCCAATTAAGAAGCTGAACGGGCCGACTGCCGTGACATTCATCACCGACATCACTACTCGGTACGGCGTGCCGCACAGCATCATCACCGACAACGGCACGAACTTCGCCAAAGGCGCACTGGCACGTTTCTGCGCGACACAGGGCATCCGACTGGACTTAGCGTCCGTTGCCCACCCGCAGTCAAACGGCCAGGTCGAGCGAGCAAATGGACTTATCCTCTCCGGCATCAAGCCCCGACTGGTTGTACCACTGGAGCGATCGGCCGGCTGCTGGCTCGAAGAGCTGTCGGCTGTCCTCTGGAGTCTGCGCACTACACCCAACAAGTCAACCGGCTTCACTCCATTCTTCCTTGTGTACGGTGCCGAGGCTGTCATCCCAACAGACATCGAGTTCGACTCGCCTCGGATCACCATGTACATGGAGGAGGAAGCCAAAGAAGCAAGAGAAGACGGCGTCGACCTACTGGAAGAAGGCCGGCTGTTAGCCCCAAGCCGGTCCGCCATCTACCAGCAAGGCCTGCACCGCTACTACAACCGCAAGGTCAAGCCAAGATCCTTCCAAGAGGGCGACCTTGTGCTCCGGCTGATCCAGCGAACAGCCGGCCAGCATAAGCTCTCAGCCCCTTGGGAAGGCCCCTTCGTCGTCAGCAAGGCACTCGGCAACGACTCCTACTACTTGATCAACGCGCAAAAGCCAAGAGCACGCAAGAGAGACGACTCCGGCAAGGAGTCGGAGCGACCATGGAACGCAAACCTCCTAAGACGATTTTACAGCTGAAAAGCAGTATGTATCACGCTACCCCTTTTGTATTAAGTTACAAACCAACAGGCCCCCCGAACAGTACTCGGGGACTGCCTTTTATTTATCTATGAATGACGAGTGTCATATCCATGAATGTATTATTACATTTTGAATTCTTGTCCGGCACCGGGTCCGACTAGTCGGCCAGGGGACTGGCCGCCTTGAGCTATATTTTAAGTTCTTCCCGAAGTCAGCAAAGTAGTGCGCCGGCTCCCAAGTCCTCTCTTGTTGAAAGTCGCAGCTCAAAGAACTGACTGTCCGACTAGCAAGAGAGAAGACAGAAAGGACGCCCACACGAAAAACGGCTAAGGAACAACTAACTTATATGGCAAAAAGACGGCCTCCATATATGCCTGCCGGCTGCCACAGCAGCCGGCTGGCCGGCTTCCTAAAAAACTTAGCTTAAGTCCGGCAGAGCTAAAAGTACTTCCCCCTCCCCAATCGGCCAGGCACTCCCCGGCTACAGATTGCAGAGCAACTGTTTGACTAGGGAGGCGGCAACCAAGGGAGGGCGGCAAAGGAAAAAAGCAGAAGGACAAAAAGCGAAAGTACAAGGAAAGACCGATTGCATAACTTATATACATAAAGCCGCCCACAGGCCGGCAACAGACTTAAGTTTGAATACACCCAGTGGGTGGAATTGTGCAGACTTAACCAAACATTGTTCAAAAGTAACAAGACAGGAAAACAAAAGAAAGAAGACTAAGGCGCGACTTGGAGGCCGAGTTGGTCGGTGAAGGCAGCTCGCCGGCAGAAGGAGTGGCCGCCTAGCTGGTCCCGGCTTGACCACCTCCCGCGGCGGGAGACGCACTCGCACGCGACGTAGTGCTGGAGGCGCGGTCAGGCTGGCCGGCTACTCCACCAGCCGGCTCGGCGTCTTCACCCTCCTCCTCCTCCTCTTCGCCCTCGTCGCTGGAGTCGATCTCCTCCGCCGAGTCCTCGCCGTACGCCGGGTCCAGCCCGAACCAATCTTCTGGCTGGGCGACTCCATTGTCGTCCACCTCGGGGGCGAAGACGTTGGTGTCGGTGTAGTCGGCGATCGCTGAAGCCCGCCGAATGATGGCCAGCCACGCCGGCTCCAGCTCCGTATCGGCTTGCTGCCGCCAGGTCGCCAGCTGGTCCAGGTTCAGGCCGGGATACCAGGCCTTGACGAACTCCAGCGCCCGCCTGGTGCCAGAGCGAGCCGCTGACGCCTTCCAAGCCTCGAAGCGGCCGACTGCCACCTCCAGCCAGTCGGCGGTCCGACTGGGGGTGCGAGGGACCACTTGGCTGGGCCAGAGGGCGGCCAAGACCTGCGATCCCGCGCGCTGAAGCCGGCGGAGCAGCCTGTGAGCCGGCTGGATGCGAGCCTGGATCGCCAGGAGCTGTTCCTCCAGCGAGCGGCCGGCGGTTGGCGAGATCTCGAAGCCGGCTTGCCTCTTCGCCTGGCGACGGGCTTCGATGGCCTGGTTGGCGGCAGTGGAATAGCCGGGGAAGTACTCTGCGCGAAGAAGAAAAGGAAAGAAAAACACCAAAATCAGAAAAACAAGTCAAAATGGCAGATGGCAAGAAAGGACGAAGGGGTAGACGACTTACCGTCAACCAGATCCTCGATCTGGCCATAGCCGGAGACCAGAGTCTGCCTGGCCTCTGCCCAGCCGGCCGCCTCCGTCTCGAACTCGGCCTGGAGGGTGGCTTCGCGATTCTGCGCAGCCTTCAGCGCCGCCTGGTGGCCTTCCTCCTGGTCGGCCAACTTCTTGACCAGGCGATCGCGCTCCTGCACCAAGGTGGCGAGCTCCGCGTCCTTGGCACGAAGAGCCGTCTGGGACTCCCCCAGCTGTGCCCTCAGACTGGCGTTGGCCGCTGCAGAGATAGAAGAAGGAGAAGAACAATGAGAAATCATCAAGGAAGATCCGAGCCGACTGCTGAGGGGACTACACCCAGTGGGTGTGCTGACGCGCCCCCACATGAGATAAAGATCAAGTCACATACCTCGGCTTTCAGTGAGATCGACGGTCTTCTGAGTCCGCTCCCGAGCCTGGGAGTTGAAGGCGGCCGCTCAGAGGTTGTGGTAGTCCTGCAAGACGGACAGAAGACCGAAGTGAGAACAAAAGCAGCAAAAAAAATCTCCAAGAAGTTCCAAGCCGCCTGCTCAGCAGCCGACACGGAACTCGGGGACTACACCCAGTGGGTGCGCTGACGCGCCCCCACGAGAGAAATCAAGATCAAGAAAGAACAAGATGAGAATACTAACCCGGATGGCTGCCCGCGTGGCGAGGAATTCGTCGGTGAACTGCCTCAGCGCCGCGGCTTGGCTTTGCAGCCGGGTCCGGACGTCTTGTGTAGCGACGTTCACCATGGCTGTCCCTCCGCCCGGCGTCCCCCCCGAGGTAGCGCTGGCCGCCTCCGCGTCTCGGGCCGACGAGCTGGAGCCCATGGCCGGCTGTGGCTCCGACGCGGCCTTCTGCGGTTCAGACGCGGCCTTCCCTGCACGCCGGCTTGGCGGAACCCGGGCCGCCACCTCAGCCCCCGCGGCCGGCTCGCCCTCCGCTGACTGTGCGGGCGCAGGCTCAGGCTGGCGGCCTTGGGTCGCCCTAGTCGGAGGAGTCGGCCCCGGCGCCTCCCCCAAGATGACGACGTCGTCGCCGCTTCCTCCCAGCCTTGGCTGGGAACCGCTGGCTCCCCCTGGCGAGGGATCCACGTCCCCGGGCGCCATGGTGCGCAGGGGGGTGACCATCAAAGCCTCCCCTGCCGCCACTTCGGCCTCGGCCTCTGCCTGGGCCTTGGCTGCGGCCTCGGCGAGCGCCTTCGCCGCCTCCTCCTCCCGAGCTGCCTGGGCGGCGGCTGCCCTCCGTGCCTCCGTCTCCCGCGCTTCCTGCTCCTCCCGCGCCTCTCGCGCGTTCCTTTCCGTCGCCTCCAGGAGGGCGGCGCGGGGATCCATGCGGCGGGTGGTGCTCCCAGAGCCCCCTGGCGACTCGACGACGGAGCCGGCGGCCGCCCGCTCAAGTGATAGCGGAGCTCTGACCATTGAGAAAGAAGACGAAGATTCAAGAACCACCAAAGGAAAGAAAGAAGGACAGTACATAGAAAGAGAGAACTTATGCCGACACAGTCAGCGGCTGCTTCACCACTTTGCGGAAGCGAGCCGCCTTCGCGGCCGCCTCTTCCCGCCTGGTGGCCGCCGCCCCACCCCTGGGCTTCTTCGTCCGGCTACCGAACATGCCCTGGGTGGCGCGACGTTTCTGGCCTCTACCCCGAGCAGGCTGCGCGCCGGAGGAGCCCGCGCCGCGTCCGGATGCCGGCTGGCGATGCGGGACGGCTTCGGCTTCGTCCTCGTCCGGCCAGTCGTCGAAGGTAGCGGTGAACCCGGAGCCGCCTGCTTCGCCGCCGGTTTGGCCGCCGGCCGGCTCGGCGGCATCCTCCATATGGACCGCCCCCAGGTCGGGGTCCTCCTGGTCGTGTTCGGTCCGGTCGGGGACGAAGCGGCGCTCCACGTCTGCCCCGCCGGCCGGCCGGAGCAGAGGACTCTGTCAAAAGAGCAAGCCGACTGAGTTAGTGTCGGCCCAGAGGAACTCGGCGACAAAGCTGAGAGAGAGAGAGAGAGAAAAAAGAAACAAGGGGAGCGTACCGTAGGCGGAGGATTGGCACGGCTGTATGGCTCCTTGCCGAATTGCCAGTCTTCGGAAAGTTGGCAGTTGGCGAGGTAATTCACCATGTCGGCGGCGTCGGGCTGCGGCATCTCCTTGGTACACATCCGGCTCGGATCGAGCTGGCCGCTCATCTGACAGATCAGATGAGGCCGGCTCTGGAGCGGGAGGACCCGGCGCGTGACGAACGCGGCCAGGAGGTCGGGCCCCGTCAGGCCCTCCGACTGGACCATCACCCGCAGGCGGGCGATGGCGGCGTTTCCTCCCTGCGACAGCGTCACCGCCCGGAAGGACCACTGGGGCAGCCTCCCCGCTGGTGGGCCAGCTACGTAAGCCGGCAGGTTGATGTAGTCGCCCCGTGGAGCGATGTTCCGCACGTAGAAGTACGATTTCTGCCACTTCTTCACCGATTGGATCAGCGTGATGACGGGGAAGGGGTTGTCGGCGCCCGATCTCCGCGACGCGATGAAGGCGCCAGTATGAGCCAGCACGCCTTTACTGCGCGTGCCCAGCTTCGACTGGAAGAACTCCCCCCAGAGCTCGAGGGTGGGGAGGACGCCAAGATAGCCCTCGCACAGGGTGACGAAGGCCGACAGCAGCACCACCGCGTTGGGGGTGAGGTGGTGCGGCTGGAGCTGATAGAATTCCAGCCAGGAGCGGAAGAAGGCGCTCACCGGCAGGCCGAAGCCGCGCAGGAAGTGCGAGCGGAAGACCACCCGCTCGCCCTCCCGCGGCGCCGGCCTGACCTCCCTCTCCGGCGCGAGGCGGACCTCCGCTTTGTCCGTGCTGGGCAGACACCGGGTGTCGCGGAGGAAGTCGATGTGGTCGTTATGGACGATGGAGCCATCCCAATCCCCGCCAAGCCGCTCTACGTGGGGAGGCATAGCGGAAGCTAGCACGGCGGCGGAGGAGCGTGCGGAGGAAGAGCGCGGCGGCGAGGCCCTGTCGCGAGAACGAGTAAGGCAAGAAGACGATGGAAGTAGGAGGAGCGTGCGAGGGCTTGCCGCCCTCCACCTCCCCCTACTTATAGCCTCACGCGGCCGAAGAGGCCGGACGTGGGGGGGAGACGTGGGATTAACTGCGCCCACTCCCCCCACGTCTCGCGTTTATTACGCATAAGTGCGAGCCGAAACTGCCGCACGGAACGTGCGGGCGGTTTAGGGATACAAAGGATCCGCGCCTGGGCCGGGGCGCGGACGTGGCGGGCCCCCTCCCTGCGGCGACGTCCCGTCACACGCGTGGGCTGGCAGGCTTTCCGGCCACGTGGCACGCCAACGGCCCGAGGCCGGCCCGCGGCCCGGTGCACGTGCCTGCGGGTTCCCTTCCCCCACTCCAGCAGAATTCGACTAAGGCGGCGTGCCTGACCAAGGCCGGCTCCCAGCTGCTGGCTTGTCACGATAGGAAGCTGATCGAGCTTCTTGAACCTCACTCCACCTCGAAGCCCGACCAGCTTCGGGGACTACTGTCGGAGTAAATGGCCACGGGTAGCCAAGCCGACTACCCCTGGCTATTCAGAAAATTTATCAGGCCTTTGGGCCTTCAAGCATTCCAAGCATTTGGGCCGCCTTCCCCGGCCGGCTACCACTAAAGCCGACTCCCGGAAGGCGACCCAGCCTCACCGACTCCTCCCTAGGACGAACTGGGGGGTGGCCGACTCCAAGAAGCCGGCCAGAAGGACGCCGACTCCTAGAAGCCGGCCAAGACCACAACCACTCCTACATAATGGCGACGTGACGGGGTGTGGCCATAGTGCGGCCCACGACCCCCGAAGCCCGAGGCGGGCATGGCTACAGGAGGCCGTACGGGAGGGACGTCCCCCGTGCGGCTCGGAACTGTAGCCACGCTGGCCTCGACATCATCCATGACCCACTCCTGTACGGCCCAAAGGTTGCGGGCCCCTTCAGCCAGAGAGAGGCGTGAAGGCGGCCCAGCTTTTCCTAGTCGGCCAGGAGTATAGCCGGCCTCCAGAAGCCGGCTACTCCCTTCCTCGAAGCAAGAGCCCCATTAAGGAGACAAGACGAGGTGAGGCTACAGTGATAGCCCCCGAGGCGGCCCACTGTAGCCACGCTCACCTCGACAAAGCCCTCATCATCAGAGGCGCGGCTATAGTAAGCAGCCGCCGACAAAACCCTAGGCGGTGGGACCGGCCTGTCGACCAAGTAGCCGGCAGCCGGCGGGACCCAGCAGCCGGCGGAGAAGCCGGCGAGCGTAGACACTGACGGCTGGGACCAGATCCCAGTCGGATTACCATTGTACCCCCGGGGGGTAGGCCTATATAAACCCCCCGGAGCACCCATGCAAAGGGTTCGCTTCTGGGTTGGCCTCTGAGCATAGTTGGCTTCTAGGTTAACACCCACGCATAGCACACACACACCATAGATAGAGAGAAGCAAGAGCTAGCCTTGTTCTTCTTCTCCCTTGATCTCAACAGCTCTAGGAGCGATTGTAGCTACTCTTTATCGATCTAGTGATCATGCGGAGACCCCGCAGAGCAGGACTAGGGGTGTTATCTCCTCGGAGAGCCCCGAACCTTCTCGGCGGCCGAGTCGGTCGCCAAGAGTCGGATGGGTGACAGGCAGTTGAGTGAGGCGTCTTTCTCTTCGAGGCGGGGGAGGAGGTAGGTTTCCCTGGTGCTCTACAGCTTGAGGGCGGCCATCCGCGTCGCGCTCGATGGTAATGCGAGTCCGGCTGCGGCTGGCAGCCGGCTCCTTGTCTTTCTTCTGGCACGCGCCGCTCGCAGTCGGCGAGCGGGACGTCGCGGCATGCTCCCGGCGCGGGGGATGGCTATCAGCTCGGGCGCCGGCTTCGTGCCGTTCCGCAGCCGCGTCGATCAGCTGCTGGATCCGTCTTGTCATGTAAGGGAGCTCATCGGCTCCCAGCCCATTGAGCTCCTCTGCAGCCGCCAGAGCGGCTCGCAGGTTCTCGAGCGGGGTGGCGTAGACGAGGCGATCTGCGCCCAGCATGCTGGCAACGGCTGCGCCGCGTTTCTGGACGAAGCCGGCTCGGCTCGGGCCGCTAGGCGGCGGCGTCCCGAAGGCGGCGCGGTCGAATTCGCGCTGGTGGGCCTCGGTGAGGCGTCTCATCGAGGCTATCTTCTTGCCCTCCGCGATGAGGGCAAGGCGACGTGCCTCCAGGGTCTCGGCGTCGGCGTCGGCCGGGATGGGGACGCAGAGGTCGTGCATCGCCGCTTGCTGAGCGTCGCGGGCGTTCTCGCCCGAGTAGGAGACGTGGCTGATGACCAGCACTTCGGTGACAGCGCTGCTGCCGCTGTCAGCTCGAGGGAGGGGGTCGTCGAAGACCACCACGTCGGAGGGGTAGGCGTCGAGCGATGCGGTGTCGGAGTCGATGAGCATCGGGTCGGTGGAGCCAACCGACTCCATGTCCGCAGCGGGCTCGCTGGACACGTGAAGTTGGTTGAGGAGGCTGACGAGGCGGTTCTCGGGGTAGTCGGTGCCTGCGTCGGACGCAGGCTCGTCGGAGATGCGAGTCTCGCCGAGCAGATCGGCGAGGCGGCTCGCTGCGCAGGCGTCGTCGACACCTTGCAGCGCGTCGAGGCAAACGCCATCGGGCGCAGCAGGCTGGCTGCGCTCGCGGGGGAGGAAGAGGGTTCCCGTCCAGAACAGGTCTCCGGACGACGGTGCACCTGGCCCCACGGTGGGCGCCAAATGTCGGGTGGTTGGTGCGACATATGCCAAGGGATGGCTTATCATTGTGGGAGCCAATAAAACGTCGCCGGTGCCCGGAAATGGGATGAGGCGAAGACATGCACGCCGGTGAATCTTACCCAGGTTTGGGGCTCTCCGAGGAGATAACACCCCTAGTCCTGCTCTGCGGGGTCTCCGCATGATCACTAGATCGATAAAGGGTAGCTACAATCGCTCCTAGAGCTGTTGAGATCAAGGGAGAAGAAGAACAAGGCTAGCTCTTGCTTCTCTCTATCTATGGTGTGTGTGCCATGCTCAGAAGGCAGCTCTATGCTCATTGGCCAACTATGCTTGGGTGCGAACCTAGAAGCGAACCCTTTGCATGGGTGCTCCAGGGGGTTTATATAGGCCTATCCCCCGGGGGTACAATGGTAATCCGACTGGGAGCTGGTCCCAGTCGTCAGTGTCTACACTCGCTGGCATATTCGCCGGCCGCTGGGTCCCGCCGGCTGGTGGGTCCCGCCGGCTGCCGGCTACTTGGTCGACAGGCCGGTCCCACCGCCTAGGGTCTTGTCGGCGGCTGCTTAATGTAGCCGCGCCTCTGATGATGAGGGCTTTGTCGAGGTGAGCGTGGCTACAGTGGGCCGCCTCGGGGGCTATCACTGTAGCCTCACCTCGTCTTGTCTCCTTAATGGGGCTCCTGCTTCGAGGAAGGGAGTAGCCGGCTTCTGGAGGCCGGCTATACTCTTGGCCGACTAGGAAAAGCCGGGCCGCCTTCACGCCTCTCTCTGGCTGAAGGGGCCCGCAGTCCTTGGGCCGTACAGGAGTGGGTCGTGGATGACGTCGAGGCTAGCGTGGCTACAGTGCCGAGCCGCACGGGAGACGTCCATCCCGTACGGCCTCCTGTAGCCATGCCCGCCTCGGGCTTCGGGGGTCGTGAGCCGCACTGTGGCCACACCCCGTCACGTCGCCGTTATGTAGGAGTGGTTGTGGTCTTGGCCGGCTCCTAGGAGTCGGCGTCCTTCTTGGCCGGCTTCTTGGAGTCGGTCTCCCCGTAGTCGCCCTAGGGAGGAGTCGGTGAGGCTGGGTCACCTTCCGGGAGTCGGCTTTAGTGGTAGCCGGCCAGGGAAGGCGGCCCAAATGCTTGGAGTGCTTGAAGGCCCAAAGGCCTGATAAATTTTCCGACGAGCCAGGGGTAGTCGGTTAGGCTACCCGTGGCCACTTACTCCGACACCACATAACCCCCATCATTATATTCTATTCCACCCATAGTGCTATATCCATGGCTCACGCTCATGTATTGCGTGAAAGTTGAAAAAGGTTGAGATTACTAGAGTATGAAACAATTGCTTGGCTTGTCATCGGGGTTGTGCATGATGAGATCATTCTTGTGTGACGAAAATGGAGCATGACCAAACTATATGATTTTGTAGGGATGAACTTTCTTTGACCATGATATTTTGAGAAGACATGATTTCTTAGTTAGTATGCTTGAAGTATTATCATTTTTATGTCAATATTAAACTTTTATCTTGAACCTTTCGGATCTGAACATTCATGCCACAACAAAGAAAATTACATAGAAGATTATGTTAGGAAGCATTCCACATCAAAAATTCTATTTTTATCATTTACCTACTTGAGGACGAGCAGGAATTAAGCTTGGGGATGCTTGATACGTCTCCAACGTATCTATAATTTTTTATTGTTCCATGCTATTATATTATTTGTTTTGGATGTTTAATGGGCTTTATTATACACTTTTATATTATTTTTGGGACTAACCTACTAACCAAAGGCCAAGTGCAAATTGCTGTTTTTTTGCCTATTTCAGTGTTTCGTAGAAAAGGAATATCAAACTGAATCCAAACGGAATGAAACCTTCGGGAGAGTTATTTTTGGAACAAACGTGATCCAGGAGACTTGGAGTGGACGTCAAGTAAGCAACGAGGCGGCCACGAGGCAGGGAGGCGCGCCCAGGGGGTAGGCGCGCCCCCACCCTCGTGGGCCCCTCGTGGCTCCACCGACCTAGTTCTTTCGCCTATATATACTCATGTACTCCGAAAACATCCGAGAGCACCACGAAACCCTATTTCCACCGCCGCAACCTTCTGTACCCGTGAGATCCCATCTTGGGGCCTTTTCCGGCGCTCCGCCGGAGGGGGAATCGATCACGGAGGGCTTCTATATCAACACCATAGCCTCTCCGATGATGTGTGAGTAGTTTACCATAGACCTTCGGGTCCATAGTTATTAGCTAGATGGCTTCTCCTCTCTCTTTGGATCTCAATACAAAGTTCTCCTCGCTTCTCTTGGAGATCTATTCGATGTAATTCTTTTTGCGGTGTGTTTGTTGAGATCTGATGAATTTTGGGTTTATGATTAAGATTATCTATGAACAATATTTGGTTCTTCTCTGAATTCTTATATGTATGATTTGATATCTTTGCAAGTCTCTTCGAATTATCAATTTGGTTTGGCCTACTAGATTGATCTTTCTTGCAATGGGAGAAGTGCTTAGCTTTGGGTTCAATCTTGCGGTGTCCTTTCCCGGTGACAGCAGGGGCAGCAAGGCACGTATTGTATTATTGACATCGAGGATAAAAAGATGGGGTTTATATCATATTGCTTGAGTTTATCCCTCTACATCATTTCATCTTGCCTAATGTGTTACTCTGTTCTTATGAACTTAATACTCTAGATGCATGCTGGATAGCGGTCGATCATGCCTAGATATTCTCATAACTATGCGCTTTTCTATCAATTGCTCGACAGTAATTTGTTCACCCACCGTAGATTATGCTATCTTGAGAGAAGCCACTATTGAAACCTATGGCCCCCGGGTCTATTTTCCATCATATAAGTTTCCGATCTATTTTATTTTGCAATCTTTACTTTCCAATCTATATCATAAAAATACCAAAAATATTTATCTTATTATCTCTATCAGATCTCACTTTTGCAAGTGGCCGTGAAGGGATTGACAAGCCCTTTATCGCGTTGGTTGCGAGGTTCTTATTTGTTTGTGTAGGCACGAGGCGACTTGCGTGTATCCTCCTACTGGACTGATACCTTGGTTCTAAAAAACTGAGGGAAATACGTACGCTACTTTGCTGCATCACCCTTGCCTCTTCAAGGGAAAACCAACGCATGCTCAAGAGTTAGCATGTTGCAACCTCCGTCTCCTCAACGAGCACCGGTGAACAAGCGAACAACAATGCCATCGCGGACATGTGGCCCTATGATCCTGGCTTCCCGAATGAGCAGCGGGCGCTGTATCAGACCATCCGTAGGGCCTGCGAGGCCCTCTCCGTCGTCCTTCGAGTTGTTACACTCGCCGTGGTGCCGCCGTCTCGCGTTGTCAACATGGTCAACGGACATGAGGAATGAGGAGACGACTTTACGTGGAGACGATGATAGTGGGGACCTACCAAGGTCATAGTCGCATGTACGCAAGTGCCTCCTTATTATATACAACAACAATTTGTTTGCTTCCTCCTGGTTTCCTGACATCACGGTCCCACACCATTGTGAACCTATGTAGTCAATAAATGAGAGAATTGCATAAGGAGCGGCCGACAGCTAGGACCAAGCAGCTCGAGCAGTATTTGTGTTTTTGAGGTGTGAGCACTACAGAGTTTTTCTTGAGCGATGTTTTCGTTGTTGTTCAGAGGAGAGCAGGGTATTAACTGGGCGGGCTGTGGCCCGTCTAGCCCAGGCTAGATATCCAACCCAGATAATAATTTTTTTTCAAGCTGAAAATGGCTAGCCCAACTATACATTTTTTGAGGAATACCCAGGCAAGGTCAACTTGTTATTCTCCGCCCCGCTGGGCTGCAAATCTTCCATAGGAGGGATGCATTAGGCTTAACAAGAAAATGGGCTTTAAGAAATAATAAATGGGTTGTAATTATAAAAACCGGGTAGTAACTATAAAAAAATGCACCAAACATGTAATTAGTTTATAAAATATTGTTTTTGGATTTTGAAATTTTTAATTTCATTAATTGTTGCGCGCACAATATTTTGTTGGATTTTTACGTAATACAAATTTATATTGAAATTGTATTTAATCTGACTAGAAATTTCAGGATAAAAATATTTTGGATCCCATCAAAATGTGGGAAATTTTATTGAATTCTGTTTTGAGCGGTTGGTTGAAATTATTAATCGTTGTCCTAGCTAGAAAATGGGCTATACTTTTAACAAACTGTAAATGGGCTGTAGTAAATTCCATTAGAATTCAAAAATGGATTGTACATTCTTACAAATCGCAAATGGGCTATAAGTTCTCTGCCACACACTTGTGGGCCTACTAAGTTGACGTGTCCCCTAAAAAAAGTAAGTTGACGCGTATGCAAGGCTTTGTCAACTTATAGTCAACACATGGTTCTAGCAGCAGTGGTCGTTGGATGTCCACCAACGGATGCCGTGCTTCTTCTTCAATCTCGGATATTCTAGCTTCAGCCGCCCCAAAAATGATTCCTCCCCCTGACATCTGGGGCGCACCATTTCAGAGGCTGACCTGTGGGCCTACTAAGTTGACGCATACCAAGGGCTTTGTCAACTTGGTCAATATAAACGATTCTAGCTGCAGCGACCGTACGATGTCCATCCAACGGCCGTCGTGCTTCTTCAACCTCTGGTCTACTTTCTCCAGCCGCCCAAACCAGCGTCGGCCGTGCCGCCTGCTCCTGCCTCCCATGTCTGGCTGTGCTGCCACCGCTGGCCATGACATCCCTCTATACTCACCCACACCTCCTGTTATTCTCCGGCGACGGCAGCCTCACACCGCAGCCGAAGCAGTCAACCCACATACTCCCGTCCGCGTGGGCACCACTGCCGTGTCTTCCCCAGCTCCACGTCGTTCCCTTCCTAGGCCTCGCCGTCGTCCATCGCCTTGGTGCTCTCAGTGCGGCGTGGTCAACGTGGTCAATGAAGGACAGCCATCGGAAGAGGACTTTAGTCGGTGAGGCTGACAGCTGGACCCACCAGCTACATCTTCGAACACAAGGAAGTGCCTCCTTATTACTCGCAAAATAAAAACGATTCCTCCCCCTGACAGCTGGGACCGAGCAGCTATATCTTCGCACGCAAGGAAGTGCGTGCTTATCCTCCCTGACCGCTGGGACCCACCCAGTCAAAGCGTACGTAGCGTTGTCTGTCTGGTCGCGAACGTGTACGTACATACTGGTCGATCGGTCTCTCTGCAAGTATGAATCGTGGCCGAGTAAGTAGCGGCACATGTCATAGTAGAGCCCCCCACGTAGCACTTCAGGTTGTCCCGTCTAAATCGTGCACACGTACATACAGCCACACACCAAAAAATACGGCCACGTACGTACATACGGGCGGGGTCTCGAACGCCTACTCGCGCATACGTACGGCCAGGGCTCCTGTACATGGCTGGGTCAGAACGGAGAAACTGCATCCTCGTGTTCATCGGGAGGCAACGTAATGCGTCGTGTTCATCGGGAGCCAACCGGCTTGGACGGAACCGCCGATCGAAACAAGGCCTGGCGTACCGCAGAACGAAGGAAACGACCTTGTGTTTGACTGGCCACGGTCGAAACGGGATCCTGTTCATTGGGAGGCTTTTGGCGTACCGCAAAACAAAGGAAACGAACTTCTCTTGGACCTCCTACGGTCGAAACGGGGTCCTGTTGATCGGGAGGGGTGTGGCGTACCGCAAAACGGAGGAAACGGACTTGTGTTGGAGCACTACGGTCAAAACGGGGGTCCTGTTCATCGGGAGGGGTGTGGCGTACAACAAAACGGGGCTCCACGAGATACTGTTCATCTCCACCGTCGACTGCCTCCATGGGCTACTGTTCATCCATCGTCGACCTCCTCCAGCCTCCACCTGCGACTGTTCATCCACGGGCTCCTGTTCATCTAGCCTCCAGTGCTCCTCCACCGGCTACTGTTCAACCAGCCCTCTCCACGGGGTCCTGTTCAATCACCCCTCCACGGGCTACTGTTCATCCAGCCCTCCACCGGCTACTGTTCAACCAGCCCTCCATGGGGTCCTGTTCATCCAGCCCTCCATGGGGTCCTGTTCATCCACCCCCAACTGGCTCGATCGGGGTCCTGTTCATCCAGCGGCAACGGCCTCTACTACCACGGGGTCCTGTTCATCCAACCCCCCACCAGGAACTGTTCATCCAAACCCCCAACAACGTTCATTGTTCATCAAGAGGCAGCATCAATCGGCTTCAGTTAGCAGCAGTAGTGAAGGAATCGCTCGATCGAGTTTAGTTAACAGCCATCGATCGGTCGCTCGGGTTCAGTAACGCGTAGCCTGCAGTGCAACCGCTCGGGTTCAGTAGGCGAACGCCTCGCTCGGGTTCAGTTAGAGCCCAACGCCTCGCACCCACGCGCGTACGTGTATGAGAGAAATGCGCATCGCTCGGCCCCCGACCACCCACCGTAACCGGGAACTCCCCGATATTTTCCTCGCCCTCGCTTCTACCACGGTTTTTTCCGTCATGGACAGCCCAAAGAATGTCATGCAGCTGCGTCTCCGGCCCGCCCAGGACGAAAAGCCCATTTTCTGTCATGATTTTTTGTCATAGAAGTAGGAGCCCACCACATCTATGATGATACCAGGTTTTTTCACAATTATTGTCATAGAAGTGTCATAAGCATGACAGAAAAAAAATCGTTCGGCCCAAAATGTCATGGATGTGTCTTTTTTTTTGTAGTGTGAGAAGCTACGCTTTGAAAAGCTCAATTTAGAGCAAGTGCATGGGTTCTTAAAAGCAATCAATGATGATCTTCGTAAGAAAATTTCTTCTTACATTGCCAAGCGTTTACTCTTGTCTACTTACATGCCACAAGTAAAATCTAGCAACAAGAGCAAGAAAGATTCTTCTTCTAGTAGTAACAATAATCATGTTGAATCCAATATTGTTGCTTCTAGTAGTTCCCTTGATTCCACTAATGATTCTCTTAGCCAAGTTACACTTGAGCAAGAAAATAGCTTATTGAAGGGAATTATAGAGAAAGGTGTTTACAAGAGCCTTGTGGTAAGTAAGCAATTTGAGGAAATTGTACGCAAGCAAGGAAGGCACCGGAAAAATCAAGGTGTTGGTTTTGAACGCAAGTTCAATGCCAATGGAGTTGAGTGGAAATAAGATCAATACCCCAAGACGAAGTTTGTTCCTCAACAAGAGAAGTATGACCCCACTTCTTTCAAGGGAACACAAGCTCAAGATGATCTTCCACCACAAGACCACAAGCTAAAAGGCAAGGACAAGCTTCAAGAAGAGATTGATTCATTTGAAGAAGCTCCAAAGGCCTTGGTCAAGTGGATTCCCAAGACTACATCAAGTTCTACTTCATCAAGTACGACTACACCTCCAAGGATCCCCATCAAGTTGATGTGGGTCCCAAAGAAGAACTAGCGAGTTCTTGTGGGTGACTCCGCCAACACACTCCACTCATATTCATTTTGGCAAGGACAAGTGCAATCAACTTCCATATCTTGCACTAGTTCAGGAGTCACAAACCCTCTTGTTAGTAAGACAAGGGACAATGTAACCTAATGTTTTCATGGACATCATCATATGTGTGTTAAACTCTATGTCTATGGATATCCTTGTGTGTTCCTTGTGGGACTAACCCATGTAGGTATTGAAAGTGCAACTCACTCCAATGGATTGCTCCAAATGATCTACATCAACATTGAGCATCCACATCTTCAACATCTACATGAAGTCATCATTGACAAAACCCAAGGTTAGTTCATCCCTCTTAGGGGGGATATCACATCTAGGGGAGCTTTGCTCTAAGAATTGAGCTAAAGCAACTCTAATGGTGTGAACACATCAATGCTTTATGTAAAAGTGGTAACCCCACTTGTGCTTAAACGATGAGTATGACCTACGATCAAATGTTCTCATTTGACTCCTCAGTCAATATACTCATATATAGAAGACCTAGTCATCGCCAATTGTTTGATAGATGCTAGAGTGTTTGTGCATGCTTTGCCACATATTTCATTTGCTATCTTATTGTGTGAGCATGTTGGTTGCATCATTTTCTCTATTCGAGGACATCCATTTGTTGCTTTGATTGTTTGGGCTTTGTTTTTGCCAAATGGATGGACATGAATGCCTAAGAACTTCCTCTAGCTATCTATGCTTTTCTCGTCTCAAACTCTATTCATGCTACATCACAAAGTTTGAACAAGTCAAAATTCGGACCCATCGGGTGAGGAGCACTCGAAGCCACCGATCCGTCAAGGGCTTAAACTTCCAAAACCTCTTAATGGTTTTTAGTCTGACCGATTCATTCCACTCGGTCCCACCAAATCATTGAGTTGATCTAGGTTTTCACCTTGGTGCAACCGATTAGAGCAGTTCGCACCAAGTTGCAGTAACCGCTTGCGATTCTGCATCTCGGTGCCACCGAGTCGTTCCACTCGGTCACACCGACAGTGACTGGGTATATATGCCGCGGGTTGATTTTGGAAATTTCTTCAAACACTCAACCGCGCCTTCCCGGCTCTGTCGCCCCTAGTCTCTGGATCATCTTCGTCGTCGCCAGCATCCTCCTGCTACTGGTCTCCGTCGCCGTCAACGGAAATCTCACCGCCGTGTTGTCGCGATAGCGAGTTCGTCGTCAAGTTAGGGTACAAACTCAACCTCTTTGTGCTTTCCTTAACTCCAATTCTTGCACAAAGATCAATGCCTAGTTTCTTGCCATGATTGAGATCAATCTATCCACCGAAAAGTTCCTTTAGAATAGATTTGATGCAAAAACTTAGGGTTAGGTTTCCGCCGAACTCATCTCGGACCGACCGATCTGAAGATTTCGGTCTCACCGATTTGGCTCAAGCCATTCCACATGTACTACTTGGTCTGACCGAAGAGTACGAATCGGTGTGACCGAGTTCATTTTCTCTATGAAACCCTAGCATCTCGGAGTCAATGACTGCATTTCGGTCTGACTGAAACTTTATGTTTAGACTCTGATTGTGCTTTGGTGTCACCGAGTTTGCCATATCGGTAGCTCCAAAATGCTTTCTGTAGAAAACTAAAGTTAAGTTTTTGTCTCAATTTTTTTTACAAAATAGTTGTGCTTTGTGATGCTCATCCACTCTACCTATACCTATATATTCACAGCGTCAGTTTCAAAGATGTCAGAAGGCAGTGACAGTCAGAACAGGTCAGAGGAGCAGGTGAATCTTAGTGAGGGCACTAGTCCCTCCAACGGCAGCTATGATGAAGGTAGCAAAAGTACACCCAGCAACTTGCCAACGGCTGCTACAAGGACAAGGAAGAAGAGAACCTCATAATCTAAAGATGAGGATTTTTTTGTTGATGAGGAAGTGACCTCAAAGAAGAAGGTGCTCAAGAAAGAGCAAGCTGCTGCTGCTGCCATCAAGCCTGGTATGCATAAGAAGGCTCCCGCAAGGAGGAAGCCCATGTCCAAAGTCAGAGCCTCCACTCAAGAAACTATGAAGTTCACTTTGGAACAATCATATGATGATGAGGCTGATGGCAAGAAGAAGAAGAAGAGGGCAAGAACCACAACTGCAAAGGTGCTTGGAAGACCTACCATGGTTGAAAATGTTGAAGAGGAGGAGGAGGAAGAGGTAGCTGCACCACCTCCAAAGTCTCAGAAGCTCATGGGGGATGCCATAAAGTCTGGGGGTGATCCATCTAAGCCCAAGACAGCCCCCAAGCCATCTGCTCAAGCTCAAGCTCCAAAACCTTCTGCGCCAAAGAGAACCACTAGGAACATTTCTGCTGCTGAGAAGAACAAGGTCCCAGTGCCTGAAGTTCAAGAGGATGAGGAGCAGCAAGTGCTCAGAAAGTTAAAGCCAAAGATTCCTGATCATAGTCATGATCATCCTGTTGCTGAGAACATGAAGGAAAGAAAGGATGCATGTCTCAGATTGTGAGACAGACAGATCCCTATGCCACCAGAAGAAGAATTGTTGTAGCTTATCGTTTCCACACCAAGGAACATCATGACTTCTATGAGACTGTCTTGCTAGACAAGAAGCCTATTGTCAGTGATATGAGATGGGTTGATTGGACATACATTGATGACAATGAGGACTACTTCCCATGTGCATGAGAGTTTCAGGATGAATGGAGTCAACAAGTTTGTTGGTCAAAAGTTGAAAAATGGAATGATGAAATGATTATGCAATTCTACTCCACTGCTCATTTCTATCCAGACGGCAAGATAGTCTAGATGACAGAAGGAACCAGGT
Source organism: Aegilops tauschii subsp. strangulata (assembly GCF_002575655.3). Taxonomy (NCBI): domain Eukaryota; kingdom Viridiplantae; phylum Streptophyta; class Magnoliopsida; order Poales; family Poaceae; genus Aegilops; species Aegilops tauschii. The sequence continues at coordinate 302,206,296 of NC_053035.3, read as the reverse complement.
ATCAATCTTCAATTGTTGAATGGGCCATGTTGATCAATGCCCCCGAGGAACATGAAAATGACACAGATGTATATGCCAAGCCAAGGAAAGATCACAACTCCATGGCAAACATGTACAAGACCATTCCAGATGCTGCCTTGGAGACTCACAAGCTTGGACCATATACTATCTGCTGGCAGGTTTAACCACCATCAACACCATCTTGAGGCACACTCTGTTGCCCAACTCAGGAGATCATAGGATGATCCGTGGTCACTCCATCAACTTGCTCCATATGTTTGATGCGCCAGAGAAGTTCAAAGTGATGAGCTTAATAATCGAAACAGTGAAGAGAACTGCAGCTGATCAGAAAAGATCATGTGGATATGCCCCTCACATACAGATGCTAATCAACTCCAAGATGGGGACAGGGACATATCTTCTTGATAAAGAGCATCTTCCCCTGAGGCCAGAATTTGAAGACAATGAGATTGTCATGGATGAATCTCATCCAACCAGTGCAACAGCCAGGAGAAGAGAGAGAAGGCAAAGGCTGCAAAAGCAGCAAGGGCAGCTAGTGTACCAGATGCTTCACAAGTGATGCTCAAGACCAAGCAAGATCAACTCAGTTATCTGCTTGAGGATACTATGAGGATTGAGAAGGGCTTGGCCACCCTGACTCAGAATCAACAAAGTCTTGAGAGGATCATTGAGACCAAATTCCATGATCTAGATGTGAAGGTCACAGAGATCCAGAGTACTATTGAGAAGCTCTAGGAAGAGGTTGAGGATAGGAGTGACAGACCAACCACTGATGCTTTTCAGAGAGTGCCAAGGGCACAAAGGTTTACAGCTGTGCCAGTTGTCAGAGACTCCAGGACTACACTTCCAGCACATGTAGCAACTACCACTGTTGTACCTCCAGTTGCAACTCCTCCAGCTCCTTAGACATCTTCAGAAGCATTTGCAGATGTTTTCCTCTCCACGCCATCTACGCACACCGGAGCAACCAGCCAGAAGACCACTTCAGGAGCTCCCGGAGATCGTGCCTAACGTGCCGCATAGCACTATGCATTTTCGAGCTTTTTGGTAACTTGTTGCCAAAGGGGGAGAAAGTGTATAGGTCATTAGGCTTCGAGAGAGAGTGTGTGTGTTTTGCCTTTTGTTGCCTCTCTTTCTACTTTGATCATTTGCTCGTTTGATTCCTATGCTACAATATTTGTGCTTGTTTGTGAGATACCTTCGTGATCATGTGTTTGATCATACTATACTTTAATGTGTGCTTGCATGATGATATCTTGATACTTGTGTATGATCAATCATGTTTCCCTTGGTGATGAGTGCATGTTCTTTATATCTTATCATTTTGAGGGCTCCACCAAGATGTATGTGACATGGAAGAGTGACCCATGATCCTAATCGATTGTGCATTTGCATTCAAAAGAAATTTTTTAAATAATGCACAAATTTAGGGGGAGCTCTTGCTTATCACATACTTCTCAAAGCGACGATGTATTTCATTCATATTATCATTTGTCAAAGCTTTGATCTATATGTTGTCATCAATTACCAAAAAGGGGGAGATTGAAAGTGCAACTAATCCCCGAGTGGTTTTAGTAATTCATAACAACATATAGCTCATTGAACTAATATCCATTCAAGTTAAATATTTGAGAAAGTTCAATGATTGGCATGGCATGGACTAGAGATGTGGACCCCTCAAAATGCTAAGGACAAAGATTGGCAAAAGCTCAAAACTCTTCATTTTCATTTTAGTGATCCAAGATCACATTGAGTCCATAGGAAAGCCAATACTATTAAAAGGGGATGAGGTGTTGCTTAATGGTCTACTTGCTCGAAGTGCTTAGTGATATTGCTCCATAACCCTCAGCCACTTTCTCATTTCCAAGTATGTCCAAAACCTAAAGTCAAACTCGGCCCCACCGACTTGATCTATCCGGCGTCACCAAGTTCTTTTGACATAGCCACTGCCAGAAACCCTAGACAATTCGGTCTCATTGATACGGATTTCGGTCTCACCGAGATGGCAATGCAAACTCTCTGTTTCCCTTCGTAACATTTCAATCTAACCGAAATGAGCGATCAGTCCCACCGAGTTCGCAATGCAAACTCTCTGTTTCCCTTCGTAACGTTTCGGTCTTACCGAAATGAGCGATCGGTCCCACCAACTTTGCCTGACCAACTCTTTGTTAACTCATTGCTGAAATCAGTCTCACCGAGTTCATGCAATCAGTCACACCGAGATGAGGTTTTGCCCGAGCCCTAGCACATCGGTCCTGTCGGGTGGTTGGTGCGACATATGCCAAGGGATGGCTTATCATTGTGGGAGCCAATAAAACGTCGCCGGTGCCTGGAAACGGGATGAGGCGAAGACATGCACGCCGGCGAATCTTACCCAGGTTCGGGGCTCTCCGAGGAGATAACACCCCTAGTCCTGCTCTGCGGGGTCTCCGCATGATCACTAGATTGATAAAGGGTAGCTACAATCGCTCCTAGAGCTGTTGGGATCAAGGGAGAAGAAGAACAAGGCTAGCTCTTGCTTCTCTCTATCTATGGTGTGTGTGTTATGCGTGGGTGTTAACCTAGAAGCCAACTATGCTCCAAGGCCAATCCAGAAGCCAACCCTTTGCATGGGTGCTCCGGGGGGTTTATATAGGCCTACCCCCCGGGGATACAATGGTAATCCGACTGGGATCTGGTCCCAGCCGTCAGTGTCTACGCTCGCCGGCTTCTCCGCCGGCTGCTGGGTCCCGCCGGCTGCCGGCTACTTGGTCGACAGGCCGGTCCCACCGCCTAGGGTTTTGTCGGCGGCTGCTTACTGTAGCCGCGCCTCTGATGATGAGGGCTTTGTCGAGGTGAGCGGGGCTACAGTGGGCCGCCTCGGGGGCTATCACTGTAGCCTCACCTCGTCTTGTCTCCTTAATGGGGCTCCTGCTTCGAGGAAGGGAGTAGCCGGCTTCTGGAGGCCGGCTATACTCCTGGCCGACTAGGAAAAGCTGGGCCGCCTTCACGCCTCTCTCTGGCTGAAGGGGCCCGCAACCCTTGGGCCGTACAGGAGTGGGTCGTGGATGACGTCGAGGCGAGCGTGGCTACAGTTCCGAGCCGCACGGGGGACGTCCCTCCCGTACGGCCTCCTGTAGCCATGCCCGCCTCGGGCTTCGGGGGTCGTGGGCCGCACTGTGGCCACACCCCGTCACGTCGCCGTTATGTAGGAGTGGTTGTGGTCTTGGCCGGCTTCTAGGAGTCGGCGTCCTTCTGGCCGGCTTCTTGGAGTCGGCCACCCCCCAGTTCGTCCTAGGGAGGAGTCGGTGAGGCTGGGTCGCCTTCCGGGAGTCGGCTTTGGTGGTAGCCGGCTGGGGAAGGCGGCCCAAATGCTTGGAGTGCTTGAAGGCCCAAAGGCCTGATAAATTTTCTGAAGAGCCAGGGGTAGTCGGCTAGGCTACCCGTGGCCATTTACTCCGACAGTAGTCCCCGAAGCTGATTGGGCTTCGAGGTGGAGTGGGGTTCAAGAAGCTCGATCAGCTTCCTATCGTGATGAGCCGGCAGCTGGGAGCCGGCCTTGGTCAGGCGCGCCGCCTTAGTCGAATTCTTCTGGAGTCGGGGGGCGGGAACCCGCAGGCACGTGCACCGGGCCACGGGCCGGCCTCGGGCCGTTGGCGTGCCACGTGGCCGGAAAGCCTGCCAGCCCACGCGCGTGACGGGACGTCGCCGCAGGGAGGGGGCCCGCCACGTCCGCGCCCCGGCCCAGGCGCGGATCCTTTGTATCCCGAAACCGCCCGCACGTTCCGTGCGGCAGTTTCGGCTCGCACTTATGCGTAATAAACGCGAGACGTGGGGGGAGTGGGCGCGTTAATCCCACGTCTCCCCCCACGTCCGGCCTCTTCGGCCGCGTGAGGCTATAAGTAGGGGGAGGTGGAGGGCGGCAGGCCCTCGCACGCTCCTCCTACTTCCACCATCTTCTTGCCTTGCTCGTTCTCGCGACAGCGCCTCGCCGCCGCGCTCTTCCTCCGCACGCTCCTCCGCCGCCGTGCTAGCTTCCGCTATGCCTCCCCATGTAGAGCGGCTTGGCGGGGATTGGGATGGCTCCATCGTCCATAACGACCACATCGACTTCCTCCGCGACACCCGGCGTCTGCCCAGCGCGGACAAAGTGGAGGTCCGCCTCGCGCCGGAGAAGGAGATCAGGCCGGCGCCGCGGGAGGGCGAGCGGGTGGTCTTCCGCTCGCACTTCCTGCGCGGCTTCGGCCTGCCGGTGAGCGCCTTCTTCCGCTCCTGGCTGGAATTCTATCAGCTCCAGCCGCACCACCTCAGCCCCAACGCGGTGGTGCTGCTGTCGGCCTTCGTCACCCTGTGCGAGGGCTATCTTGGCGTCCTCCCCACCCTCGAGCTCTGGGGAGAGTTCTTCCAGTCGAAGCTGGGCACGCGCAGTAAAGGCGTGCCGGCTCATACTGGCGCCTTCATCGCGTCGCGGAGATCGGGCGCCGACAACCCCTTCCCCGTCATCACGCTGATCCAATCGGTGAAGAAGTGGCAGAAATCGTACTTCTACGTGCGGAACATTGCTCCACGGGGCGACTACATCAACCTGCCGGCTTACGTAGCCGGCCCACCGGTGGGGAGCCTGCCCCAGTGGTCCTTCCGGGCGGTGACGCTGTCGCAGGGAGGAAACGCCGCCATCGCCCGCCTGCGGGTGATGGTCCAGTCGGAGGGCCTGACGGGGCCCGACCTCCTGGCCGCGTTCGTCACGCGCCGGGTCCTCCCGCTCCAGAGCCGGCCTCATCTGATCTGTCAGATGAGCGGCCAGCTCGATCCGAGCCGGATGTGTACCAAGGAGATGCCGCAGCCCGACGCCGCCGACATGGTGAATTACCTCGCCAACTGCCAACTTTCCGAAGACTGGCAATTCGGCAAGGAGCCATACAGCCGTGCCAATCCTCCGCCTACGGTACGCTCCCCTCGTTTCTTTTTCTCTCTCTCTCAGCTTTGTCGCCGAGTTCCTCTGGGCCGACACTAACTCAGTCGGCTTGCTCTTTTGACAGAGTCCTCTGCTCCGGCCGGCCGGCGGGGCAGACGTGGAGCGCCGCTTCGTCCCCGACCGGACCGAACACGACCAGGAGGACCCCGACCTGGGGGCGGTCCATATGGAGGATGCCGCCGAGCCGGCCGGCGGCCAAGCCGGCGGCGAAGCAGGCGGCTCCGGGTTCACCGCTACCTTCGACGACTGGCCGGACGAGGACGAAGCCGAAGCCGTCCCGCATCGCCAGCCGGCATCCGGACGCGGCAAGGGCTCCACCGGCGCGCAGCCTGCTCGGGGTAGAGGCCAGAAACGTCGCGCCACCCAGGGCATGTTCGGTAGCCGGACGAAGAAGCCCAGGGGTGGGGCGGCGGCCACCAGGCGGGAAGAGGCGGCCGCGAAGGCGGCTCGCTTCCGCAAAGTGGTGAAGCAGCCGCAGACTGTGTCGGCGTAAGTTCTCTCTTTCTATGTACTATCCTTCTTTCTTTCCTTTGGTGGTTCTTGAATCTTCGTCTTCTTTCTCAATGGTCAGAGCTCCGCTATCACTTGAGCGGGCGGCCGCCGGCTCCGTCGTCGAGTCGCCAGGGGGCTCTGGGAGCACCACCCGCCGCGTGGATCCCCGCGCCGCCCTCCTGGAGGCGACGGAAAGGAACGCACGGGAGGCACGGGAGGAGCAGGAAGCGCGGGAGGCGGAGGCACGGAGGGCAGCCGCCGCCCAGGCAGCTCGGGAGGAGGAGGCGGCGAAGGCGCTCGCCGAGGCCGCAGCCAAGGCCCAGGCAGAGGCCGAGGCCGAAGCGGCGGCAGGGGAGGCTTTGATGGTCACCCCCCTGCGCACCATGGCGCCCGGGGACGTGGATCCCTCGCCAGGGGGAGCCAGCGGTTCCCAGCCGGGGCTGGGAGGAAGCGGCGACGACGTCGTCATCTTGGGGGAGGCGCCGGGGCCGACTCCTCCGACTAGGGCGACCCAAGGCCGCCAGCCTGAGCCTGCGCCCGCACAGTCGGCGGAGGGCGAGCCGGCCGCGGGGGCTGAGGTGGCGGTCCGGGTTCCGCCAAGCCGGCGTGCAGGGAAGGCCGCGTCTAAACCACAGAAGGCCGCGTCGGAGCCACAGCCGGCCGTGGGCTCCAGCTCGTCGGCCCGAGACGCGGAGGCGGCCAGCGCTACCTCGGGGTGGACGCCGGGCGGAGGGACAGCCGTGGTGAACGTCGCTGCACAAGACGTCCGGACCCGGCTGCAAAGCCAAGCCACGGCGCTGAGGCAGTTCACCGACGAATTCCTCGCCACGCAGGCAGCCATCCGGGTTAGTATTCTCATCTTGTTCTTTCTTGATCTTGATTTCTCTCGTGGGGGCGCGTCAGCGCACCCACTAGGTGTAGTCCCCGAGTTCCGAGTCGGCTGCTGAGCAGGCGGCTTGGAACTTCTTGGAGAGTTTGTTTTTGCTGCTTTTGTTCTCACTTCGGTCTTCTGTCCGTCTTGCAGGACTACCACAACCTCCGAGCGGCCGCCTTCAACTCCCAGGCTCGGGAGCTGACTCAGAAGACCGCCGATTTCACTGAAAGCCGAGGTATGTGACTTGATCTTTATCTCATGTGGGGGCGCGTCAGCGCACCCACTGGGTGTAGTCCCCGAGATTCGGGCCGACTGCTGAGCAGTCGGCTCGGATCTTCCTTGATGATTTCTCATTGTTCTTCTTCTTCTTCTATCTCTGCAGCAGCCAACGCCAGTCTGAGGGCACAGCTGGGGGAGTCCCAGACTGCTCTTCGTGCCAAGGACGCGGAGCTCGCCGCCTTGGTGCAGGAGCGCGATCGCCTGGTCAAGAAGTTGGCCGACCAGGAGGAAGGCCACCAGGCGGTGTTGAAGGCTGTGCAGGATCGCGAAGCCACCCTCCAGGCCGAGTTCGAGATGGAGGCGGCCGGCTGGGCAGAGGCCAGGCAGACTCTGGTCTCCGGCTATGGCCAGATCGAGAATCTGGTTGACGGTAAGTCGTCTACCCCTTCGTCCTTTCTTGCCATCTGCCATTTTGACTTGTTTTTCTGATTTGGGTGTTTTTCTTTCCTTTTCTTCTTCGCGCAGAGTACTTCCCCGACTATTCCACTGCCGCCAACCAGGCCATCGAAGCCTGTCGCCAGGCGAAGAGGCAAGCCGGCTTCGAGATCTCGCCAACCGCCGGCCGCTCGCTGGAGGAACAGCTCCTGGCGATCCAGGCTCGCATCCAGCCGGCTCACAGCCTGCTCCGCCGGCTTCAGCGCGCGGGATCGCAGGTCTTGGCCGCCCTCTGGTCCGGCCAAGTGGTCCCTCGCACCCCCAGTCGGACCGCCGACTGGCTGGAGGTAGCAGTCGGCTGCTTCGAGGCTTGGAAGGTGTCAGCGGCTCGCTCCGGCGCCAGGCGGGCGCTGGAGTTCATCAAGGCCTGGTATCCCGGCCTGAACCTGGACCAGCTAGCGACCTGGCGGCAGCAAGCCGATACGGAGCTGGAGCCGGCGCGGCCGGCCATCATTCGGCGGGCTTCAGCGATCGCCGACTACACCGACACCAACGTCTTCGCCCCCGAGGTGGACGACAATGGAGTCGCCCAGCCGGAAGATTGGTTCGGGCTGGACCCGGCGTACGGCGAGGACTCGGCGGAGGAGATCGACTCCAGCGACAAGGGCGAAGAGGAAGAGGAGGAGGAGGGTGAAGACGCCGAGCCGGCTGGTGGAGTAGCCGGCCAGCCTGACCGCGCCTCCAGCACTACGTCGCGTGTGAGTGCGTCTCCTGCCGCGGGAGGTGGTCAAGCCGGGACCAGCTAGGCGGCCACTCCTTCAGCCTGCGAGCTGCCTTCACCGACTAGCTCGGCCTCCAAGTCGCGCCTTAGTCTTCTTTCTTTTGTTTTCCTGTCTTGTTACTTTTGAACAATGTTTGGTTAAGTCTGCACGATTCCACCCACTGGGTGTATTCAAACTTAAGTCTGTTGCCGGCCTGTGGGCGGCTTTATGTATATAAGTTATGCAATCGGTCTTTCCTTGTACTTTTGCTTTTTGTCCCTTTGCTTTTTACCTTTGCCGCCCTCCCTTGGTTGCCGCCTCCCTAGTCAAACAGTTGCTCTGCAATCTGTAGCCGGGGAGTGCCTGGCCGATTGGGGAGGGGGAAGTACTTTTAGCTCTGCCGGACTTAAGCTAAGTTTTTTAGGAAGCCGGCCAGCCGGCTGCTGTGGCAGCCGGCAGGCATATATGGAGGCCGTCTTTTTGCCATATAAGTTAGTTGTTCCTTAGCCGTTTTTCATGTGGGCGTCCTTTCTGTCTTCTCTCTTGCTAGTCGGACAGTCAGTTCTTTGAGCTGCGACTTTCAACAAGAGAGGACTTGGGAGCCGGCGCACTACTTTGCTGACTTCGGGAAGAACTTAGAATATAGCTCAAGGCGGCCAGTCCCCGGGCCGACTAGTCGGACCCGGTGCCGGACAGGAATTCAAAATGTAATAATACATTCATGGATATGACACTCGTCATTCATAGATAAATAAAGGCAGTCCCCGAGTACTGTTCGGGGGGCCTGTTGGTTTGTAACTTAATACAAAAGGGGTAGCGTGATACATACTGCTTTTTCAGCTGTAAAATCGTCTTAGGAGGTTTGCGTTCCATGGTCGCTCCGACTCCTTGCCGGAGTCATCTCTCTTGCGTGCTCTTGGCTTTTGCGCGTCGATCAAGTAGTAGGAGTCGTTGCCGAGTGCCTTGCTGACGATGAAGGGGCCTTCCCAAGGGGCCGAGAGCTTGTGCTGGCCGGCTGTTCGCTGGATCAGCCGGAGCACAAGGTCGCCCTCTTGGAAGGATCTTGGCTTGACCTTGCGGTTGTAGTAGCGGCGCGGGCCTTGCTGGTAGATGGCGGACCGGCTGAGGGCTAACAGCCGGCCTTCTTCCAGTAGGTCGACGCCGTCTTCTCTTGCTTCTTTGGCTTCCTCCTCCGTGTACATGGTGATCCGAGGCGAGTCGAACTCGATGTCTGTTGGGATGACAGCCTCGGCACCGTACACAAGGAAGAATGGAGTGAAGCCGGTTGACTTGTTGGGTGTAGTGCGCAGACTCCAGAGGACAGCCGGCAGCTCTTCGAGCCAGCAGCCGGCCGATCGCTCCAGTGGTACAACCAGTCGGGGCTTAATGCCGGAGAGGATAAGTCCATTTGCTCGCTCGACCTGGCCGTTTGACTGCGGGTGGGCAACGGATGCTAAGTCCAGTCGGATGCCCTGTGTCGCGCAGAAACGTGCCAGTGCGCCTTTGGCGAAGTTCGTGCCGTTGTCGGTGATGATGCTGTGCGGCACGCCGTACCGAGTAGTGATGTCGGTGATGATGCTATGCGGCACGCCGTACCGAGTAGTGATGTCGGTGATGAATGTCACGGCAGTCGGCCCGTTCAGCTTCTTAATTGGCTTGGCTTCAATCCACTTTGTGAACTTGTCCACAGCAACGAGTAGATGTGTCATGCCACCGCGGGCTGTCTTGAAAGGGCCCACCATGTCCAGTCCCCAGACGGCAAAAGGCCAGGTGAGGGGAATGTTCTTGAGGGCAGAAGCCGGCAGGTGTTGTTTGGAACTGAAGACTTGACATCCTCTGCAGCTCTTGACTATTTCTTTAGCATCCTCCAAGGCAGTCGGCCAGAAGAACCCATGGCGGAAAGCCTTGGCCACGAGGGATCTTGAGGCGGCGTGATGGCCGCATTCGCCTTGGTGGATGTCTTTGAGGATTGCCACTCCTTTTTCTGGCTCGACGCAACGCTGGAAGACTCCAGTGACGCTGCGCTTCACAAGCTCCCTGTTGATTATTGTGTATGCTACGGCTCGTCGTTGCACTAGTCTTGCTGCGATCTCATCAGCCGGCAGCTCTCTGCTGACTAGGAACTTGAGGATTTGCTGGGCCCATGAGGGAGGTGTGACTTCTTCTGCTGTTAATGTGGCCACCATGACTCGGGTGGGTGGGTTGGGTGTTGCATTGGAGTCGACCACCGCTTCTTGTGTCGTTGCAGTCCCCGGGCCGACTGCTGCAGTCCCCGGGCCGGGTTCTGAAGTCCCTGGGCCGGGTGCGACTACGTCAGTCCCCAGCGCTTGAGGAGGCGCTGGAGGGAGGCGCCAGTCGGTATGGCTTGTCGGCTGGAGCCGATCCATGCTAGGGCATCTGCTTGGTCGTTGTCGGCCCTTGGCACGTGAAGGAACTCGCACCCTTCGAAGTATCCGCTCATCTGCTGGACGAGGAAACGGTAGCTTGCCATGTTTGCGTCCTTGGCGTCCCAGTCACCAGATGATTGCTGGACCACCAAGTCTGAGTCGCCGTAGCACAGGATCCGGCGTATGCCGAGTTCTTTGGCTAGCCGGAGCCCATGTACGAGCGCCTCGTACTCGGCCACGTTGTTGGAGGCGGCGAAGTGGATCTGCAGCGTGTACTTGAGCTTGTCGCCTTTGGGAGAGGTGAGGACGATGCCGGCTCCCAAGCCGGTGCGCATCTTGGACCCGTCAAAGTGCATCCGCCAATGGGTGGAGTCGGGAGCCGGCGGTAAATACTGGGTCTCGGCCCAGTCGACGAGGAAGTCGGCCAATGCTTGCGACTTGATGGAGGTGCGGGGTTGATAGAAAATCGTGTAGGGCGCCAAGGCAATGGCCTATTTGGCCACCCGGCCGGATGCATCCCGGCTGCCTATGATCTCGGCGAGCGGGGCAGTGCACACGACCGTGATGGGGTGCTCTTGGAAGTAGGGCTTCAATTTCTTGGCAGCGAAGTACACCCCATAGCACATCTTCTGGTAGTGCGGGTAGTTTTGCTTTGAGCTGGACAGTACTTCGCTGAGATAGTAGACCGGCCTCTGGACCAGCTGGGCTCGGCCTTCCTCCGGGCGCTGGACCACAACAATAGTGCTGACGACTCGGCTTGTCGCGGCGATGTAGAGGAGCATGGGCTCCTTCTCAGTCGGCGCAGCCAGGACAGGCGGAGTGGTCAACATTTTCTTCAACTCATGGAAGGCTTGGTCGGCTTGATCATTCCACTCAAAGTGAGTGGACTTCTTCATGAGTCGGTACAGGGGGAGAGCCTTCTCTCCTAGTCGGCTGATAAAACGGTTCAGGGAGGCTAAGCGGCCAGTGAACTTCTACACATCTCGCAGCTTGGTGGGAATCTCCATCCTCTCGATGGCTTTGATCTTGACAGGGTTGCACTCAATGCCGCGTTCGGAGACCAGGAAGCCTAGCAGCTGGCCGGCTGGCACTCCGAACACGCACTTCTCGGGGTTGAGCTTGATCTGGAATCGGCGCAAGTTGGCAAATGTTTCCTTCAGGTCTTCCAGCAAGGTACCGCGCTTCTCTGTCTTCACCACAATGTCGTCTACGTAGACGTGGGCATTTCTGCCGAGTTGTTTCAAGAGACATTTCTGCATGCAACGCTGAAAGGTGGCACCGGCGTTTCTCAAGCCGAATGTCATTGTCAGGTAGCAGAAAGCTCCAAAGGGTGTGATGAAGGCAGTCTTCAGGCGGTCAGCCGGGTCCAACTTGATCTGATGATACCCTGAGTATGCATCCAAAAAACTTAACAGCTCGCATCCAGCTGTGGAGTCTATCACTTGGTCAATCCGTGGCAAAGCAAACGGATCCTTTGGGCAGGCCTTGTTCAAACTTGTGTAGTCTATACACATGCGCCACTTGTTATTCTTCTTCAAAACCAGAACTGGATTGGCAAGCCATTCTGGAAAGAACACTTCCATGATGAAGCCGGCTGCAAGGAGTCGGGCTATCTCTTCTCCCACGATTCTTCGCTTCTCTTCTGATAGTCGGCGGAGGGGTTGCTTGACCGGCTTTGCATCAGCTCGGACATGTAATTTGTGCTCGGCGAAATCCTTCGGGACACCCGGCATGTCCTTTGGGGACCATGCAAAGATGTCTCGATTCTCACGGAGGAAGTCGGCGAGCTCGCCTTCCTATTTACTGTCCAAGTTCGCCCCAATCACGGCGAACCTCTCCGGGTGCTCAGGGTCTAGAGGTATCTTCTTCGTCTCTTTGGCAGGCTGGAAGGAGCCCTGCGCATCACAGTCCTTGGGATTGGGGGACAAGGCCGGCTGCTTGCCGGCCATGGCCACAACCCGTTCCAACATCTTCTTCTCTTCTGCCACCACGAGGGACTCGGCCAGCCGGCTGCTGGCCATGGCACACTCGATGGACTTCTTGTAGTCGCCGGCTACCGTGATGATCCCCTTCGAGCTAGGCATCTTCATCTTCAGGTAGGCATAGTGGGGCACAGCCATGAACTTGGCCAAAGCAGGTCGGCCAAGTTTTGCATGATAGGGGCTCTCCAAATCCACCACCTCGAACCATATTGCTTCCCGGCGAAAGTGATCTTTGTCTCCGAAGAGAACATCCATTTTGATCTTGCCGATTGGAGAGCAAGATAGGCCGGGTACGATACCATGGAAGACGGTGCGGCTCGGCATGAGCTGCTTTGCTTTGATGTTCAGCTTGTCCATGGTATCGCGGTACATTATGTTGATACTGCTTCCGCCGTCTATCAGGACGCGGGAAAATCTGGCAGCTCGCCTCTCCGTCGCAAGGGTGACGTCCAAGACCATAGCATAGGAGCCAGGCGAAGGCATCACCTCTGGGTGGTCGGCCTGGCTCCAGCTGAGGGGCTTTTCCGACCAGTGCATGAACTCAGCGGTGCTAGAGGCGACTGCGTTTACTTCTTGGTGCTACCGGCGTCGGCTGCGCTTGTCGTCGACTTGACTTGTGAAGACGACGTAGGCGTCGTGCGCTTCGGGGAACTCGTCTTGGATGGCGCCGACCGCCGGCCGGGCCGCCGGCTGCTGGGGAGCTGGAGGCGGCGGGCCGGGAGGCGGAGGCGGCACCATCCCTTCGCCCTTGGTGATGCGGGTGAGCCAGTGGCATTTCCGTGTCATATGGTTGGACGGCTTCGCGCCGCTGTGGAACTTGCAGGGAGCATCGAGTGCTTGTTCGTAGGAGAAAGACGGCTGCCAAGGCGGCCGGCCACCCTTCTTCTTGGGAGCGGGCCGCTCTTCGGGCTGCTCGTCTTCAATGGTGGCCACCTGCCGACTGGAGGAAGTTGGCATGGGGCCCTTGCGCTTGTGGTCGTTCTGGTAGGGGCGCCGGTTAGGGTCGCCAGCCGGCGTCTTGGGAGCCGGAGCAACTACTTTCCCCGAGGCGTCCACTCGGAGCTCGGTCTTCATGGAGGAGTCGGCAGTGGCATACTTGTCGGTGGTGATCAGCAACTCATCGAGGGTAGCCGGCTCGTCGCAGAGGAGTCGGTGCTTGAGGAGGGTGCCCTCTCGGCAACCGGCGGTGAAATACTCGATGGCCTAGACCTCGTGCACTCCCTCGCAGGAGTTGCGGAGCTCGGCCCATCGCGTGAGGTAGTCGCGGGTCGACTCGTTGGGCCCTTGGACGCAGAGGGAGAGCTGGCGAGGCTTGGGAGGCCGCTTGTAGGTGCTGGTGAAGTTGCGGACGAAAACTTCGGTGAAGTCCAGCCAGTTGTTGATGCTGTAGGGCTTGAGGTTGTTGAGCCACGTGTGCGCCGTGCCTTGCAGCATCAAGGGGACGTACTTCACGGCGACGCGCCTATTGCCGTTGGCGATGCTGACGGCTGTGGAGTAGTCGATGAGCCAATCTTCCGGCTTCACTGAGCCGTTGTACTTGGGTGTGTCTCTGGGGAGCGAGAACCCCTTGGGGAAGGGCTCGTCGCGGATGCGGGGGCCAAAGCATGGCGGGACGACATCGTCTTCTTCTTCTAATGCCAAGGATCGAGCAAGGCGGTCGATCCTGTGGTGGGCGTCATTCTCGCCGACTCCTTCTCGGCGGCCGAGTCGGTCGCCAAGAGTTGGATGGGTGACAGGCAGTGGAGTGAGGCGTCTTTCTCTTCGAGGCGGGGGAGGAGGCAGGTTTCCTTGGTGCTCTATAGCTCGAGGGCGGCCATCCGCGTCGCGCTCGATGGTAATGCGAGTCCGGCTGCGGCTGGCAGCCGGCTCCTTGTCTTTCTTCTGGCGCGCACCGCTCGCAGTCGGCGAGCGGGACGTCGCAGCGTGCTCCCGGCGCGGGGGATGGCTATCAGCTCGGGCGCCGGCTTCGTGCCGTTCTGCAGCCGCGTCGATCAGCTGCTGGATCCGTCTTGTCATGTAGGGGAGCTCATCGGCTCCCAGCCCATTGAGCTCCTCTGCAGCCGCCTGAGCGGCTCGCAGATTCTCGAGCGGTGTGGCGTAGACGGGGCGATCTGCACCCAGCATGCTGGCAACGGCTGCGCCGCGCTTCTGGACGAAGCCGGCTCGGCTCGGGCCGCCAGGCGGCGGCGTCCCGAAGGCGGTGCGGTCGACTTCGCGCTGGTGGGCCTCGGTGAGGCGTGTCATCGAGGCTATCTTCTTGCCCTCCGCGATGAGGGCAAGGCGGCATGCCTCCAGGGTCTCGGCGTCGGCGTCGGCCGGGATGGGGACGGAGAGGTCGTGCATCGCCGCTTGCTGAGCGTCGCGGGCATTCTCGCCCGAGTTGGAGACGTGGCTGATGACCAGCACTTCGGTGACAGCGCTGCTGCCGCTGTCAGCTCGAGGGAGGGGGTCGTGGAAGACCACCACGTCGGAGGGGTAGGCGTCGAGCGACGCGGTGTCGGAGTCGATGAGAATCGGGTCGGTGGAGCCGACCGACTCCATGTGCGCAGCAGGCTCGCTGGAGACATGAAGTTGGTCGAGGAGGCTGACGAGGCGGCTCTCGGGGTAGTCGGTGCCTGCGTCGGACACAGGCTCGTCGGAGATGCGAGTCTCGCCGAGCAGATCGGCGAGGCGGCTCGCTGCGCAGGCGTCGTCGACGCCATGCAGCGCGTCGAGGCAAGCGCCATCGGGCGCAGCAGGCTGGCTGCGCTCGCAGGGAAGGAAGAGGGTTCCCGTCCAGAACAGGTCTCCGGACGACGGTGCACCTGGCCCCACGGTGGGCGCCAAATGTCGGGTGGTTGGTGCGACATATGCCAAGGGATGGCTTATCATTGTGGGAGCCAATAAAACGTCGCCGGTGCTTGGTAACGGGATGAGGCGAAGACATGCACGCCGGCGAATCTTACCCAGGTTCGGGGCTCTCCGAGGAGATAACACCCCTAGTCCTGCTCTGCGGGGTCTCCGCATGATCACTAGATCGATAAAGGGTAGCTACAATCGCTCCTAGAGCTGTTGGGATCAAGGGAGAAGAAGAACAAGGCTAGCTCTTGCTTCTCTCTATCTATGGTGTGTGTGCTATGCGTGGGTGTTAACCTAGAAGCCAACTATGCTCCAAGGCCAATCCAGAAGCCAACCCTTTGCATGGGTGCTCCGGGGGGTTTATGTAGGCCTACCCCCCGGGGGTACAATGGTAATCCGACTGGGATCTGGTCCCAGCCGTCAGTGTCTACGCTCGCCGGCTTCTCCGCCGGCTGCTGGGTCCCGCCGGCTGCCGGCTACTTGGTCGACAGGCCGGTCCCACCGCCTAGGGTTTTGTCGGCGGCTGCTTACTGTAGCCGCGCCTCTGATGATGAGGGCTTTGTCGAGGTGAGCGTGGCTACAGTGGGCCGCCTCGGGGGCTATCACTGTAGCCTCACCTCGTCTTGTCTCCTTAATGGGGCTCCTGCTTCGAGGAAGGGAGTAGCCGGCTTCTGGAGGCCGGCTATACTCCTGGCCGACTAGGAAAAGCTGGGCCGCCTTCACGCCTCTCTCTGGCTGAAGGGGCCCGCAACCCTTGGGCCGTACAGGAGTGGGTCGTGGATGACGTCGAGGCCAGCATGGCTACAGTTCCGAGCCGCACGGGGGACGTCCCTCCCGTACGGCCTCCTGTAGCCATGCCCGCCTCGGGCTTCGGGGGTTGTGGGCCGCACTGTGGCCACACCCCGTCACGTCGCCGTTATGTAGGAGTGGTTGTGGTCTTGGCCGGCTTCTAGGAGTCGGCGTCCTTCTGGCCGACTTCTTGGAGTCGACCACCCCCCCAGTTCGTCCTAGGGAGGAGTCGGTGAGGCTGGGTCGCCTTCCGGGAGTCGGCTTTAGTGGTAGCCGGCCGGGGAAGGCGGCCCAAATGCTTGGAGTGCTTGAAGGCCCAAAGGCCTGATAAATTTTCTGAAGAGCCAGGGGTAGTCGGCTAGGCTACCCGTGGCCATTTACTCCGACAGGTCCCATCGAGTTGATCATGTCGGTCCCACCGAGATTCCTAACGTTCACATTTTGAACTGAATCGGTCTCACCCAGTTCTTCTATTCGGCCTGACTGAGTTGGGTCAAATGTGTGTATAGATTTTGTGTGGAGGCTATATATACCCCTCCACCCCTTCGCTATTCAAGAGGGAGCCATCAAAATGTGCCTACACTTCCACTACTCATTTTCTGAGAGAGAACCACCTACTCATGTGTTGAGACCAAGACATTCCAATCCAACCACAAGAATCTTGATCTCTAGCCTTCCCCAAGTTGCTTTCCACTCAAATCATCTTTCCACCATAGCCAAATTTGTGAGAGAGAGTTGAGTGTTGGGGAGACTATAATTTGAAGCACAATAGCAAGGAGTTCATCATCAACACATGTAACAGCCTGGATTTTGGCCCTTTTCTTTTTCTTTTAATTTATTTGGTTTTTGGTTTGTTTTTCTTTTTGGAGTGGTTCTGTGGCCTTGCCACCTGGGAAATCATCCTCATTTCCCCTCCCAAGTGGCTCATCATTTTCAAACCTTTCCAATATCATGTCACTTCACTCCTTGACCAATCTTTTTCTAGAAAATATTCCTTTTTCTATTAAAGGAATAACCCTGTCTGCCCTAGGTTGTTTTCACAACCTATATTTCTGTCACTCCCAAAAATCCCAATTAATTCTCATAATTCCTTTGGGGCATATGTTGCTCAAATATGCCCAAACTTTCCTGTCCTAGTCCAAGAATAATTCCCCAATAATTATTCTTCATTTCTATCCAGAGTGGCATTTTGTGAAGGAAATGCCACCTATCCAATCTTTTTTACTCCCAAACTTGTTGGGCATTCTCTTATGTCCAAATAATTGCCTCATGCCAAAATTCAACTTTATTTGCCTAGCCAATCTTCCTTAGTGATTTTTCAAAGTTTCTGTCAACCAGAAGCCAGTGTGAAGGAAGTGCTAGCTAGGCTTATCCAAATGAGTTGAAATTTTGCATGCCTCTTCATGTGCTCATATAATTATCCTCCTCCAAATTTCAGCACCATCCAATCATCTATGTGAGCACAGGACCAAATCTTTGATAGTGGCAAAATTTTCAGGTTGTGAAGCAAGTGCATGTTATATTGCTTCACAAATCCTGATAAATTACCAGATCATTCTCCTACCTATATAACCTCTCTCCACCAAATTTGGCACCATTTCACCTAGCCAATATTTCTCCAAAATTCTTGCAAGATTCTGGTCAGTGAAGATAGCTGTGAAGAAAGTACCATTTTGGTAAATCCAATTGGTATGAAATTGTTACAGCTTCTTACTATGACCAAATCACTAAGCCTTGCCAAATTTGAGCTCAAGTGGAATCACCATGTGAGTGCTTCTTCCTGTTTTTGCTTCTGGACCAGTTTATGTGGTTGTTAAGCAACTACATTAAATCTTGATCCAAATATCCTCAAAGTTACCAGGATGAAAGTCCTTTTACCTAAACCTCGCAGACAACTCCATTGCTCCCAATCATCTTCCTATTGATCACCAGTGCTCACTCAAGTTTACTGGAGTAAACTTCAGAGGGTGATTACCAGTTAACCATAGCAGTTTTCACCATACTACCACCGTAGTTGAGACCTCCCCAGGAAGGATAAACCCCCAGACATTGTTTGACCGGCCGTGTGGCACTGTGTGCACCAGTGCATGCGGTGATCACGAGTTTTGGCATGCCATGCGCGCGCTCTGCTGGCGTTGGCCGCGTCCAGGGCGTCTTCTAGCTCCGACCCCTCTCCCTCTCGTCGTCTTCGCGCTCCTAAGTGTGTCTAACAGTTTTACCGTGTCGTCGCCGTCCTCCTGGAGCCATCCCCCCATCCGTCAGCCCCTCCGTCAGCGCTCGTCGCCCCACGCCCAAGGGTGCACTTTGGTCGACCGAGATTTAATGGCGTTCGGCTGCTTCTCTCCTGCGCCCCTCGGCCCCTCCTGCCCTGTGCGTCTCTGTAGCTCGTCCGTTGCCTCCCTCGTCGCCCCATCCCTCCCCGTGATCGCTGGCCTCGCCAGAGCGTTGGCCGGATCCCCACGGCACCACCCGAGCTCGGCCTCCCTCGCCCGGCTATATATAGCCATCCCCGGCCTCATCCGAGCTCACCAACCACCTCACAACCCTCCTCTAGTCCTGCCTAGCCACTTCCCCAAGCTCGAGGAGCTCCCGTTGCCCTCCCATGGCCGAAGCCTCGCCACGGTGCTCCGCTCAAATTTGGTCGACCCGAGCCACCCCTCCACTCCCTGTCCTCACCCACTTCTTCCCCGTGCTCCGGCGACCCTCTCCAGCTCCTCCGTTCTTCGCCGGAGTGCCTCAGGCCGCCGTTCCCAAGATCGCCCGCCGCCTCCCCTGCTCCCTGTTGCCGCGGGCACGGCCGCCCTGCTCTTTACCCTGCGCGGCTGCTGCACCGGGCGGGTACGGCCCTCCATCCCGAGGCCGCCGGTGCATCTAGTTCGGCCGGAGACGCCCGGAGTCGCCGGGGCTCATCGCCGGCGCGTCTCGGCCTCGCCTCGCCTCTGTCTTCATCGGGCGGTGGAGGAGAACGAAGAAGGAGACGAGCTAGGCGGGCCCCACCTCCCACGCGACCCCACCCGGCAGCCACACGCATTGACCCCTCCCCCGCCACGCCAGATAAGTGGAAACACATTTCATTTAATACGTTTCTGTTTAGTGAAAGCATATTTCTGTCTTAGTTCGGTGGCAAATTCGTTTTCTTTAAGAGAAGGCACATTTTCATTTAATTACTGCTAGGAATATGTTTTCTCTGCTCTGCGTATTTTCTGAGAATGCGTTTTCTGTTTTCTCACTCACGGGCCTGTTTGTAGGAATCTTTTTTTACAGATTGGTCCCTGAACTTCGTCGGCCTATAACTTTTTGATCCCAACTCCAAATGAGGTGAATCAAAAGCCCACTTCTTCGTTTCGTCGAGCCCGTTCTGTTGGTATCATTTTCACCATGTGTTAAGATTCTGAAAATGACCATTTTTCCCTTGCACCAAATCAGCTCCCTCTGAGAGAGTACGTTTTCCGGCGATTCTTTCCGCGAGCTTCTCGCACTTTCTCCTGGTGATTTCTTCCACCCCAGGCAAGCCACACCCTCCATTTGCATGATTGCAATGCAGTTACATGGTTTATTTATTTGAACTTGTTTAAAATATTGCATTAGCTACGTAGGATTTGTTCATGGCATTTCTCGGAGTATGGTTTTGATCTTGATATTGCCATGATATTGCTTGGAGTTCTAGGACTTATGTTTTGATGATTATGTGGATGACATGTGCCTTTGGATTCTTAGTGGCTATTATGATTATTTTCATGACGGTATCTGGTATTACTTTGGAGTATTACTTTGGATATCATGTTGCCTTTGGTTATTAGTGGCTAGTGTTAGTTTTATCATGATGCTAGTTGATATTATGTTTTGGAGTATGATGATGGAGATGATGCTTGCATGTGGATCATAGTTGTATAGTTAGTTCTTGATATTTGAGTTGTAGTATTATCGTTCTTGGATTCATCATGATAGTAGTGTTATACTGTCCTCGGAGTATTTTGATATGACGATATTAAGCTTTGGATTATTTGTTGGATATTGCTATGACTTGGATTATAGGTTGATAGATGACATCGGAGTATCAATCATTGCTATTATATTTTGGGGTTAAATTCCATCATTAAGTTGGTCAGGTGCCACTGAATCAGGCTTTTTCCAGTGCAACCACATTTGCCTTTTATGGGAAGGCCCTAATGCGGTCTATTGTCGTGCCTCTCGCCGGTGCCTCCAACGAGGGAAGGTTATGGGCATGCGGTACCCTGGCCTGGTAAGCAGACATAACCTTGTGTGCCCGTTGTTGTTGTTATGGATCTGGGTCCCCGTTTGGGAGCGTTTATGTTTTGGCCACGACGGTGGTCGTTGTGTCTTTGGTAGACACGGGGCCACCCAGGACTAGCCCAGTGGGGAGTGAGTCGGAGTGGCCGGGAGAGTGTCATGGCAGTAGGTCGGTTTTGTCGGAACGCCGTTGGTCCACCCGAATGGGAGTGCGAGGCCATGGGTTCCGTGGTATGGGTAAAGTGCGCTACCTCTACAGAGTGTGTGTGTTTAATCTATCGATAGCCGCATCCTCGGTCATGGGCATAAGTTCGTACTAGGTCACACCGTTCGATCAACACTCACACGACGGAATGACTTATAGGTGATATATATTTATATGTTGATATATGTGAGCAGTAACAGTTTGGCAGGATGTTGATGATGATGTTGGAGACCAAGTGTTGGTCATGGTAGTGATCGCCGGAAAGATCACCGTTTGAGACCAAGTGTTGGTCATGGTAGTGATCGCCGGAAAGATCACCGTTTGGTTTTGATCACGAGGTGATCGAGATGGTATATTGCTTGGACGGTTAGCCAAGAGAGATATGGTTATGGAAATATGAGATGGTGATTTATCAGTATTGTATCAATTTCATACCATGCTTAGTAGTCGCTTCATCATGGTAGTTGTTAATTAATTAACCTGTTAATGCTATGTTATTGTCTTGCCTTGATGTTTATGGTTGTTGTGAGCTTGCAAGTACATTCAATGTACTGACCTGGAGTGTCATGCCAAATTGTAGGTGATGCCGTGGTTGCTTGATTGCTTGTCGTGGTTTCCGTTCGTGCGAGCTAGATCGTGTCCCAGCCAGAGTCCCTGCGGAGTGGAGTTCACCACCTTCGTCGTTGTTCCGCTGCTAGAAGTATTCCGCTGCTATGAGTTGTTTCGCCGCTAGCATAGAGCAAGTGTAGTATCGCAGGCGTAGTGTCGCCGTGCTGATGTGCTTCCTTGTAACATCAGACCCTTGTATTATTATTCTTGTAATAAGAGCTGATTTGTTCTATGTCAAGTAGTGATGTATTCCAGAGACTTCTCCTCGATCTCTGGGCTGGAATACGGGGCGTTCCGGTTTCTTTGAGCTGGGGTGCGACAACACACCATCTATTACCTTTTGGAGAGTGGTGTCTCCTAGATTGGTTAGGTGTCACTTGGGAGCCTCCGACAAGATTGTGGAGTTGAACCAACGAGTTTGTAAGGGCAAGGAGACCGCCTACTTCGTGAAGATCTACCTGAGTGAGGCAAGTCCTTCGTGGGCGATGGCCATGGTGGGATAGACAAGGTTGCTTCTTCGTGAACCATTCATGGGTGGAGCCCTCCGTGGACTCGCGCAACCGTTACCCATCGTGGGTTGAAGTCTTCATCAACGTGGACGTACAATAGCACCACCTATCGGAACCATGCCAAAAATATCCGTGTCTACATTGCGTTTTCCTTCTCCAAACCCTTCCCTTTACCTTCATATGCAATGTTTTACTTTCCGCTGCTACACTCTTAGAATTGCATGTGTAGGTTGATTGCTTTACTTGTGCTAAGTTGCTAAAATCTGCCAAGACATAAAATTGGGAAAAGGCTAGATTTTTATTTGGTCAAGTAGTCTAGTCACCCCCCTCTAGACCTACTTTCGATCCTACATACTCTCGCGCAATGACAAGTGAATAAACACTCATCCTGAGAATTACACATCTAGCATGGAAAAATATCGGCCACCCCCAACCGTTTCATGAGCGGTGCGAGCACACAAAAAGAAAATTATTTTGAAAATTAGAGATGGCACATACAAATTTGCTTAGAACGGCACGGAAATACCGCATATAGGTAGGTATGGTGGACTCATATGGCAAAACTTGGTTTAAGGATTTTGGGTGCACAAGTAGTATTTCTACTTAGTACAAGTGAAGGCTAGCAAAAATATTGAGAAGCAACCAACCAAGAAACGAAAAATCACATAAGTGAACATTAAGCATAACTAACACCGAATAATGCACCACAAGTAGGATGCAATTTCATTGCATAACTATTGACTTTCGTGCTTGCATATAGGGAATCACAAACCTTAATATCAATATGCTTACTAAAGCATAATTACTCACCAACATGACTCACATATCACTATCATCATATCTCAAAACTATTACAAATAATCAATTTTATTTTGTCCAATGATCTTCATGAAAGTTTTTATTATATCCCTCTTGAATATCTATCACTTGGGACTAGTTTCATATATTGCAATTGCTTTTGACAAGCTCAAATAAATTTAAGTGAAGAACATGAGCATAAAATGTTCTTCTCTCAAAATAATATAAGTGAAGCATGAGAGAATTTATTCAAAATATATTAAAGCACACCATGCTCAAAAATATATAAGTGAAGCACTAGAGCAAAAGACAAACTACTCCAAAAAGATATAAGTGAAGATCAAGTGAGTAGTTAAGTAAATAGGTAGCTATGTGAGGACTCTCTCTTATTAAAAACTTTCATATCTAAGTATTTTATTAAAACAGAAAGCAAAACAAAATAAAAGGACATTCCAAGAATAGCACACATCATGTGAAGAAGCAAAAACTTAGGCTCAACCGAGGCTAACCGATAATTGTTGATGAAGAAAGGTGGGATGCCTACCGGGGCATCCCCAACAAGCTTAGATGCTTGAGACTTCTTGGAATATTAACTTGGGATGCCTTGGGCATCCCCAATCTTGATCTTTTGTGTCTCCTTAATTCCTTTTATATCACGGTTTCCTAAATCTTAAAAACTTCATCCACACAAAACTCAACAAGAACTCGTGATGTAAGTTAGTATAAATCAACGCAATAACCTTATCATTCTCTAATGTAGCAAATCAATAAAATTATTATTTAACATTGCATACTAAATGCCTCTGCAAATTTAATAGTCCTATCCTCAAATAGAATCATTAAATAAGCAAACATAACAGCAATCTATCAAAACAGTACAGTCTGTAAAGAATGCAAGAGTATCAATACTTCTGTAACTCTAAAAATTCTGAAATTTACCACACTGTAGAAAATTTGGCATAGCTTATTGTGCAAAAAGATTCAACATTTTATCACATTCTGACTTTTCTGAAGAATTTTTGCAACAGCAATAAACTTTCTGTTTTGAAACAGCAACTCATATACTTGCAAGATAAGCATGGTAAAGGCTATCCTTGCCACTTTTATTGAAATAAAAGATGCAAAACATTATTCTAAATAACAACAAACAAATCAAAACAAAATAAAATGACGCTCCAAGCAAAACTCATATCATGTGACGAATAAAAATATAGCCTCAAGTAAGATCACCGATATTGTTGGAGACGAAAGAGGGGATGCCTTCAAGGGTATCCCCAAGCTTAGTTTCTTGTAACTCCCTTGAATATTACCTTGGGGTGCCTTGGGCATCCCCAAGCTTAGGGTCTTGTCACTCCTTATTCTCCTCATACCAATATCTCACCCAAAACTTGAAAACTTCAATCACACAAAACTTAACGGAACTTCGTGAGATAGGTTAGTACGATAAAGAGCAAACCATTCACTTTGGTACTGTCAAAGACAAGATTCATAATTGTTCTCACACAATGCCTACTGTACCATATCATTTCCACAATTTATATTAAGCAATGTAAGCCATAGAAACTAGAAAACAAGCAAACTATGCATCGAAAACAGAATCTGTTAAAAACAGAAGAGTTGTAATGATCTGGATAACTACCATACATCAACTACTCCAAAAATTCTGAAAATTTAGGACAACATAGAATATTTGTATATCAACCATCTGTAAAAAAATCATAATTTATCACGTTCCAGTGAATTTAAACAATTCTATCACTGGAAGCAAAAGTTTCTGTTTTTGCATAGAATCAAGTTAACTATCATCCACACTATCCCAAAGGCTTTACTTGGCACTTTATTGAAACAAAAGCTATAAAACATGATTACTACAGTAGACTAATCATGTGAACACACAAAACAATACGTAAAAGTGTTGGGTTGTCTCCCAACAAGCGCTTTTCTTTAATGCCTTTTTAGTAGGCATGATGATTTCAATGATGCTCGCATAAAAGATAAGAATTGAAACATAAAGAGAGCATCATGAAACACATGGCAAGCCCATTTAAGTCTAACATACTTCCTATGCATAGGTATTTTGTGAACAAACAAACTATGAGGAGCAAGAATCAACTAGCATAGGAGGGCGAAACATGCATAACTTCAAAACTTTCAACACAGATAGGAAACTTGATATTATTGAGATATGTAAAAGCATATGTTCCTCTCTCATAATAATTTTCAGTAGCATCATGAAGAAATTCAACAATGTAACTATCACATAAAGCATTCTTTTCATGAACCACATGCATAAAAAATTTATTACTCTCCAGATAAGCAAATTTATTCTCATTCGTAGTAGTGGGAGCAAACTCAACAAAATAACTATCATGAGATTGAAAATTAAAATCATGATGACAAGTTTCATGGTTATCATTATTCAATATAGCATACATGTCATCACCATAATCATCATAGATAGCAACTTTGTTCTCATAATCAATTGAAACCTCTTCCGAAATAGTGGATTCATCATTAAATAAAGTCATGACCTCACCAAATCCATTTTCATCAATATAATCATCATAAATAGGAGGCATGATTTCATCATAATAAATATTCTCATCAAAACTTGGGGGACTAAAAATATCATCTTCATCAAATATAGCATCCCCAAGCTTGTAGATTTGCATATCATTAGCATCATGGATATTCAAAGAGTTCATACTAACAACATTGCAATCATGCTCATCATTTATGCCAAACATTTTATTGAATTCTTCTTCTATCAATTGAGCATAATTTTCCTTTCCATCATTTTCACGAAAGACATTATAGAGATGAATAATATGATGCAACCTCAAATCCATTTTTTGTACTTTTCTTTTTATAAACCAAACTAGCGATAAAATAAGAAACTAAAAGATTCAATTGCAAGATCTAAAGATATACCTTCATGCACTCACCTCCCTGGCAACGGCGCTAGAAAAGAGCTTGATGTCTACCACACAACTTGTTCTTGTAGACACGTGTTGGGCCTCCAAGCGTGGAGTTTTGTAGGACAGTAGCAATTTTCCCTCAAGTGGATGACCTAAGGTTTATCAATCCATGGGGGGCATAGGATGAAGATGGTCTCTCTCAAACAACCTTTCAACCAAATAACAAAGAGTCTCTTGTGTCCCCAACACACCAAATACAATGGTAATTTGTATAGGTGCACTAGTTCGGCGAAGAGATGGTGATACAAGTGTAATATGGATAGTAGATATTGATTTTTGTAATAGTAAAAATAAAAAACAGCAATGTAGCAAGTAACAAAAGTGAGCACAAACGGTATTGCAATGCTTGAAAATGAGGCCTAGGGTCCGTACTTTCGCTAGCGTAATCTCTCAACAATGCTAATCTAATTGGATCACATAACCATCCCTCAACGTGTGATGAAGAATCACTCGAAAGTTCTTATCTAGCGGAGAACATAATAAGAAATTGTTTGTAGGGTACTAAACCACCTTAAAGTTATTCTTTCTATTCGGTCTATTCAAGAGTTCGCACTAAAATAATGCAACGTTATTCTTTCTGTTCGATCTATCCAAGAGTTCGTACTAAAATAACACCATATGATACGCATCAACCAACTCTAATGTCACCTAGATACGCCAAATGTCACCACAAGTATCCATGAGTTAATTATACGATGCGCATCAAACAATTTTAGATTCATAATACTCAATCCAACAGAAAGAACTTCAAAGAGTGCCCCAAGATTTCTACCAGAGAAACAAGGACGAGAACGTGCATTAACCCCTATGCATAGATTACCCCAATGTCACCTCGGGAATCCGCGAGTTGAGTGCCAAAACACATATCAAGTGAATCAATATGATACCCCATTGTCACCATGGGTATTCATAGAAAGACATACATCAAGAGCTCTCAAATCCATAAAAGTATTCAATCCGATAAAACGAAATCTCAAAGGGAAAACTCAATTCACAACAAGATAGAGAGGGGAAAACACCATATGATCCAACTATATTAACAAAGCCCGCGATACATCAAGATTGTGCCATCTCAAGAACACGAGAGAAAGAGAGAGATTAAACACATAGCTACTGGTACAAACCCTCAGCCCCGAGGGTGGACTACTCCCTCCTCATCATGGTGGCCACCGGGATGACAAAGATGGCCACCGGTGATGATTTCCCCCTCTGGTAGAGTGCCAAAACGGGGTCTAGATTGTTTTTTCGTGTTACAGAGGCTTGCGGCGGCAGAACTTCTGATCTAGGGTTATCTTCGGGGGTTTTGGAATATTTGGGAATTTATAGGGTGAAGAGGCGGTGCGTGAGGCCACCGAGGTGGGAACAACCCACCAGGGCGCGCCTGGGTGTGCCCCCCTCGAGGCACCCCTCTGGTACTTCTTTGGCCCACTAGATATCTTCTGGTCCAAGAAAAATCTCTAAAAAGTTTCGCTGCGTTTGGACTCCATTTGGTATTGATTTTCCGCGGAGTAAAAAACAAGCAAAAAACAGTAACTGCCACTGGGAACTATGTCAATAGGTTAGTCCCAAAAAATAATATAAAGTTGCTATAAAATGATTGTAAAACATCCAAGAATGATAATATAACAGCATGGAACAATAAAAAATTATAGATACGTTGGAGACGTATCATTGACTAAACCTCTTCCACGAGCAAAACATGATCAGCACCAAGACTTCATGGGTGTTAGATTCATTACGATGTAAACTAGATTATTGACTCTAGTGCAAGTGGGAGACTGTTGGAAATATGCCCTAAGGCAATAATAAATTGGTTATTGCTATATTTCCTTTTTCTTGATAAATGTTTATTATTCATGCTAGAAGTGTATTGACCAGAAACTTAGATACATGTGTGAATACATAAACAACACGATGTCCCTAGTAGGGCTCTACCAGACTATCCCGTGATCAAAGATGGTTAAGGTTTCTGATACGTCTCCAACTTATCTATACTTTTTGATTGTTCCATGCTATTATATTATCTGTTTTGGATGTTTTATATGCATTAGTATGTTATTTTATATTATTTTTGGGACTAACCTATTACCTAGAGCCCAGTGCCAGTTTCTGTTTTTCCTTGTTTTTGAGCTTCGTAGAAAAGGAATACCAAATGGAGTCCAAACGGAATAAAACTTCACGATGATTTTTCTTGGACCAGAAGACACCCAGGAGACTTGGAGTTCAAGTCAGAAGAGCCACGAGGCGGCGACAAGGGTGGAGGGCGCACCTAGGGGGTAGGGCGCACCCCCTACCTTGTGGGCCCCTCGTGAACCCCCTGACCTAGTTCTGCCTCCTATATATTCACATATATTCCCAAACCACCAGAAGAATCCACGAAAACACTTTTCCACCGCCGCAGCCTTCTGTTCCCATGAGATCCCATCTTGGGGCCTTTTCTGGCATCCTACCGGAGGGGGATTAGATCACGGAGGGCATCTACATCAACTCTATTGCCCTTCCGATGAAGCGTGAGTAGTTTACCTCAGACCTACGGGTCCATAGCTAGTAGCTAGATGGCTTTCTCTCTCTCTTTGATTCTCAATACCATGTTCTCCTCGATGTTCTTGGAGATCTATCCGATGTAATCTTCTTTTGCGGGGTGTTTGTCGAGATCCGATGAATTGTGGATTTATGATCAGCTTATCTATGAATATTATTTGAATCTTCTCTCAGTTATTATATGCATGATTTGTTATCTTTGTATTTCTCTTCGAATTATCGGTTTGGTTTCGCCAACTAGATTGGTTTTTCTTGCAATGGGAGAGGTGCTTAGCTTTGGGTTCAATCTTGCGTGATTTCACCCAGTGACAAAGAGCGAGACACGTATTATTAAATTGTTGCCATCGAGGATAAAAAGATGGGTTTACATCATATTGCATGAGTTTATTCCTCTACATCATGTCATCTTACTTAAGGCGTTACTCCGTTCTTTATGAACTTAATAATCTAGATGCATACTGGATAGCGGTCGATGTGTGGAGTAATAGTAGTAGATGCAGGCAGGAGTCGGTCTACTTGACACAGACGTGATGCCTATATTGCATAATCATTGCCTTGGATATCGTCATAACTTTGCGCTTTTCTATCAATTGCTCGACAATAATTTGTTCACCCACCGTATTATTTGCATTCAAGAGAGAAGCCTCTAGTGAAACCTATGGCCCGGGGGTCTATTTTCCATCATACTAGTTTTCGATCTACTATTTTGCAATCTTTTACTTTCAGATCTATAAACCAAAAACCTCTAAAATATTTTATCTTTTGTTTAGTTTTATTTATCTATCTCTATCAGATCTCACCTTTGCAAGTGACCGTGAAGGGATTGACAACCCCTTTATCGCGTTGGGTGCAAGTGTTTGATTGTTTGTGCAGGTATTGGTGATTTGTGCGTTCTTCTCCTACTGGATTGATACCTTGGTTCTTAACTGAGGGAAATACTTATCTCTACTTTGCTGCATCACCCTTTCCTCTTCAAGGGAAAAACCAACGCAAGCTCAAGAAGTAGCATTTCCTAACCATAGACATGAGTTGTCATTTGATAACAGGATCACATCATTAGGAGAATGATGTGATGGACAGACCCAACCGTAAGCTTAGCAACAGATCATATCGCTTAGTTATTTTCTATAGCTTTTTCATGTCAAGTATCTGTTCCATAGACCATGAGATCGTGAAACTCCCTAACACCGGAGGAATACTTAGTGTGTATCCAAACGTCACTTCATAAAGGTGCTCTACAGGTATCTCTGAAGGTGTTTGTTGGGTTGGCGCGGATCAAGACTAGGATTTGTCACTCCGTATGACAGAGAGATATCTCTGGGCCCTCTGGTAATACAACATCACAAGAATCTTGCGAGCATGTGACTAATGAGTTATTCATGGGATCTTGTATTACGGAACAAGTAAAGAGACTTGCCGGTAACGAGATTGAACTAGGAATGGAAATACCGACGATCGAATCTCGGGCAAGTAACATATTGCTGGACAAAGGGAATAACATATGGGATTAACTAAATCCTTAACATCGTGGTTCAACCGATGAAGATCTTCGTGGAATATGTAGGAACCAATATGGGCATCCCGGCCCTGCTATTTGTTATTGACCGGAAAGGTGTCTTGGTCATGTCTACATGATTCTCGAACCTGCAAGGTCGCACGCTTAACGTTCGATGATGCTAGAGTAGAATTGGGTTATTTGTATTGGTGACCGAAAGTTGTTCGGAGTCTCGGATGAGATCCCGGACATCATGAGGAGCTCCGGAATAGTCCTTGGGTAAAGATTTATATATGGAAAGTCATTTTTTGGGATTCCAAAAAAGGAGTTTTTCGGTATTGTACCGGGAAACTTCCGAAGGATTCTGGAGGGGTCCGGAAGTTCACAACTGGGTCCACCACGTCCCGAGGGCCAGCATGGGCTAAGGTGAGGTGCCCTAGCCTCTTTGGGCTTGGCGCACGAGCCCTCAAGACACATGCGGTCAAGGGGGAAAGAGTCCCAGCTCCGTACGTCGGAAGGGGGGAAGGACTAGGAGTCCAACTCTTCCCCCTTGGTGCGTCAGCCATATGAGGTGGAGGGGCTGGACTCCTAGCCCTCCCATGCAAATAAATAAAGGGGAAGGGGTGCAGCAAAGCTCCCCAACATATTGGACTTGGCTGCTGCCCCATTTCTCCCTCCCGTCATTATCCTCGTCCCTAGTTTTTCGCTTAGCGAAGCGCTGCCGGAATTCCACCACCACCATCACCACCATGCCATCGTGTTGTTTGTGATCCCATCTACACCTCCACCCTCGCTTGCTGGATCAAGGAGTCGGAGACATCACCGAGCCGCACGTGTGCTAAACTCGGAGGTGTCGTCCGTTTGGCGCTAGATCGGTTTGGATCATGATCGGATCGCGAAGAGTACGACTACACCAACTGCGTTTTATACGCTTTCGCTTTAGGTCTACAAGGGTATGTAGACACACTCTCCTCTCGTTGATAAGCATCTCCTATATTAGATCTTGGGTGTTCATAGGATTTTTTTTATTTTCATGCAACCTTCCCCTTCAAGAAGAGCTTTGGTGGCCATCCAAAGGATTATCCGAAATATCCTTTCGGGAGGACAGGTTATTCGTCCTATTCTTCCTCTCCTTTCGGCGAGTGGAGTTGGGCTGAGAGGAAGAACTCTGAGGATCTACCGATATCGTATCCGAGGCATCTCCCTGGAAAGGCAGGTTCTTCGTCCTATTCTTCCTTTCCTTGATCTGCATCGCGCCTGAGGTATCCTCTCAGGAAAACATACTTTTAGTCATGCTCTTCCTCTCCTTCCCTCTTACCGGAACCTCGGCTAGAAGTCTTTCAGGTATGGGAATCCTGGGATCCCCTGGCAGTGGGGCTGGGGACTTCATCTTCTCGGCCCGTATGCGCCAAACCTATGTCAAGTAGAGATGCAGTCAACCGCCATATAGTAAAGAGAGACGGTTGTGAAAGAGAAACTCGATTGAGATTAACATGAAATCACCTCGGCGATAGGAAGGTGTCGGTGTACAAAAGTAGGGGCCTTCTGTACCCCTTTACTTGTGCATGGGCAGTTGCAGCCACGCCTGAGGCCGGGCTTGGCGGGGCAGAGGGAGGAAAGGTACAAGGCTGCCGAGGCAGCACTCAAGCCAGAAGCATGAAGAGCAAAGGGGCAAGGTGGATTCCCCCGGCAAGACCCTTGCCGGGGCAGCCTACACAGTCCCGGCAAGAGCCTTGCCGGGGCAACTTGCCCAACACCAGCAAGGCCGCCACCCTTGAGCCTGAGAGTCCTGACACCATCGACAACCATCAAGACCAAGGCTCGGGGGCGCCTGCGTGGTGGCATGCAGATCTTTGTGAAGACCAAAGGCCTGCAAATCTAGATGGGAACCAGAAGACAAGGACCCCCGGCGAGATCCTTGCCGAGAGGCCCCCGGCAAGATCCTTGCCGGGGACGCCCACAAGACCCCGGCAAGACCTTTGCCGACCCCGACAAGACTCTTGCCGGGGACATCTGCGGGGCCACAACCAGACCCGCACCTACCAAGGTTTCGCTGACCCACGGCCGTTCCGACGTGGCAACCAGCCTGCCAGACTAGGCACGCACCTACGTGACAGCAAGCAACCTCTAGGCCAACCAGTCGAGCACCTGCGTGGTGGCATGCGGATCTTCGTGAAGGCCCTCCCACCGCACCAGTGCAGCAGCCAGCCTGCCCGCATGGCACTGCATGCCTCATCAACTTGGACGCGCGTCGAAGCAAGGCGAGGCGGCGATGGATGGGACGAGCTTCATTGCCGTCCCCGATAAAGCAAGAGGACACGTAGGAAGCGCATTAAATGCGGTTGTCCCACGATGTCAGGCGATAAGCTTGTACACTGTAGATGCTTTCCACCTCCTGTGTGCCACTGTGGCGACCCCTTTGACATATAAAAGGAGGCCCGAGGCGTACTGAGGGAGGATTCGGACTTTTTGAGCTGGGTGTGCATTGCAGCTAGTTCAAGAGCTCAAGAACACCAAATATACACCAAAAGCAGGACTAGGGTATTGCGCGTAGTTTGCGGCCCGAAACTGGGTAAAAATCCCCACATTGATCTTCTAGACCCGCTCTTTGCGCAGCTCCGCGCCCCGCCAACCGTAATAGGGATTCCCTGTGATCCCATAGGTGTCGTTTCCCCTGACATCCTTGACGCGCCAGGTAGGGGCGCGAGCTGTAAAAATCCGGTTTTGAAGCCAACGCATCGACTCCCTCATCGGGATGGCTCGAGAGAAGAAGGCAACGTCGATCACCCACGCTCTGGTACCGTCCGCAGCCGCAACAGTCATCCGCGTGGCGACGGAAAAGCTAAGTCACGCAAAACCTTGAGCAATTTCTTCCTTTTAGAAGGTTACTCTCCTTGAAACATCTTGTTCCTTGTACCAAAAACCTGCGCAATGGAACCCTTCCGCTTTCGGCAACGCCCTTGTTCTGTTTCGAGTCCGCTCAACAGTTCGAGCGGCCGCGCTGAGAATGGCAAGGTGGTTTGCCTGCAGCAAGCGCCCCCCGGTAGGCTGCTAAGGATCCGTCCTCAAAGCGCCATAGCATGGGTTTACGCATCGGCAAACCTATCCAACTAGGCGTAGGTTGTGTACATACAAGGAAAGATCGAACTGGAAGATAGCATGCTTCATTTCAAAGTACTGTAGAGTTATATTACATCAACAGTTGTTGCGGTTCTAACTTAAGATAAAATTGTCTTGGTCATGAACTCGCAGCGGCGATGAGAAACGGGGTGCCTAGTCCCAGCGCTGGCCCTCCACCCTCTTGACTCCGTCGACACAGCTGATGATGGGCTCGATATGCTCTTCGAGTGCCGTGAGGTCCACATCCTCCGGCAAGCTCTCCAGCGCGTTGGCGAAGTCGATGTTGGGGTTCCACAACGCCACCTTGGTGAGCACCTTGGTCAAGGCGCCCCGACAGAGCTTCCGGGCCTCGTTGGCCAGATAAGCTGCTCGATTGGAGCGGAGCTGTTCCAGGGCGTCAAGGATGCGCTCGAAGAACAAGGTCAGCCTAGCGTTGGGGCTTACATTCACCTCCTCGGAGAACCTGGCGTCCGGCATGCCCATGACGGCTAGCTAGGTGGTGAGCTTCCCCGCGACGACGACGAGGCGGCCGATCCAGAGGTTTACGCTCTTCATGTAGTCCTCGTGGGCGGTGGCGTCATTGCTCCACAGCTGCCTCTTGTCCTCGAGGGCCTTGTTCTGGGTCTCCTCGCGAGCCCTGGCCTCCGAAAGCATCCCCTCCAAGCCGTCCAGTTTCAGCTTCAGATCGTTGATGGAGTCGTTGGCCTCGGAGAGCATCTTGGCCTTGTCAGAGATGGCGACCTGCGAATCCGCCAGGGTGCGGTTGGCTGTGTACCTCTCCTCCATCAGCTCCAAGATCTCCTTTTTCAACCAATCCCACTCCAGCTCCAGCTTCTCCACCTTGCCGGTGTGGTCCAGGGCCAGAGCATCAAGTGCGTCCTTGTGCTTCTGCTCCAGCTCCTGGGTCCGCTGCGCGACGATCTTCTCGATTTCCTCATCCTTGCCGCAGAGCGTGGCGGCAAGCGCCTGCTCGCGGGCAACGAGGTCTTCCTCCTGGGTGTCCAGCAGAGCCTCGTGCTGCAGCCGGGCAGCTTCGTCCTTGGCGGCCTGCTCTTTCACCGCCTCCTGGGCCTTCTCGATATCGGCCTGCTTCAGGATGAGCTCCCGCTTGCGCTCATCCAGCTCACCCTGGGAAGCCCTTAGTTCCTCCCCGGCCTCGCCAAACCAGACCCGCGTCTGAGTGACGTGCTCCTCAAAATCCGCCTCCGCCTTGTCCACCGCCGCCATCCTAGATTTCACTTTATCTTGGCGGGCACGGTGGAGCGCCTGGAGCTTCTGAAAGTTGGCGCCCATGGCTCGGAGAAGCTGCTCCTCTTGGGAACCGCCGCCGCCGGTGCTCAGTTCGTCAACAACCTGGAGCCCGGCGGTGGTGAGCGCCTCATCCTCAAACACCTCCCCTTCGGCTGGCGCTCTAGTGCTCGCCGTCCCTGGGAGGTGGACGAACAGGTCGTCGCCCACCTTCAGGTACTTGCCCGGGGCGGGAGCTGCGGGGGAGGGAGGTTGGTCGTTCGCCACCTCCACCTCGGTGGGCTCCTTGGTGGCCTCCCCGGCAGGCCCCTTGCCAGCCTCCCTGGCAAGCCCCTTGGCGGCCTCCTCGGCGGCAGACTTGGCGGCTTCCCCAGTGATAACCCACAAGTATAGGGGATTGCAACAGTTTTCGAGGGTAGAGTATTCAACCCAGATTTATTGATTCGACACAAGGGGAGCCAAAGAATATTCTCAAGTATTAGCAGTTGAGTTGTCAATTCAACCACACCTGGATAACTTAATATCTGCAGCAAAGTGTTTAGTAGCAAAGTAGTATGGAAGTAACGGTAACGGTGGCAAAAGTGACAGTAGTAGTTTTGTAGTAATTGTAACAGTGGCAACGGAAAAGTAACTAAGCGGAAAACAATATGTGAAAAGCTCGTAGGCATTGGATCGGTGATGGATAATTATGTCGGATGCAATTATTCATGCAACAGTTATAACATAGGGTGACACAAAACTAGCTCCAATTCATCAATGTAATGTAGGCATGTATTCCGAATATAGTCATACGTGCTTATGGAAAAGAACTTGCATGACATCTTTTGTCCTACCCTCCCGTGGCAGCGGGGTGCTATTGGAAACTAAGGGATATTAAGGCCTCCTTTTAATAGAGTACCGGACCAAAGCATTAACACTTAGTGAATACATGAACTCCTCAAACTACGGTCATCACCGATAAGGATCCCGATTATTGTCACTTCGGGGTTAACGGATCATAACACATAATAGGTGACCATAGACTTGCAAGATAGGATCAAGAACTCACATATATTCATGAAAACATAATAGGTTCAGACCTGAAATCATGGCACTCGGGCCCTAGTGACAAGCATTAAGCATAGCAAAGTCATAGCAACATCAATCTCAGAACATAGTGGATACTAGGGATCAAACCCTAACAAAACTAACTCGATTACATGATAAATCTCATCCAACCCATCACCGTCCAGCAAGCCTACAATGGAATTACTCACGCACGGCAGTGAGCATCATGAAATTGGTGATGGAGGAAGATTGATGATGACGATGGCGACGGATTCCCCTCTCCGGAGCCCCGAACGGACTCCAGATCAGCCCTCCCGAGAGAGTTTAGGGCTTGGCGGCGGCTCCGTATCGTAAAACGCGATGAATCCTTCTCTCTGATTTTTTTCTCCCGAACGT
This sequence comes from Aegilops tauschii subsp. strangulata, assembly GCF_002575655.3. NCBI lineage: Eukaryota > Viridiplantae > Streptophyta > Magnoliopsida > Poales > Poaceae > Aegilops > Aegilops tauschii. The sequence goes on along the minus strand of NC_053035.3, from coordinate 302,171,347 downwards.
GAATATATAGAGTTGGAGTTGAGGTCGGTGGAGCACCAGGGGGCCCACGAGGCAGGGGGCGCGCCCAGGGGGTAGGCGCGCCCCCCACCCTCGTGGACAGGGTGTGGGCCCCCTGGCCTTGATTCTTTCGCCAGTATTTTTATTATTTCCAAAAATATTCTCCGTGAAGTTTCAGGTCATTCTGAGAACTTTTATTTCTGCACAAAAATAACACCATGGCAATTCTGCTGAAAACAACGTCAGTCCGGGTTAGTTCCATTCAAATCATGCAAGTTAGAGTCCAAAACAAGGGCAAAAGTGTTTGGAAAAGTAGATACAACGGAGACATATCAACTCCCCCAAGCTTAAACCTTTGCTTGTCCTCAAGCAATTCAGTTGATAAACTGAAAGTGATAAAGAAAAACTTCTACAAACTCTATTTGCTCTTGTTGTTGCAAATATGTAAAGCCGGCATTCAAGTTTTCAGCAAAGATTATGAACTAACCATATTCACAATAACATTTAGGTCTCATGTTTACTCATATGAATGGCATAATCAACTAGCGAGCAATAATAATAAATCTCGGATGGAAAGACTTTCTCAAAACAATCATAATATGTTATAACAAGATGGTATCTCACTAGCCCTTTCTGAGACCGCAAAACATAAATGCAGAGCACCTCTGAAGATCAAGGACTGACTAAACATTGTAATTCATGGTAAAAGAGATCCAGTCATAGTCATACCCAATATAAATTAATAGTAATGGATGCAAATGACAGCGGTGCTCTCCAGCTGGTGCTTTTTAATAAGAGGGTGATGACTCAACATAAAATTAAATAGATGGGCCCTTCGCAGAGGGAAGCAGGGATTTGTAGATGCCAGAGCTCGATTTTAAAGCAGAGATAAATAATATTTTGAGCGGCATACTTTCATTGTCAACATAACAACCAAGAGATCTCGATATCTTCCATGCTACACACATTATAGGCAGTTCCCAAACAAAATGGTAAATTTTATACTCCCCCTCCACCAACAAGCATCAATCCATGGCTTGCTCGAAACAACGAGTGCCTCCAACTAACAAGAGTCCCGGGGGAGTTTTGTTTGCAATTATTTTGATTTGATTTGCATAAAGCATGGGACTGGGCATCCCGGTGACCAGCCATCTTCTCGTGAGTGAGGAGCGGAGTCCACTCCTCTTGAGAATAACCCGCCTAGCATGGAAGATACAAACAGCCCTAGTTGATACATGAGCTATTCGACCATACAAAACAGAACTTCATTTGAAGGTTTAGAGTTTGGCACATACAAATTTACTTGGAACGGTAGGTAGATACCGCATATAGGAAGGTATGGTGGACTCATATGGAATAACTTTGGGGTTTATGGAATTGGATGCACAAGCAGTATTCCCGCTTAGTACAAGTGAAGGCTAGAAAAAGACTGGGAAGCGACACAATAGAGAGCGACAACAGTCATGAACATGCATTAAAATTAATGAACATTGAGTGCAAGCATGAGTAGGATATAATCCACCATGAACATAAATATCGTGAAGGCTATGTTGATTTGTTTCAACTACATGTGTGAACATGTGCCAAGTCAACTCACTTGAATCATTCAAAGGAGGGTACCACCCTATCATACCACATCACAACCATTTTAATAGCATGTTGGCACGCAAGGTAAATCATTATAAGCTCCTAGCTAATTAAGCATGGCATGAGCAACTATAATCTCTAATTGTCATTGCAAACATGTTTATTCATAATAGGCTGAATCAGGAACGGTGAACTAATCATATTTACAAAAACAAGAGAGGTCGAGTTCATACCAGCTTCTCTCATCTCAATCAGTCCATCATATATCGTCATTATTGCCTTTCACTTGCACGACCGAACGATGTGTATAATAATAATAGTGCACGTGCATTGGACTAAGCTGGAATCTGCAGGCATTCAATACAAAGGAGAAGACAAGGTAATATGGGCTCTTGGTTAAATCAACAATAATGCATATAAGAGCCACTTCAACATTTTCATTATGGTCTTCTCCGCTCGACCCTCAAAGAACAAGAAAAGAAATAAAACTATTTACACGGGAAAGCTCCCAACAAGCAAAAGAAGAGCAAGAAGTCTTTTTGGGTTTTCTTTTACTACTACAAGCATGGAAAGTAAACTAGCTAAAAGCTTCAACTAATTTTTTTTGTTTTCTTAAGGTTATTCAAACACACAAGAAGAAAGCAAGAAAAGAAAATAAACTAGCATGGATAGTACAATTGTCGGGGGGTGGACCCCGGGCAGGCAACGGAACCCGGATCCGCTTCAAAAACAACGGGGCTGGCACAGCCCCTCAATACTGGCGCGCGCTTGGCCGGGTCGCTCGACCCGGCCAAGCCCCCCAAGCCGGCCAGACTAGCCGACCCGGCAAGACACGTCGACTCGGCCCCAACAACTGGCGCAAGACAGCCGAACCCGGCACGACCAAGGCCTCCTCACCAAGCCAGCGCCACCCATAGCGTGCTACACAATCCAGCCGCGGGTCAACTCCCGTCCCATCCAGGCCGTATGACGGGGACAAGACTTCAATCAATGATGACCAAGGCAACAGTGCCCCGCCCATGCCTCTGGTCAGCAGGAACATGGCAACAGTGCCCCTCACCTACCCGCTGACCAGGGCCGGCGTGGCAACAGTGCCCCCACCCTCACCGCTGACGACAGCAAGCGGCAACCTGACGGAGAGCACTATACGCGGCTCGACTCGGCCACGCCCTGACGATCGACAAGATGGCGCACAGCCCCCCTAGGCTTGCGGGGCCCGCACCTAGGGGAACCCGGCGAACCACAAGCCCTCAGCGGGGCCCAGCCCGGGACCCCGGACACCGACTACACGGACCCACCGACTTATAACATTACCATTGTAGCCCCGAGGGGTTGGACAATAAAACCCCCGGGAGCCCACGATCATTCGGGAGGCGAAGCAGAAGGACTAGCCACAAAAAACAGCAACACCGGAGAGAAGGAGCAGCCCAAGCCTTGGCCAGCTTCCTTCCTCCTTCATACAGCTCCAGCAGTACCATTGTACTATCGATCATCCAACTACACTCGGCAGGACTAGGGGTATTATCTCTCCGGAGAGCCCCAAACCTGGGTATGTCCGACATCCCGCGCCCGCTCATGCCAACCTCGCCTCTGGAGCCCACCAGCGCCCTCGAGCCTCCTCCTCTCTTTAGCCATCCCTTGGCATCTGTCGTGCGCCCACCACGACAGTTGGCGCCCACCATGGGGCAGCTCGAGGAGCTGGCCGGGAGCATGCTTCGGACGGGTTCCTTCTCCTACACCGACGAGTCCGTCGCTCTGGCGGACCATGTCGTCAGCGCGCTTGTCGCCTCCTTCGCCGCACTGCGCATCTCCGATGCGTTCGCGGCCGACGAGTACCCCAGCGAGGTGCTCAGCTACTCCAACTCTCCCCTCTCCCTCGGTGGCGGTGTTTCCGCCGGGGCAACGGGCATCCATGTGGAGGTCTTCGTCACCGGATATGGCGCCTCCTCCTCGTCGAGCAAGACGAGGAAGGCTGCCGAAGCCAGGGCCGCAGCAGATCGGATCGAGCCGTCCGATCCATTGCGCGCCATGATGCAGAGCCTCCGCATCCCCATCGGCACCAACGTCGACGTCACCAACGTCGCTGAGGCCCGAACCCAGCTCGAGGAAAGGCGCCAGCAGATGCTGGACCTATCTGAGACGCTCGCCGCCACTCAGCGTCGCCTGGACGCCGCTCAGCTGGAGCGTGACGCCGCCTACGGATTCACGCCCGCCGCGGCCGAGCCAAGCTGGGTCGCCGATGTGCGTGCCCGGGGAGGAGCGATCGGCCGGGCCCTCGGCGTCGTCCCAACCGTCTACGAGACCCTAGCGAAGAACATGCGCGCGGCCCAGGCAGCCGCAGTCAGCCTGGACCAGCTCGCGGGTGAGGAGCTGAAAGAGCGCATCGGGCGGATGCGTGAACTCCTCCACGCCGCCAACACCCAGCAGGACCGCCTCAACCAGCTCGCCAAGCCGGCGGGATCCGGCTCCGCCCGCCTTGGCGGGCCCGGTGAACTTCTGCACACCGCATCCTCGCCACCCGGCAAGGCGCACTCCGGCCAAGCCCGGACTCGGCGCATTTTTTCCGTTCCAGCCGCTGGCGGATTGGGTAACGAGCCCGTCCTGGAGACCCAGCGCCGACCCGGCCAGCATGGCCGGCGTCCGGCTCCAACCGACCCAGCCCCCCGTGGCCTGGCCGCAAGTCTACTCCGCCCGCGCGCCATCGACGACACCGACGCTCGCCACCGCCTCGATCAGCTCGCTCGCTCCCTGGAGGTGGAGGAGAGCGGCGCTATTGGGCCGGCGTGCTTCGGCCCACGCATCCGGGAGGAGCCCTTCCCCAAAGGATTCATGCTCCCCCGCGACACCCCCAAGTACAACGGGGCGGTGAAGCCAGAAGACTGGCTCACCGACTACACCACGGCCATTGGCATCACCGGTGCCAATCGTCGTCTCGCCGTGCGCTACGCACCGCTCATGCTCCAAGGGTCGGCCCGCACGTGGTTGAACAGCCTGCCGATGGGCAGCATCAACACGTGGGTGGATTTCGAGGAAGCCTTCGTCCGCAACTTCACGGGGACCTACAAGCGACCCGGCCGCCCTAGCCAGCTCGCCATGTGCGTGCAAGGGCCTACGGAGACCGGTCGCGAGTACCTCGCACGCTGGACCGAGCTCCGGAACAGCTGCGAGGGCGTCCATGAAGTCCAGGCGATCCAGTACTTCGTCAGCGGGTGCCGAGACGGCACCCTCCTCAAGCACAAGCTCTTACGCTCCGAGCCGGCCACCATGGCCGCGTTCATGGTGACGTCGGACAAGTATGCCAACGCTGACTCCGCCATGAAGATCCAGGTGGCGCTGGATGAAGCCGGCAAGGCGAAGCCGGTTCCCCCTCCGAAGCCGGCCGGCGAAAGCAGCCGGCAGCAGCATCACCAGAACAACAAGCGCAAGGCCGACCAGCCGGCGCCGCGTCACGACAACCGGCTCGTCGTGGCCACCGAGCCCGCGGCGGACCCGGCGGTGAAGTGCCGGCAAACCGGCAAGACGGCATGGCAACACACCATGAGCTTTGAGCAGATGCTCGACGCCCCCTGCAAGCACCACAGCGGCACAAGACCCTCCACGCACACGCTTCGGCAGTGCGCCATCACCAAGCGCATCATGAGGGGCGACGTCCCGCCCCCTCCGGCTCCGGCTCCAGGCGCGGGACAGCCGCCTCCGCCTCCACCGCCGCCTCCAACTGGCGGCGTGATGCGCGACGACGCCTACCCGGACCAGAGCACGACCTACGTCGTCTTCACCAGCCTCAGCGACGACAAGCGCAGCGAGCGCCTCCTCCGGCAGGAGGTGAACACCGTCGTCCCGGCCAAACCGGAGTTCATGCATTGGTCGGATCGCCCGATCACCTGGACCCGGGAGGATCACTCGGCAGTCATGCCGAGTCCGGGTGGTTATGCCCTCGTCCTCAACCCCACCATCGTCGCGCGGAGCACATGCAACTTCTCCCGAGTCCTCATCGACGGCGGCAGCAACATCAACATCCTCTACCATGACACGATGACCAAGCTCGGCCTCAAGGCCGAGGACCTGGAGCCAACCCGAACGATCTTCCACGGCATTGTACCCGGCCTCTCCTGCTCCCCCATTGGCCGGGTCCGGCTAGATGTCCTGTTCGGTGACAGCGGCCACTTCCGGCGCGAACCGGCCTGGTTCGAGGTGGTGGACCTGTCCAGCGCATATCACGCGTTGCTGGGCCGGCCCGCGCTCGCCAAGTTCATGGCGGTTCCCCACTACGCGTATCTGAAGATGAAGATGACGGGTCCCAAGGGCCTCATCACCATCGCCGGCGATTACCGCAAGTCCCTGGAGTGCGCCCGAGACGGCGCCAAGTTGGCCGAGTCGCTGGTCATTGCCGAGGAGCGGCGCCAGCTCGACCGGATCGTCCCCTGGCAGGCGAGGCCTCCACCTCGTCAATCCTGACCCCGGACCCGGCCGACGAGGCCACCTTCAAGCCCTCCAAGGAGACCAAGAAAGTGAAGCTCAACCCAGAAGACCCCAGCTGCAGCAAGTACGTTGTCGTAGGCGCCCGCCTCGATAGCAAATAGGAAGGCGAGCTCGTCGACTTCTCCGCGAGAATTGGGATATCTTCGCATGGACCCCCAAGGACATGCCGGGTATCCCGAGGAAGTACGCCGAGCACAAACTTCACGTCCGCAAGGACGCCAAGCCTGTCCGTCAACCCCTACTACGATTTTCTGAAGAGAAGAGAAGAACCATTGGTGAAGAGGTCGCCAAGCTTTTGGCGGGCGGCTTCATAATGGAAGTGTTTCACCCCGAGTGGCTGGCCAACCTAGTCCTCGTCCTGAAGAAGAACAAGACCTGGCGCATGTGTATTGACTACACCAGCCTCAATAAGGCATGTCCCAAGGATCCGTTCGCCCTCCCGCGGATCGACCAAGTCATCGACTCGACCACCGGGTGTGAGCTCCTGTCCTTCCTGGACGCTTACTCCGGCTACCACCAGATCAACCTGGACCCGGCCGATGCCCTAAAGACGTCCTTCATCATGCCCTTTGGGGCATATTACTACATCACCATGTTGTTCGGCTTGAAGAACGTCGGCGCCACCTTCCAGCGCTGCATGTAGAAATGCCTGCTGCCGCAACTCGGTCGCAATATCCACGTATACGTGGACGACATCGTGGTGAAGACCAAGCAGCACCTCACGCTCCTCGACTATTTGAAGGAAACCTTCGCCAACCTCCGCGAATACAAGGTCAAGCTTAACCTGAAAAAATGCGTCTTCGGCGTCCCGGCCGGAAAGCTACTCGGCTTCCTCGTCTCGGAATGCGGCATTGAGGCGAACCCGGAGAAGATCAAGGCCATCGAGCGCATGCGCAAGCCGGCTCGGCTGCGCGATGTCCAGAAGTTCACTGAATGCTTGGCCTCGGTCAGTCGGTTTCTAAGCCGGCTGGGCGAGAGGGCGCTACCCCTGTACCAGCTGATGAAGAAGACGAGCCCGTTCGAATGGAACGGCAAGGCAGACGAGGCCTTCCAAGACCTCAAGCGCATGCTCTCCACCACGCCAGTCCTGGCCGCGCCGACCGAGAAGGAGCCGTTGTTGCTCTACATAGCCGCAACCTCGCGGGCGGTTAGCACGGTGCTGGTGGTCGAGCGACCAGAGAAGGGCAAGATCCAAGCCGTCCAGCGTCCGGTCTACTACCTGAGCGAGGTGCTCTCCATCTCCAAGCAGAACTACCCGCACTACCAGAAGATGTGTTACGGCGTGTACTTCACCGCCAAGAAGCTGAAGCAGTATTTCCAAGAGCACGTCGTCACCGTGGTCAGCACGGCGCCTATCGGAGAAATCACCGGGTGCCGGGATGCCTCTGGCCGGGTCGCCAAATGGGCGATCCAGTTAGCCGGCCACACCATCCTCTACGAGCCCCGCACCGCGATCAAGTCTCAAGCCCTGGCCGACTTCCTCGTCGACTGGACCGAAACCCAGTACTTGCCGCCGCCTCCCGACTCGACGCATTGGCGCATGCACTTCGACGGGTCCAAGATGCGACTCGGCTTGGGGGCCGGCATTGTACTGTCATCCCCGAAGGGCGACCGGCTCCGCTACGCGCTCCAGATCCACTTCGCCGCCTCCAACAACGTCGCCGAGTACGAAGCCCGTGACTCCAACATGGCAAGCTACCACTTCCTCGTCCAGAAGCTGTCTGAATCCTTCGAGGGCTGCGAGTTCCTCCACGTCACGCGCGCGGAGAACGAAGCAGCCGACACGCTCGCCAAGATCGCCTCGTCACGACAAGCCATCCCGTCCGACGTCTCCATCGAGCACCTGCGCAAGCCGTCCGTCAAGCCATCGCCGGACTCCGAGTCCATCCATGTTCCAGACGACCCGGCCGCACCTCAACCCGGCCCGGGGGCTGCTTAGCTCGACCCGGCCACCATCGTCCCAGACCCGGCCGTCGCCATCCCCAACCCAGGGGCTGCTCAACCCGACTCGGGGACTGCCGACTCGGAACCCACCCTGGTGGCCGTCTTCGCCGTGGTTACGGCTCCATCTTGGGCCCTCTCAATATCAGAGTTTTTGGAGAACGGGGTTCTCCCCATGGACGAGATCGAAGCTCGGCAAGTGCAGCGCCGGGCGTCCGCCTACATCATCATCAACAATGAGCTCGTCAAGCGCAGCTCCACCGGCGTGTTCCAGCGCTGCGTCGAGCAGGAGCGGGGCATCGACATCCTCCGCGACATACATCAGGGCGAGTGTGGGCACCACGCCGCATCATGATCCCTGGTGGCCAAGGCGTTCTGCCACGGCTTCTACTGGCCCACGGCCCTCCAAGACGCCGAGTCGCTCGTCCTCAAGTGTGAGGGATGCCAGCGCTTCAGCAAACGCAGCCACCAGCCGGCGTCCGCACTCCGCACCATACTGATCGCCTGGCCCTTCGCGGTCTGGGGACTCGACATGGTGGGACCCTTCAAAACCGCCCGAGACGGCATGACGCACTTGCTGGTGGCAGTGGACAAGTTCACCAAATGGATCAAGGCAAGACCAATCAAGAAACTGGACGGGCCAACAGCCCTCCGGTTCATCAAGGACATAGCGGTACGCTACGGCATGCCGAACAGCATCATCAGCGACAATGGCACCAACTTCGCAAAGGGCGCGCTCGAGCAATACTGCTCCGTCTCCGGCATCCGCCTCGACCTAGCCTCCGTTGCGCATCGGCAGTCCAACGGGCAGGTCGAGCGGGCCAATGGACTCATCCTGTCCGGCGTCAAGTCGCGACTCGTCGAACCGCTCATCCGCTCACCCGGCAGCTGGCTTGATGAGTTGCCAGCCGTTCTCTGGAGTCTACGCACCACGCCGAATCGGTCGACCGGGTTCACCCCGTTCTTCCTCGTCTACGACGCCGAAGCCGTCATCCCGACCGACGTCGAGTTCGACTCGCTGCGCGTCGCGATGTACACCGAAGCCGAAGCCAGAGAAGCCCGCGAAGATGGCGTTGACCTGCTCGAAGAAGCACACCTCCTGGCGCTCAGTCGCTCGGCCATCTACCAGCAAGGCCTGAGGCACTACCACAGCAAGAAGATCAAGCCCCTCGCATTCCGCGAGGGCGACCTCGTCCTCCGACTCGCCAAGAGCAGGCAGGCCAGCACAAGTTGTCCCCTCCATGGGAGGACCCATTCATCGTGAGCAGGGCCTTGCGCGACCGCAACGCCTACTACCTCATCGACGCACGCAAGTCAAGGAAGCGCAAGAAGGACACCGCCGGTGAAGAAACGACCCGGCCGTGGAACGCAGAACTCCTCCGCCCGTTTTACAGTTAGCCGCACGAGCGTATGTATCATTGCCTTTTGTAAACGCATGAAACTATGGGGTCCCCGAACGAGACTCGGGGGCTGCCTTTTGTCGACCAATTTATTGTGTCCCTATTTTCTTGCATCACCATACCACTGAACCCGGCCACCGGTCCGACTCGCTCGACCCGGGGGCTCGGGGGCTGGCCGGCTCGGTCGCCACCCCGCCGCCTTACTTGGTGATTCCTGATAAAGTTAGGATGTCGCGGTCCCCCACTTCGCCCTAAAGCCACAGATCCAGCTTTGGCTGTCGGCTGGCAAGCACAACGGGCCAAAGCTCCTTTACGCTTCATACACTAAGCCAAAGGTTGGTGGGTAGATCAACCCGGCCCGCCATTCATCAAATGAACAGCCGCACGACCGGCTACTCGCCAACCGGCTTCGCCGGATTGCCGCCAGCCGGCCCAGTGGGTGTTTCGCTCGCGCTCAATGTTTCGAGGGACCCAAGTCCTGCGCGCTCCTCTCAAAGAACCGAACTCCTTGTCACGGACCGGAGCCTCGGCCGTCTGACTCGCGGGGGGAGGTTTGAGAAAGGAAAAGCGCATGAAATCTGTCCAAAAAACGGAAGGCAAAAAAGCAAAAGCACCCACGACATCTACACAAGTACTTAAGAAAAGGCCCACGGCCCGAGTTAATTACACCCTAAAACCCCCAGTGGGTGGGTGGACCTGCTATTTAACAAATTTTACACAAAGTGTCTCAGGCATCTCCAGCGCCGCGTCGCGACATCGACGGCTCTCCCCTCGCGGCCTCAGGGTCCGGCGAGGTGCCGGTGCCCTCCTCAGCGTTCGCGTCGCGGTAGACGCCCGTCTCCTCCGAGCTCCCCTCCAGATCGTGGAAGAGCAAGCCGTAGTCGTCGCCGTCCACGACCCCGCCATCTTCCGTCCGCTCTGGATGGAACTCGTCGTGGAAGGCGAACTCGGAGATGTAGCTGGCCCGGGAGGCGATCCGGCCGGCTTGCTCCTGCAAGAGCTGCTCTGAACCAGCCTGCTGGACCATCAACGCGTCCAGCTGCAGGTCCGGATGCCAGGACAGCGCGAACCGGAGCGCCATCTCAGCACCGGCACGAGCGGCGGAGACGCGCCACTCGCCAAGCCGGTCCGGCCCCATCTCCAACCAACGCGCCAGGCGCGAGAAGTTGCTCGGTTGGACGGAGTCCGGCCATAGGGCCGCCGTCATCACGGTGCCGGCCTGGGACAGCCGCCCCAATTGCGTTCCCAGAACCTGCAGGCGGGCCTCAGCGGCGGCGATGATCTCCGGGAAGGTCCAGGCCACCCACGGATCCGTCCCGGACCCAACGACGTCTGTCGGGTCGCGCTGATAGCGGACGGCTTCCTCCGCCAGCCGCTGCGTCTCTGGGAAGGCCCCTGCCGCAAAGGAAGAAGCGAGTTAGAAGAAGAACAACAAGGAAGAAAGGCCGAATCCCGACCCGGCAAACGACAAGAAAAAAGCACTTACTGGAGAAGGACTCTTCCAGGTGCTGCGCCTCAAGCAACATACCACGCCGCTCCCGCTCGATGGCGCGGTCACGCTCCTCGAGCGCCTTCTCCAGATCGGCCGCCTTGGCAAGGGCCACCTTCAGCTCAGCGTCCTTGTCTTCGGCCGCCTCGCGGCGACGGGCCTCGTCCTGACGGGCCCCCTCAGCCGTGGTGACCTGCCCCCGCAGGCGATCCACCTCGGCCTGGAGAGGGCCCTTGTCATCGGCCAGCTGGCCGCGCTGCTGGTCCGCCTCCACCAGGGCCTGCTGCGCCTCTGCCACCTTGGCGGCTCCCGCCTTAAGGAGCTCCACCTCGGCCTAGAAGCGGCTCTTGTGACCTGCCAGCTGCTCGTGCAGTCGGTTGGCCTCATCGAGAGACCGCCCAGCCGCGGCCGCCTCCGCCCTCGCCCGCGCCGCCTCGACGCCAAGACGGCCGGTGTCGGCAATGAGATGGTCGTAGTGATGACCGGCCCGAAGCAGACGAGCCCGCCAGGACAGCACCTCGGCTGTGAAAAAGAAGGACTCGGCAGAAGAAAAAAGCAAGACTTAAGATTTGGCCCAACTGTTACACAGTTGGCCCGAACCTCGGGGGCTACACCCAGTGGGTGCGCTAGCGCGCCCCCACTAGAAAAGAGCACAAGGATACCTGCGGCGACGCGGAGCTCCTCCTCCTTGGCGGCAAGCCGCTCCACGAGCTCCCGGTGCTTACACAGGAGACGATTGTAGGCGGCAACCCGGAAGGCGTCGAGATGCTGAAGAAAGCAGAAATTAGAACGAGGCCAACACTCTAAAGATTCGACCCAACTACTACGTAGTTGGCTCGAACCTCGGGGGCTACACTCAGTGGGTGCGCTGGCGTGCCCTCACAAAGAAGAAAATTGCAACAAGACTTACCAGGACGGCGCGCTCCAGGTCGCGCGACCGCTCCACCTCAGCCTGGGCGAAGGCCTCGAGCCGTTCCATCCGAACTCGCAGGCGGCGACTGACGGCGTCCAGCGCCGCCTCCTCCTGGGTCTGAGGCCCGAAGACAACGGCGACCCCGCCCCGCGCCGGCTGCGGCACGGCAGCTCGGCGCTCTCCCTGTCGGGGCACCAAGGCGTGCTCCTCGCTGGCCGCTCGCAACGCGGCCGGCACCTCCTCTCGGACGCCCTGCGTCGCCGACCCTGACCCGGACGCCGGGACGCCCTACGTCACCGTCTCCGGCCCAGCTACCGGGGTGACCTCCGGCACCGCCGCCCGCGGTGCCTCCTCCAAAACCAGCGGCGCCTCCGACGCCGCCGCCCGCAGCGTCTCTTCCAAAACAACGCCGCCTCCACCACCATCAGTCCCCGCTCGCTCGGCCACGTCGGCCCGCGGCGGGGTGTCATCCTCCACCTCCACGACCCCCCGGTCGGGGATCACCACCTCAGCCCGGCCTCCACGGCCGCGCTCCCTCACCGACGACGGCTCAAAGACCGTCGCTGCCACCACCGTGCCCTCCGGCATCTCGCGCCAGACCGGCTCCACGCCGGGTCGCGCCCATGCCGCCGCCGCGTCGGTCCAAGCCCGGACCGATGCCGCCTCCAGCTCCGCCTCAGCCCGGTTCCTGTCCAGCCAGGCCAAGGCTTCGGCGTCATTCGGATCCAGGCCGAGGTCCAAGTCGGCCCGTCCCTCCACCTCGGCCTGGTCGGCGAGGTCGGACAGGCTCCTGCGGAATGCGACCCCTTCGGCGGTCGCGGCTTCCGCCGTCGCCCTCGCCAGCGCGATTGGCGACCTAGAGAAGAAGACAGAATGAGCAGAAAAGAAACAGGACTAGCTCAAGAAACAAAAAAAGCCTGAGCGCAAACAAGAGATAAAGCTCACCCTGCCAAGACGGGGACCGGGGTTGGCCTCCCGTGCCCGCCGCCGCGCTTCCTCTTGGCCGACCTCCCGGCCCCGGCCGGGTCCGCCGTGCGCTTCGGGGCCCGGGGTCGCGGCGCGACGCTGTCTTTCCCATGGGGGCGGCTCGGCGCCGCCCCATGCGAGGACCCGGCTCCGCCCGCGTCACCGCCTCCCCCGCCCAACGCCACTACACCAACAACTGGTGTCAGCACCGGCTGTTCCGTTCCATGGTCAGCAATTCAAGACACATGAATAAAAACGCGAGACTTACCCGCATGACGCCCTGCGCCGGCGTCGGACTCGGCCTCCTCCTCCCAGCCACGAGCCACGGGCTCCTCTGGCGCCACCGGCTCCACCTGCGACGGAGCCCGGGCGTAAGGATGCCGAATCGCGTTCAGAAGTACCCCCCGCATCGCGTCAGGACGGATGAGAAGGTGCACGGCAGCAAAGTGAGAAGACCAGACACTCACCTGCGGCGCCGGGTTCGACTGGCTGTACGGCGCCTTGCCGAACCGCCAGTCCTCCCCAAGGTTGGCCTTGGAGATGTCGTTCACGCCGCGCGCGACCTGCTCCGCAGACAGCCGCGTCGACCCCATGCGGTTGGGGTCCTGAAGGCCGACCATTTCGCCGATGAGGCATGAGCGCCCCTGAAGCGGAAGGACCCGGCGCATGATGAACGTGGCGAGGAGGTCAGTGCCGGTGAGCCCCTCCTGCGTCCTCATCATCGTCACCCGCTCGCAGAGATTAACGATCTCCTGCGACGGGCGCTTGGGCGAGTAGCCCCAGTTCGTCTTCGCCCGCGGCGGTGCGATGGCGAAGCCCGGAAGATTGAGGCGATCCGCTCCAAGGTTGCGGACGTAGATGAAGGAGTTCTACCACTTCTTGGCAGAGTCCTCCAGCGGGATCTTGGGGAAATCCTCCCCCGACCGCTTCGAGATGACGGCGCCGCCGCAATCGGCGAACTCCCCGGCCGACGGGCCCTGCTGCTTCAAGGAGAAGAAGCGCACCCAGAGGTCGATCGTAGGCTCGACCCCCAGGTACCCCTCGCAGAGGGTGACGAAGCCGGAGAGCTGGACGATGGTGCCGGCGCCAAGATGATGCAGCTGGAGCCCGAAGAACTCCAGGAAAGCGCGAAAGAAGGTGCTCGCCGGCAGCCCGAACCCACGCTCGAAGTGCGTGAGGAAGACCACGCGCTCCTGCCCCTCGGACCGAGGCCTCTGCTCGCCGCGCGGCAGGCGGACGCGGACGTCCGTCTCCCGCGGCAGGCGCTGCGTCGCCTAGAGCTGGGTGATGTCCTCGGAGGTGACGTTCGAGCCCATCCAGGAGCCCGATGGCAGCGACATGATTGAAGAAAGAAGAAGGAAGATGGACGGAAAAGGAGTTCTGCTCGGAGCAGCGGGCGCCGCAGTGTGTCTGTTGCGAAGAGCGGAGCGAGAGCAAAGGGACAGGAGGGCGCGAGCGAGAATAATGTCGCCGCCCCCCTGCCCCCCCCCCCCCGATTTATAACCCTCGGTTTGAACGTGGGGAAGTGGGGAAGTGGGATCGTCTGCATGTGCCCGTTCCACTACCCCGCAATAAGTGCGCGCGTACACGCGCAGTAACTGCCCGGGGAAGAGCAACCGGCCCCCGGACGCCGCAATAAATCCGCGCGCTTGGGCCGAGGGCGCGCGGCGGCGGGCCCCAGCCCGTCGTCCGGTCCCGTCACGCGCGTGGCCTGTCAGGCCCCTCCGGCCTCCGAGCACCACGTGGCGCCCGCGCAAAGCCCGAGGGATTGCCCCAAGATTCGGCGGACTTCTCGGTCCCTACCACGACCGAGACGCCGCGATCCGGTTTCCGAGAAAACCGGCACACAGTCGGTGTTGCCGGACCTGGCGCTCGCAGAATCCACCTTGCTTAAGGGGGAAATTGCGAAGGCCCACTCATCCGAAGACGGCGGACCTTCACAGCTTCGGGGACTACTGTCGGGGGGATGGACCCCGGGCAGGCAACGGAACCCGGATCCTCTTAAAAAACAACGGGGCTGGCACCGCCCCTCAATACCGGCGCGTGCTTGGCCGGGTCGCTCGACCCGGCCAAGCCCCCCAAGCCGGCCAGACTAGCCGACCCGGCAAGACACGTCGACTCGGCCCCAACAACTGGCGCAAGACAGCCGAACCCGGCACGACCAAGGCCTCCTCACCAAGCCAGCGCCACCCATAGCGTGCTACGCAATCCAGCCACGGGTCAACTCCCGTCCCATCCAGGCCGTATGACGGGGACAAGACTTCAATCAACGATGACCAAGGCAACAGTGCCCCGCCCATGCCTCTGGTCAGCAGGAATGTGGCAACAGTGCCCCTCACCTACCCGCTGACCAGGGCCGGCGTGGCAACAGTGCCCCCACCCTCATCGCTGACGACAGCAAGCGGCAACCTGACGGAGAGCACTGTACGCGGCTCGAGTCGGCCACGCCCTGACGATCGACAAGACGGCGCATAGTCCCCCTAGGCTTGCAGGGCCCGCACCTAGGGGAACCCGGCGAACCACAAGCCCTCAGCGGGGCCCAGCCCGGGACCCCGGACACCGACTACACGGACCCACCGACTTATAACATTACCATTGTACCCCCGAGGGGTTGGACTATAAAACCCCCGGGAGCCCACGATCATTCGGGAGGCGAAGCAGAAGGACTAGCCACAAAAAACAGCAACACCGGAGAGAAGGAGCAGCCCAAGCCTTGGCCAGCTTCCTTCCTCCTTCATACAGCTCCAGGAGCAACATTGTACTATCGATCATCCAACTACACTCGGCAGGACTAGGGGTATTATCTCTCCGGAGAGCCCCGAACCTGGGTATGTCCGGCGTCCCGCGCCCGCTCATGCCAACCTCGCCTCTGGAGCCCACCAGCGCCCTCGAGCTTCCTCCTCTCTTTAGCCATCCCTTGGCATCTGTCGTGCGCCCACCACGACAACAATGAAAAAGTATGAGCACCGACAACTGGCATAAGTGTGTGAACATGAATGTAATCTCGGTGAGAAATACGTACTCCCCCAAGCTTAGGCTTTTGGCCTAAGTTGGTCTATGGCCACAGCTGGCCTGGCGGATATCGAAAGTTGTAGTTGGGGTCGTACTGAGATGCATCCTCAGGATGCCACTGGTTGGCGATCTCCTCCGGATCCCACTGATAAACAGACTGACGGTGTGGATCAAGTGGTGGTTCCAGCTCTGGTTCTAGAACTGGTGCTTGGTTCCGGTGGGCATGGATGGCCTCCGGCAGAACAAGGTACTTCCCTGAAGATAAGTTAAACAGAGAAGGAGCAGGCAAAGTAATAGTCTCAAAGTAATCTTTATCAAATATCAGTCCATAGTTAAGCATCTTTTTCTTATTCTTAACAATAAAATCATGTGCTACCATACTCTTATAGTCTAAAAAAACAGGAGGCAACAACTTTTCTTCTCTCTCATAATGCCTAATAGGTATGTTAAAGTGTGTAGCGAGGCGCGAGGTGAAGATACCTCCGACCTTTCGTACGGTTCAGATTTAACCGCTTGGCAACAATAGCACCCATACTAAATTTGTTGTCACGGAACAAGGCATGGCACAAAATAATAATATCAGGGGCACTAAGGTTTCCATAGTTTCCGCGACCAATTAAACATCTACTAGCAAATATTGCAAAGTAACGTAGAACAGGAAAGTGTATGCTAGTAATTCTTGCATCGGAAACTTTCCTTGTTTCCCCTACAGCAATCATATCAATAAACCCTTCCACATCACTACGATGTGGTTCTTCTATTCTGCCTGTAAAGGGTATCTTACAGACCCGGCAGAAATCAACAAGGGGCATCTCCTTATACTCATCATATAAATAAAAATCCACCGAGGGTGGTGATCTCTAAGCATGGAAATGAAAATTTGGCACGAAAATATTAGTGAGTAGGAGATACTGTTCGCGCTGGTCGCGGAGGAAGTCGGTGAGGCCCGCATTATCAGCCAAATAATAAAAATCATCATGAATCCCGGCTGCTGTCAAGAACTCATCACAAGGCCATTCCCACGGCCGAACCTTCGCGATGCGAGGGAGATTATATTTGGGTCCCTTATCCTCTTCACTTTGCTTATCTTCGAGCTTCGGCTCGAAGAGCCCCTCAAAAATCTCTTCATTAATTTCTGAAAATTTCTGAAATTTATAGTAACTTCAAATAAAAGTGAACCAAACTCAACAAAATTAATAGTAACTACTCCCACTAGTGCCTAGAGACTATATCATGCATTAGAACTACTTGGGACCATATAAATTTGACATGCAAACTCAAGACAGGGTCACCTAGGCAGCAAAAATTTGCAAAGAATAAAGCACTAGAACAAAAACTAATTGGACCATTGGAGGAGTCACATACCAAAGAACAATCCCCCAAAGGAGTTTTGTGAGTGGAGCTTTGAGCAAGGAGATCGAAAATGGCAGCAAGATGAGCTAGAACTCGTGCTTGAGCTGGTTGGTGATTTTTTTGGGAGGAAGGAGTGTGTGGTGGCTGGAATAAGTGGGGGGGCCACCATGGGCCCACGAGGCAGGGGGCGCTCCCAGGGGGGTAGGCGCGCCCTGGACCCTCGTGGCCAGGTGCTTGCTCCCCCTGCTGTGCTCTCAGTGCCAGATATTCTCAAATATTCCAGAAAAAATCATATTTCAATTTTGGGGCATTTGGAGAACTTTTATTTTCGGGGTATTTTTTATTGCACGGATAATTCAGAAAACTAACAGAAATACTATTTTTGCTTTATTTAACCTAAATAGCAGAAAGTAAAAAGAGGGTACAGAAGGTTGTGCTTTCTAACTTCATCCATCTCATGCTCATCAAAAGGAATCCACTAACAAGGTTGATCAAGTCTTGTTAACAAACTCATTGCGAATCACATGAAACCGGAGAATTTTTGAATAGCACTAGGTTACCTCAACGGGGATATGCACATCCCCAACAATAAGAATATCATATTTCTTCTTGACAGTAGGTAGTGGAAATTCAAAACCTCCAATAATAATCAATGGAATTTTTCCAATAGAGTTTATACTATGAACTTGAGGTTGTTTCCTCGGAAAGTGTACCGTATGCTCATTACCATTAACATGAAAAGTGACATTGCCTTTGTGGAAATCAATAACAGCCCCTGTAGTATTCAAAAAGGGTCTTCCAAGAATAATAGACATACTATCGTCCTCAGGAATATCAAGAATAACAAAGTCCGTTAAAATAGTAACGTTTGCAACCACAACAGGCACATCCTCACAAATACCGACAGGTATAGCGATTGATTTATCGGCCATTTGCAAAGATATTTCAGTAGGTGTCAACTTATTCAAATCAAGCCTATGATATAAAGAGAGAGGCATAACACTAACACCGGCTCCAAGATCACATAAAGCAGTTCTAACATGGTTTCTTTTAATGGAGCATGGTATAGTTGGTACTCCTGGATCTCCTAGTTTCTTAGATATTCCACCTTTAAAAGTATAATTAGCAAGCATGGTGGAAATTTCAGCTTCCGGTATCTTTCTTTTATTTGTAACAGTATCTTTCATATACTTAGCATAAGGATTCATTTTAAGCATATCAGTAAAACGCATACGCAAAAAGATAGGTCTAATCATTTCAGCAAAGCGCTCAAAATCCTCATCATCCTTTTCCTTGGATGGTTTAGGAGGAAAAGGCATGGGTTTCTGAACCCATGGTTCTCTTTATTTACCGTGCTTCCTAGCAACAAAGTCTCCTTTATCATAACGTTGATTCTTTGATTGTGGGTTATCAAGATCAACAGCAGGTTCAATCTCTACATCATTGTTATTGCTAGGTTGAGCATCATCATTAACATTATCACTAGGTTCATGTTCATCACCAGATTGTGTTTCAGCATCAGAAATAGAAGTATCATTAGGATTCTCAGGTGTGTCAACAATAGGTTCACTAGAAGCATGCAAAGTCTTATCATTTTTCTTTTTCTTCCTTTTAGAAGGACTAGGTGTATCAACATTAGTTCTCTGAGAATCTTGCTCAATTATTTTAGGGTGGCCCTCAGGATACAAAGGTTCCTGAGTCATTTTACCTCCTCTAGTTGCAACTCTAACAGCAAAGTCAATTTTCTTATTATTAAATTCATTGAGCAAATCATTTTGAGCTTTAAGCACTTGTTCTACTTGAGTGGTGACCATAGAAGCATGTTTACTAATAAGTTTAAGTTCACCTTTAATGCTAGACATATAATCACCCAAGTGTTCAATCATATAAGCATTGTGTTCCAATTGTCTACCAAAATAAGCATTAAAATCTTCTTGCTTAACCATAAAATTATCAAACTCATCTAAGCATTGGCTAGCAAACTTAGTAGGCGGGATTTCAGCTTTATCATATCTATAGAGAGAATTTACCTTTACTACCTGTGTCGGGTTATCAAGACCATGTGTTTCTTCAATAGACGGTAAATTAAGACCATGTATTTCTTCAACGGGAGGTAAATTCTTAACATCTTCAGCTTTAATACCCTTTTCTTTCATAGATTTCTTTGCCTCTTGCATATCTTCAGGACTGATAAATAGAATACCCCTTTTCTTCGGAGTTGGCTTAGGAGTTGGTTCAGGAAGTGTCCAATTATTTTCATTGGTCAACATATTATTCAATAGCAATTCAGCTTGATCGACCGTTCTTTCCCTGAAAACACAACCAGCACAACTATCCAGGTGGTCTCTGGAAGCATCGGTTAGTCCATTATAAAAGATATCAAGTATTTCATTTTTCTTGAGAGGATGATCAGGCAAAGCATTAAGTAATTGGAGAAGCTTCCCCCAAGCTTGTGGGAGACTCTCTTCTTCAATTTGCACAAAATTATCTAATTCCCTTAAAGCAGCTTGTTTCTTATGAGCGGGGAAATATTTAGCAGAGAAGTAGTAAATCATATCCTGGGGACTACGCACACAACCAGGATCAAGAGAATTAAACCATGTCTTAGCATCACCCTTTAATGAGAACGGAAATAATTTAAGGATATAGTAGTAGCGAGTTTTCTCATCATTGGTGAACAGGGTAGCTATACCATTTAATTTAGTAAGATGAGCCACAACAATTTCAGATTCATAGCCATAGAAAGGATCAGATTCAACCAGAGTAATTATCTCAGTATCAACAGAGAAATCATAATCCTTATCGGTAACAAAGATAGGTGAAGTAGCAAAAGCAGGGTCATATTTCATTCTAGCATTCAAAGACTTTTCTTTAAGCTTAGCTAATAATTTCTTAAGATCACTCCTATCATTGCAAGCAAGAAAGTCTCTAGCAGTTTCTTCATCCATGACATAACCCTCAGGCACAACAGGCAATTCATATCTAGGGGGAGAATCTTCATCATCACTTTCATCAATATTATCAGTTCCAATAATTTCATTCTCTCTAGCCCTAGCAAGTTGTTCGTCCAGAAATTCACCTAGTGGCACAGTAGTATCAAGCATAGAAGTAGTTTCATCATAAGTACAATGCATAGCAGAAGTGGCATCATCAATAACATGCGACAAATCAGAGTTAATAGCAGAAGCAAGTTTAGGTGTCGCAAGCTTACTCAAAACAGAAGGTGAATCAAGTGCAGAGCTAGATGGCAGTTCCTTACCTTCCCTCGTAGTTGAGGGATAAATTTTGGGTTTTCTCGTCTTTCAAGTTCCTCATAGTGACCAGCAGATATAAATACCAAGTGACTCAAAGAATAGAGCTATGCTCCCCGGCAACGGCGGCAGAAAATAGTCTTGATAACCCACAAGTATAGGGGATCGCAACAGTTTTCGAGGGTAGAGTATTCAAGCCAAATTTATTGATTCGACACAAGGGGAGCCAAAGAATATTATCAAGTATTAGAAGTTGAGTTGTCAATTCAACCACACCTGGATAACTTAATATCTGCAGCAAAGTGTTTAGTAGCAAAGTAGTATGGAAGTAACGGTAACGGTGGCAAAAGTGACAGTAGTAGTTTTGTAGTAATTGTAACAGTGGCAACGGAAAAGTAACTAAGCGGAAAACAATATGTGAAAAGCTCGTAGGCATTGGATTGGTGATGGATAATTATGTCGGATGCGATTATTCGTGCAACAGTTATAACATAGGGTGACACAAAACTAGCTCCAATTCATCAATGTAATGTAGGCATGTATTCCGAATATAGTCATATGTGCTTATGGAAAAGAACTTGCATGACATCTTTTGTCCTACCCTCCCGTGGCAGCGGGGTCCTATTGGAAACTAAGGGATATTAAGGCCTCCTTTTAATAGAGTACTGGACCAAAGCATTAACACTTAGTGAATACATGAACTCCTCAAACTACGGTCATCACCGGTAAGGATCCCGATTATTGTCACTTCGGGGTTAACGGATCATAACACATAATAGGTGACTATAGACTTGCAAGATAGGATCAAGAACTCACATATATTCATGAAAACATAATAGGTTCAGACCTGAAATCATGGCACTCGGGCCCTAGTGACAAGCATTAAGCATAGCAAAGTCATAGCAACATCAATCTCAGAACATAGTGGATACTAGGGATCAAACCCTAACAAAACTAACTCGATTACATGATAAATCTCATCCAACCCATCACCGTCCAGCAAGCCTACGATAGAATTACTCACGCACGGCGATGAGCATCATGAAATTGGTGATGGAGGAAGATTGATCATGACGATGGCGACGGATTCCCCTCTCCGGAGGCCCGAACGGACTCCAGATCAGCCCTCCCGAGAGAGTTTAGGGCTTGGTGGCGGCTCCGTATCGTAAAACATGATGAATCCTTCTCTCTGATTTTTTTCTCCCCGAACATGAATATATAGAGTTGGAGTTGAGGTCGGTGGAGCACCAGGGGGCCCATGAGGCACGGGGCGTGCCCCCCACCCTCGTGGACAGGGTGTGGGCCCCCTGGCCTTGATTCTTTCGCCGGTATTTTTTTATTTCCAAAAATATTCTCCGTGAAGTTTCAGGTCATTCCGAGAACTTTTATTTCTGCACAAAAATAACACCGTGGCAATTCTGCTGAAAACAGCTGCAGTCCGGGTTAGTTCCATTCAAATCAGGCAAGTTAGAGTCCAAAACAAGGGCAAAAGTGTTTGGAAAAGTGGATACGACGGAGACGTATCACCCAGCCGCGATCTTGGCGGCCTCGGCTTCGGCATCCTTGGCGACCTCCTCGATGACGATGTCGATATCTTCCTGGTCCGTCGAGGGAGGGTCTGGAAACTAGAAAGGAGAATGAAACAAGGCCAAAATCAAGGTCCAGAACAGAATAAAATAAAGGGACGGGAGGCACGCCGCTTACCCGTGCCAAGTTGAGAAGAACTGGTTCCCTCCCCGCCAACGCTCGTGGCCGGGACGGAGCCGCAAGGACAAGCTCGCCTCCTCTTCCTCCGTGCGCGTGGGCTCGGCGGTGGATGCCCTTGCCGGGGACGCCCCTCCCGGCGGTGTGGTCGATGGGGACGGCGTGTTGGGGGTGGTCCTCAGCGGCTCCTCCTGTTGCCGCTCTCCTCCTGCAAACCCAGCAAGGTCAGCACCAAGGATTCATGCCCCAACGCCCACCAATGAGGAGTTAGTAATGAACTCACACTGGGGGCTGAAGCGGGGGCTGCGTCGAGGGCTATTGTCCGGGCTGATCTCCACCAGCACCGGCGTGCGCGGGGTGCTCGCCGGGGGGCTTGTCGCCCGTTAAAGCCTTGGACCTCTTTCGCCGCCCTCTGGGCCAGCGTCTCCGTGTCGCTGCAAGGATGAGATCATGTCTGGGAAGATGGCACAGGTTGAGGGTATACCTGGCCATGGGAAGCCCGGCCCGGCCAGCCCGGCCCGAAAAAGCCCGACCAGGCCCGGCCCGACGCTGCTCCCGGGCCGGGCTCGGGCCTAGATTTTGAGCCCGGTGGCCGGGCCGGGCCGGGCCCGGGCCCGTCGTTTTTGCACTTTTCTGAAGGTCGGGCCGGGCCGGCCCGGAGCCCGACGGGCTTTTCAATGTTCGGGCCGGGCTTGGGCCTAGAAAACAGGCTCGATGGCCGGGCCGGGCCCGGGCCTGCGTTTTTTGCATCGGGCTTGGCTAGGCCCGGCCCGAGGTATGGCCAGGTCTAGTTGAGGGTCAGAAATGACGAAGGGCGAAGTGCTTACTCGTCCTCCTCCTCTGGCCTCCTCTTCCTCTTCGGGATGAAGGACCCGAGGTTGAAATCAGCCTCCGGGGTGCCGTCCGAAGGAGGAGGAGAAGGGGATGGGGTCCTGCGCCGCTTCGACGAGGAGGAGGCGGTGGCCGCTGCCTTCTTCGCTGCCGCAGCCTTCGTCTGGCGCACGGGCTGCACCTGGGCCTGTTGTCGCTGCGTGGTCCTACCGGGCTGCGTGGTCCTGCCGGGCTGGACCGGCTCGCCGGAGCTAGCCCGCCGCAGGACGCGTTTCCTCCCCGGGGCCGAGGAGTCGTTCGCCTCGGTCTCCTCTTCGGCCGACTCCTCGACCGCTTCCTCGACAAGAGGGGCCCCGGTGCCGGCGCCGCTGGCTTCCCCGGCAGACCCCGCCCACTCGGCGAGCTCTTTCTCTTCTGCGGCCGTGTCGGCCTCATCCTCCATGGTGCCAACGCTGCCGGCCTCCTCGGCAAGTGCCGCCTCCTCCGCCCTGGCGGCAATGTGCACCAGCTCTTCCTTAGTGGTGTCGCGGACGAGCAGTGGCTCGTCACGAATATACCTCTCCGATAAGTTGTCGAAGAATGCCTGCACCCGCTCCGCTTCCAGCTCGCCCCAGGTCGGCTCAAGGCCGTGTGCGTTGAAGTTCGACATCATGGCGATGATGGCGGTCTGGCAAGAGTTGTTGCTCAACGGGACCACTCCCGCCGGCAACCTAAACAGAGACCCGCCGGCCTTGACGGCCTTGCCGGTCCTCTCGACCCTGCCGGCCTCGTCAATCTTGAGCTGAAAGAGCCTCTGGCAAAGATGAGCATGCTGCAGCACCATGAAATTGTGCTTCAGGCCAGGGAGGAGCCTCATGATGTCGGCCGCATTCCTGAAATCCCAGGCCGGCCTCCCCTTGTTGTGCAATGGGGCGATCCGGCGGCGGATGAAGTCAGTCCCAATCATCTCGAGGGTGAGCCCGTCCGAAGTGAGGCGATGGATCCTGGTGGTGGCGACCTTGAGCTTCTTGTCATCAGCGTCGAGATTGCTCCAGTGCTTGTCGCAGACCCGCGGCCTCCGACGGACCCGGAAGAACTCCTGTGGATCTGCCTCCTTGATCCAGCACCACCTGCCCCGCCACTCATTTTGGTAGTTATCCAGATCATTACAGACTGTTCTGTTTTTGACAGATTCTGTTTTCGATGCATAGTTTGCTTGTTTTATATTTTCTATGGCTTATATTGCTCAATATAAATTGTGGAAATGATATGTTAAAGTAGGCATTGTGTGAGAACAATTATGAATCTTGTATTTTGACAGTACCAAAAGTTAATGGTTTGCTCTTTATCGTACTAACCTATCTCACGAAGTTCCGTTAAGTTTTGTGTGATTGAAGTTTTCAAGTTTTGCGTGAGATATCGATATGAGGAGAATAAGGAGTGACAAGACCCTAAGCTTGGGCGTGCCCAAGGCACCCCAAGGTAATATTCAAGGGAGTTACAAGCAACTAAGCTTGGGGATGCCCCGGAGGGCATCGCCTCTTTCGTCTCCAACAATATCGGTAATCTTACTTGAGGCTATCTTTTTATTCGCCACATGATATGAGTTTTGCTTGCAGCATCATTTTATTTTGTTTTGATTTTCTTTCTGTTATTTAGGATAATATTTTGCATCTTTTATTTCAATAAAAGTGGCAAGGATAGCCTTTACCATGCTTATCTTGCAAGTATATGAGTTGTTGTTTCAAAACAGAAAGTTTATCGCTGTTGCAAAAATTCTTCAGAAAATTCAGAATGTGATAAAATGTTGAATATTTTTTGCACAATAAGCTATGAAATTTTTTCTACAATGTGGTAAAATTTCAGAATTTTTGAGTTACAGAAGTATTGATACTCTTGCATTCTTTACAGACTGTACTGTTTTCACAGATTGCTTGTTTAATGATTCTATTTGAGGATCAGACTATTAAATATGCAGAGGCATTTAGTATGCAGTGTCAAATAATAATTTTAGTGATTTTCTACAGTAGAGAATGATAAGTTTATTGCATTGATTTATACTAACTTATCTCACGAGTTCTTGTTGAGTTTTGTGTGGATGAAGTTTTTTAAGATTTAGGAAACCATGATATAAAAGGAATTAAGGAGACACAAAAGCTCAAGCTTGGGGATGCCCAAGGAACCCCAAGTTAATATTCCAAGAAGTCTCAATCATCTAAGCTTGGGGATGCCCCGGTAGGCATCCCACCTTTCTTCATCAACAATTATCGATTAGCTTCGGTTGAGCCTAAGTTTTTGCTTCTTCACATGATGTGTGTTATTCTTGGAATGTCCTTTTATTTTTTTGCTTGTTGTTTTAATAAAATACTTAGATATGAAAGTTTTTAATAAGAGAGAGTCCTCACATAGCTACCTATTTACTTAACTACTCACTTGATCTTCACTTATATATTTTTGGAGTAGTTTGTCTTTTGCTCTAGTGCTTCACTTATATCTTTTTGAGAATGGTGTGCTTTAATATATTTTGAAGAAATTCTCTCATGCTTCACTTATATTATTTTGAGAGAAGAAAATTTTATGCTCATGTTCTTCACTTAAATTTATTTGAGCTTGTCAAAAGCAATTGCAATATATGAAACTAGTCCCAAGTGATAGATATTCAAGAGGGATATAATAAAAGCTTTCATGAAGATCATTGGACAAAATAAACTTGATTCTTTGTAATAGTTTTGAGATATGATGATAGTGATATGTGAGTCATGTTGGTGAGTAATTATGCTTTAGTAAGAATACTAATGTTAAGGTTTGTGATTCCCTATATGCAAGCACGAAATTCAATAGTTATGCAATGAAATTACATCCTACTTGTGGTGCATTATTCAGTGTTAGTTATGCTTAATGCTCGCTTATGTGCTTTTTCGTTTCTTGGTTAGTTGCTTCTCAATCTTTTTGCTAGCCTTCACTTGTACTAAGTAGAAATACTACTTGTGCATCCAAAAACCTTAAACCCAGTTTTGCCATATGAGTCCACCATACCTACCTATATGCGGTATTTCAGTGCCATTCTAAGCAAATTTGTATGTGCCATCTCTAATTTTCAAAATAAATTTCCTTTTTGTGTGTTCATACCGCTCATGAAACGGTAGGGGGTGGCTGATATTTTTCCATGCTAGATGTGTTATTATTAAGATGAGTGTTTATTCACTTGTCATTGCACGAGAGTACAGCAAAGGTATTAGGGATGCCCAATACTGAAATTAAAAATGAATTTACTTTATGTTGTCAAATAATAAATTCCTTGGAAAGTGTTGGTTTGGATGGCGCCCGTGGATACGGTTAGCCGTGGAATGTGAAAGTATGGTTGAAAAAGGAATAAACTTTATTTTCTGTTTGGGAACCACCTATGATATATCTAGCATGGAAAGTATTGGGAACTACTCGATCATTTTCGTTGACAGGAAAAGCATGCCACCCAAAATGTTTTATCTCTATCTTTTTCGCTTTGAGCTCTGACACCTCTACAAATCCCTACTTCCCTCTGCGAAGGGCCTTTCTTTCTTACTTTATGCACTTATTATTTTTATTTGAGTATCCATCTTCTCTTATAAAGCACCAACTAAGGGGCACTATGATCGTACTTGAGTATTGGGTGTAGCTTATGCGAGTGTATTTCATGAATGGATCAATGATTGAGCATAATGGGCTAGGATAACTTGCTTTAGTGTTGATATTTTGAAAAGACATGGTTGCTTGTTGATATGCTTGAGTATTGAAATCTTCATGTCAAAACTAGACTATTGCTTTGAACCATATAAAAGTTCGAATGTCCATGCTACAAAAGAAAAGAATATCTGATGAACCTGTTAGGCAGCATTCCACATAAAAATTCTATTTTTATCATTTACCTACTCGAGGACGAGCATGAATTAAGCTTGGGGATGCTGATACGTCTCCAACGTATCTATAATTATTTATTGTTCCATGTTATTATATTATCATTCTTGGATGTTTTACAATCATTTTATAGCAACTTTATATCATTTTTTGGGACTAACCTATTGACATAGTGCCCAGTGCCAGTTGTTGTTTTTTGCTTGTTTTTTACTTCACAGAAAATCAATACAAAACGGAGTCCAAACACAGCGAAACTTTTTGGAGATTTTTTTGGGACCAGAAGACATCCAGTGGGCCAAAGAAGTACCAGAGGGGTGCCCCGAGGGGGGCACAACCCACCTGGGCACGCCTTGGTGGGTTGGGCCCACCTTGGTGGCCTCCCGCACCACCTCTTCACCCTCTAAATTCCCAAATATTCCAAAATCCCCCAAGAATAACCCTAGATCAGAAGTTTCGCCGCCGCAAGCCTCTGTAGCCACGAAAAACCAATCTAGATCCAGTTCCGGCACCTTGCAGGAGGGGGAAATCATCACTGGAGGCCATCTTCATCACCCCTATGGACACCACGATGAGGAGGGAGTAGTCCAACCTCGAGGTTGAGGGTTTGTACTAGTAGCTATGTGTTTAATCTCTCTCTCTCTCGTGTTCTTGAGATGGCACGATCTTGATGTATCACGGGCTTTGTTAATATAGTTGGATCATATGGTGTTTTCGCCTCTCTATCTTGTTGTGATGAATTGAGTTTTCCCTTTGAGATTTTGTTTTTATCGGATTGAATACTGTTATGGATTTGAGAGCACTTGATATATCTCTTGCATATGAATACCCATGGTGACAATGGTGTATTATATTGGTTCACTTGATTTATGTTTTGGCACTCAACTCGCGGATTCACATTGGGGTAATCTATGCACAGGGGTTGATGCACGTTTTCGTCCTTGTTTCTCCGGTAGAAATCTTGGGGCACTCTTTGAGGTTCTTTGTGTTGGATCGAGTATCATGAATCTGAAATTGTTTGATGTGTATCGTATAATTAACTCATGGATACTTGTGGTGACATTGGAGTGCCTAGATGACATTAGAGTTGGTTGATGTGTAACATATGGTGTTATTTTAGTATGAACTCTTGAATAAATCGAACGGAAAGAATAACTTTGCGTTATTTTAGTACGAACTCGTGAATAGATCGAACGGAAAGAATAGCTTTGAGGTGGTTTCATACCCTACAAACAATTTCTTCTTATGTTCTCTGCTAGATAAGAACTTTGGAGTGATTCTTCATCACACGTTGAAGGATGGTTATATTGTCCAATTATATTAGCATTGTTGAGAGATTACACTAGCGAAAGTACGAACCCTAGGCCTCATTTTCAAGCATTGCAATACCGTTTGTGCTCACTTTTGTTACTTGCCACCTTGCTGTTTTTATTGTTCCTGTTACAAAAATCAATATCTACTATCATTACTACACCTGTATCACCATCTCTTCGCCGAACTAGTGCACCTATACAAATTACCATTGTATTTGGTGTGTTGGGGACACAAGAGATTTTTTTATTATTTGGTTGCAGGGTTGTTTGAGAGAGACCATCTTCATCCTACGCCTCCCACGGATTGATAAACGTTAGGTCATCCACTTAAGGGAAATTTGCTATTGTCCTACAAAACTCTGCGCTTGGAGGCCGAACACGAGTCTACAAGAACAAGTTGTGCAGTAGAAATCATATAACTACGCTTCAAATCAACGTACCATCATACAGTAGCCATCTATCTGGTAGAAATCGGTTCTACTAGAATTTCTTTTCCGCCCTTGCCGTGCCACCAAGACGATGAATGTCGTATAAAGAAGAATGAATTCCATATTTAACCCCCCCCCCCCCCGCCCTACATTGATACCTTTTCAGGATTGCTATTTCACATCTACCTCACATCTAACTCCTAAGTCATTTGATCGAAAACTTTAAGATTCGTGTTATTTTAAAACGTGCGCTCGTGCAGCGATTTATTTCTTTCGTTTGTTTCTTTCCGTGCGTCTGGTTGTTCTGTTTCGTACGCTAAGATAGGTTTTTTTTACAAACTACGCTACGCTAGGTTTTTTAAGAAGTACGCTACGTTAGGTAGCTACCCCTCGTATAGGTTCTTCTTATATGGGCTGGTGCATTTTTTTCTTTTTTCTTTTTCTTTTTCTTGTTTATTATCTGTTTTAAATTATGAACTATTTTAGTTTTATGTTTTTTCTTTTATTTCTATTATCTATTTTTCTTCTTTACCGCTTATTTTTCTTTTCTTTTTCTTTTTTTATTCTTTTGTTTATTTTTTAGAAAATCATGAAAAAATCACACTGTCATCTATTTGGTTTAAATTCCTGCAAATCTTGATCGCGGATTATTTTATTGTTGTGTCTCGTGTCGCTCGTGCATTTAGTGTTTACTTGTCGACCTGCTTGTGCGTGCATCTTTTGGTGGGCCATTTTTACGGCATGATCTAGGGGTCCCGTTTTGGATTGGTTTTGCTAATTCTCATCTACATGAGAGTTAACAGTGTCTCATCTAACTCATATACCGTTAGATATATGTGCTTATGATTCACACTTATTATTGTTGTGTCGTGTTTTCTATTCATACCTCGTGAAGCAGTGAGGTCCGATATGACTTTTTTAGTGAGCCAGTTTTATGTTCAGTGTATTGGCTTTTTGTGGGTTGTAGGTTTATTTTGGTTCGACTATGTAGTAGAGGAGAGCGTAATTATATCTTTTCGGATTTGCTAAATCTCATCTAAATGAGATTTAGTGATGTCTCATCTAAGTCTATAATCATCCGATTTGTTTAATGTTCGCACAAAGTCGATCATGTGCACCCGTGTCAGCTCGTTCTTTTTGTCGCGTGTCCTCTTGTTCCATTTTGTTTTGTGTCGGCCTGTTCTCGTGTTTCTTTTCACATGGGCACATCATGTCGCCGTATGGGAGGCGTGGCCCGTTTCTCTTTTGTTCGTTTTCGCTGTGCGTTTTTGTGGCCTCATGGAGAATTTTTAGAGTCCACCCTCGACTCGCAAATGGATTCGTAGTTGTCCCAGTTGCAAGTTCACCCTCCACTCATAACTTGGCATGTGTTTTGTTTTTCATCCTAGTTGCAAGTCCACACTCGACTTGTAACTGGGCTCATAGTTTGTTATTGTCCCAGATGCAATTCCACCCTCGACTAGTTGGGGAACGCAGTAATTTCGAAAAAATTACTATGCACACGCAAGATCCATCTAGGTGATGCATAACAACGAGAGGGGAGAGTGTTGTCCATGTACCCTCGTAGACCGAAAGCGGAAGCATTATGACAACGCGGTTGATGTAGTCGTACGTCTTCACGATCCGACCGATCCTAGTACCGAAAGTATGGCACCTCCGCGATCTGCACACGTTCGGCTCGGTGACGTCCCACGAACGCTCGATCCAACTGAGTGTCGAGGGAGAGCTTCGTCAGCAAGATGACGTGATGACGGTGATGATGAAGTTACCGACGCAGGGCTTCGCCTAAGCACTACAATGATATGACCGAGGTGGAATCTGTGGAGGGGGGCACCGCACACGGCTAAGACAACAGTCAACTTGTGTGTCTATGGGGTGCCCCCTCCCCCGTATATAAAGGAGTGGAGGAGGGGGAGGATCGGCCCTCTCATGGCGCGCCCCAAGGGGAGTCCTACTCCCACCGGCAGGTAGGATCCCCCCTTCCCTAGTTGGAGTAGGAGAGGAAGGAAGGAGGAGGAGAGGGAGAAGGAAAGGGGGGCGCCGCCCCCCCTTCCCTAGTCCAATTCGGACCCATGGGGGAGGGGGCGTGCGGCCTGCCCTGGCCACCCCTCTCTCTCCACTAAGGCCCATATGGCCCATTAGACTCCCCGGGGGGTTCCGGTAACCCCCCGGTACTCCGGTAATTGCCCGAACTCACCCGGAACCATTCCGAAGTCCAAACATAGTCTTCCAATATATCAATCTTTATGTCCCGACCATTTCGAGACTCCTCGTCATGTCCGTGATCACATCCGGGACTCCGAACAACCTTCGGTACATCAAAACACATAAACTCATAATACCGAACGTTAAGCGTGCGGACCCTATAGGTTCGAGAACTATGTAGACATGACCGAGACTCATCTTCGGTCAATAACCAATAAAGGAACCTGGATGCTCATATTGGCTCCTACATATTCTACGAAGATCTTTATCGGTCAAACCGCATAACAACATACGTTGTTCCCTTTGTCATCGGTATGTTACTTGCCCGAGATTCGATTGTCGGTATCTCAATACCTAGTTCAATCTCGTTACCGGCAAGTCTCTTTACTTATTCCGTAATGCATCATCCCGCAACTAACTCATTAGTCACATTGCTTGCAAGGCTTATAGTGATGTGCATTACCAAGAGGGCCCAGAGATACCTCTCCGAAACACGGAGTGACAAATCCTAATCT
The DNA here is from genome assembly GCF_002575655.3 of Aegilops tauschii subsp. strangulata. Taxonomy (NCBI): domain Eukaryota; kingdom Viridiplantae; phylum Streptophyta; class Magnoliopsida; order Poales; family Poaceae; genus Aegilops; species Aegilops tauschii. The sequence continues at coordinate 302,140,093 of NC_053035.3, read as the reverse complement.
CGATCTATGCCAACCCAACAAACACCATCGTAAACACCTGTAGAGCATATTTATAATCACGCAGTTACATTGTGACGTTTGATAGCACACTAAGTGTTCCTCCGGTATTCGGGAGTTGCATAATCTCATAGTCATAGGAACATGTATAAGTCATGAAGAAAGCAATAGCAACAAACTAAACAATCAAGTGCTAAACTAACGGAATGGGTCAAGTCAATCACATCATTCTCTAATGATGTGATCCCGTTAATCAAATGACAACTCATGTCTATGGCTAGGAAACTTAACCATCTTTGATTCAACGAGCTAGTCAAGTAGAGGCATACTAGTGACACTCTGTTTGTCTATGTATTCACACATGTACTAAGTTTCCGGTTAATACAATTCTAGCATGAATAATAAACATTTATCATGATATAAGGAAATATAAATAACAACTTTATTATTGCCTCTAGGGCATATTTCCTTCAGTCTCCCACTTGCACTAGAGTCAATAATATAGATTACACAGTAATGATTCTAACACCCATGGAGTCTTGGTGCTGATCATGTTTTGCTCGTGAGAGAGGCTTAGTCAATGGGTCTGCAACATTCAGATCCGTATGTATCTTGCAAATCTCTATGTCTCCCTCCTTGACTTGATCACGGATGGAAATGAAGCGTCTCTTGATGTGCTTGGTTCTCTTGTGAAATCTGGATTCCTTTGCCAACGCAATTGCACCAGTATTGTCACAAAAGATTTTCATTGGACCCAATGCACTAGGTATGACACCTAGATCGGATATGAACTCCCTTATCCAGACTCCTTCATTTGCTACTTCCGAAGCAGCTATGTACTCCACTTCACACGTAGATCCCGCCACGACGCTTTGCTTAGAACTGCACCAACTGACAGCTCCACCGTTCAATATAAATACGTATCCGGTTTGTGACTTAGAGTCATCCGGATCAGTGTCAAAGCTTGCATCGACGTAACCATTTACGACGAGCTCTTTGTCACCTCCATAAACGAGAAACATATCCTTAGTCATTTTCAGGTATTTCAGGATGTTCTTGACCACTGTCCACTGATCCACTCCTGGATTACTTTGGTACCTCCCTGCTAAACTAATAGCAAGGCACACATCAGGTCTGGTACACAGCATTGCATACATTATAGAACCTATGGCTGAAGCATAGGGAATGACTTTCATTTTCTCTCTATCTTCTGCAGTGGTCGGGTATTGAGTCTGACTCAATTGCACAACTTGTAACACAGGCAAGAACCCTTTCTTTGCTTGATCCATTTTGAACTTCTTCAAAACTTTATCAAGGTATGTGCTTTCTGAAAGTCCAATTAAGCGTCTTGATCTATCTCTATAGATCTTGATGCCCAATATATAAGCAGCTTCACCGAGGTCTTTCATTGAAAAACTCTTATTCAAGTATCCTTTTATGCTATCCAGAAATTCTATATCATTTCCAATCAACAATATGTCATCCACATATAATATTAGAAATGCTACAGAGCTCCCACTCACTTTCTTGTAAATACAGGCTTCTCCAAAAGTCTGTATAAAACCATATGCTTTGATCACACTATCAAAACATTTATTCCAACTCCGAGATGCTTGCACCAGTCCATAAATGGATCGCTGGAGCTTACACACTTTGTTAGAATCCTTTGGATTGATAAAACCTTCGGGTTGCATCATATACAACTCTTCTTCCAGAAATCCATTCAGGAATGCAGTCTTTACATCCATTTGCCAAATTTCATAATCATAAAATGCAGCAATTGCTAACATGATATGGGCGGACTTAAGCATCGCTACGGGTGAGAAGGTCTCATCGTAGTCAACTCCTTGAACTTGTCAAAAACCTTTCGCGACAAGTCGAGCTTTGTAGACAGTAGCATTACCGTCAGCGTCAGTCTTCTTCTTGAAGATCCATTTATTCTCTATGGCTTGCCGATCATCGGGCAAGTCAACCAAAGTCCACACTTTGTTCTCACAGATGGATCCCATCTCAGATTTCATGGCCTCAAGCCATTTCGCGGAATTTGGGCTCATCATCGCTTCCTCATAGTTCGTACGTTCATCATGGTCAAGTAACATGACCTCCAGAACCGGATTACCGTACCACTCTAGTGTGGATCTTACTCTGGTTGACCTACGAGGTTTAGTAGTAACTTGATCTGAAGTTACATGATCGTCATCACTAGCTTCCTCACTAATTGGTGTAATAGTCACAAGAACTGATTTCTGTGATGAACTACTTTCCAATAAGGGAGCAGGTACAGTTACCTCATCAAGTTCTACTTTCCTCCCACTCACTTCTTTCGAGAGAAACTCCTTCTCTAGAAAGGATCAATTCTTAGCAACGAATGTCTTGCCTTCAGATCTGTGATAGAAGGTGTACCCAACAGTCTCGTTTGGGTATCCTATGAAGACACATTTCTCCGATTTGGGTTCGAGCTTATCAGGTTGAAGCTTTTTCACATAAGCATCGCAGCCCCAAACTTTAACAAACGACAATTTGGGTTTCTTGCCAAACCACAGTTCATAAGGTGTCGTCTCAACAGATTTAGATGGTGCCCTATTTAACGTGAATGCAGCCGTCTCTAAAGCATAACCCCAAAATGATAGCGGTAAATCTGTAAGAGACATCATAGATCGCACCATATCTAATAAAGTGCGGTTACGACGTTCGGACACACCATTACGCTGTGGTGTTCCAGGTGGCGTGAGTTGCGAAACTATTCCGCATCGTTTCAAATGAAGACGAAACTCATAACTCAAATATTCTCCTCCACAATCAGATCGCAGAAACTTTATTTTCTTGTTACGATGATTTTCCCCTTCACTCTGAAATTCTTTGAACTTTTCAAATGTTTCAGACTTATGTTTCATCAAGTAGATATACCCATATCTGCTCAAATCATCTGTGAAGGTCGGAAAATAACGATACCCGCCGCGAGCCTCAATATTCATCGGACCACATACATCAGTATGTAGGATTTCCAAGAAATCTGTTGCTCGCTCCATTGTTCCGAAGAACGGAGTTTTAGTCATCTTGCCCATGAGCCATGGTTCGGAAGTACCAAGTGATTCATAATCAAGTGATTCCAAAAGTCCATCAGAATGGAGTTTCTTCATGCGCTTTACACCAATATGACCCAAACGGCAGTGCCACAAATAAGTTGCACTATCATTATCAACTCTGCATCTTTTGGCTTCAATATTATGAATATGTGTGTCACTACTATCGAGATTCAACAAAAATAGACCACTCTTCAAGGGTGCATGACCATAAAAGATATTACTCATATAAATAGAACAACCATTATTCTCAGATTTAAATGAATAACCGTCTCACATCAAACAAGATCCAGATATAATGTTCATGCTTAACGCTGGCACCAAATAACAATTATTCAGGTCTAAAACTAATCCCGAAGGTAGATGTAGAGGTAGCGTGCCGATGGCGATCACATCGACTATGGAACCATTTCGCACGCGCATCGTCACCTCGTCCTTAGCCAATCTTTGCTTAATCCGTAGTCCCTGTTTCGAGTTGCAAATATTAGCAACAGAACCAGTATCAAATACACAGGTACTACTGCGAGTATTAGTAAGGTACACATCAATAACATGTATATCACATATACCTTTGTTCACCTTGCCGTCCTTCTTATCCGCCAAATACTTGGGGCAGTTCCGCTTCCAGTGACCAGTCCCTTTGAAGTAGAAGCACTCAGTCTCAGGTTTAGGTCCAGACTTGGGCTTCTTCACTTGAGAAGCAACTTGCTTGCCGTTCTTCTTGAAGTTCCTCTTCTTCCCTTTACCCTTTTTCTTGAAACTGGTGGTCTTGTTGACCATCAACACTTGATGCTCCTTCTTGATTTCTACCTCTGCAGCCTTTAGCATTGCGAAGAGCTCGGGAATCGTCTTATCCATCCCTTGCATGTTATAGTTCATCACGAAGATTTTGTAGCTTGGTGACAGTGATTGAAGAACTCTGTCAATGCCACTATCAACCAGAAGATTAACTCCCACCTGAGTCAAGTGATTATGATACCCAGACATTTTGAGTATATGCTCACTGACAGAACTATTCTCCTCCATTTTGCAGCTACAGAACTTATTGGAGACTTCATATCTCTCAATCCGGGCATTTGCTTGAAATATTAACTTCAACTCCTAGAACATCTCATATGCTCCATGACGTTCAAAATGTCGTTGAATTCCCGATTCTACGTCGTAAAGCATGGCACACTGAACTATCGAGTAGTCATCAGCTTTGCATAGCCAAGCGTTCACAACGTCCGGCGTTGCTCCTGCGGCGGTTCTTGCACCTAGCGCTGCTTCCAGGACGTAATTCTTCTGTGCAGCAATGAGGATAATCCTCAAGTTACGGACCCAGTCCGTGTAGTTGCTACCATCATCTTTCAACTTAGCTTTCTCTAGGAACACATTAAAATACAAAGGAACAGTAGCATGGGCCATTGATCTACAACAACAACATAGACATGCAAAATACTATCAGGTACTAAGTTCATGATAAATTAAAGTTCAATTAATCATATTACTTAAGAACTCCCACTTAGATATACATCCCTCTAATCATCTAAGTGATCACGTGATCCAAATCAGCTAAACCATGTCCGATCATCATGTGAGATGGAGTAGTTTTCAATGGTGAACATCACTATGTTGATCATATCTACTATATGATTTACGCTCGACCTTTCGGTCTCAGTGTTCTGAGGCCATATCTGCATATGCTAGGCTCGTCAAGTTTAACCCGAGTATTCTGCATGTGCAAAACTGGCTCGCACCCGTTGTATGTGAACGTAGAGCTTATCACACCCGATCATCACGTGGTGTCTCGGCACGACGAACTTTTGCAACGGTGCATACTCAAGGAGAACACTTGTACCTTGAAATTTAGTGAGAGATCATCTTATAATGCTACTGCCGAACTAAGCAAAATAAGATGCATAAAGGATAAACATCACATGCAATCAATATAAGTGATATGATATGGCCATCATCATCGTGTGCCTTTGATCTCCATCTCCAAAGCACCGTCATGATCACCATCGTCACCGGCGTGACACCTTGATCTCCATCATATTATCGTTGTCGTCTCGCCAACTATTGCTTCTACGACTATCGCTACCGCTTAGTGATAAAGTAAAGCAATTACATGGCGATTGCATTTCATACAATAAAGCGACAACCATATGGCTCCTGCCAGTTGCCGATAACTGTGTTACAAAACATGATCATCTCATACAATAAAATTTAGCATCATGTCTTGACCATATCACATCACAACATGCCCTACAAAAACAAGTTAGACGTCCTCTACTTTGTTGTTGCAAGTTTTACGTGGCTGCTATGGGCTGAGCAAGAACCGTTCTTACCTACGCATCAAAAACCACAACGATTTTTTGTCAAGTGTGTTGTTTTAACCTTCAACAAGGACCGGGCGTAGTCACACTCGATTCAACTAAAGTTGGAGAAACTGACACCCGCCAGCCACCTGTGTGCAAAGCACGTCGGTAGAACTAGTCTTGCGTAAGCGTACGCGTAATGTCGGTCCGGGCCGCTTCATCCAACAATACCGCCGAATCAAAGTATGACATGCTGGTAAACAGTATGACTATTATCGGCCACAACTCTCTGTGTTCTACTTGTGCATATGACATCTACACATAGACCTGGCTCGGATGCCACTGTTGGGGAATGCAGTAATTTCAAAAAAAAATCCTACACACACGCAAGATCCATCTAGGTGATGCATAGCAACGAGAGGGGAGAGTGTTGTCCACGTACCCTGCTAGACCGAAAGCGGAAGCGTTATGACAACGCGGTTGATGTATTCGTACGTCTTCACGATCCGACCGATCCTAGTACCGAAAGTACGGCACCTCCGTGATCTGCACACGTTCGGCTCGGTGACGTCCCACGAACTGTAGATCCAGCTGAGTGTCGAGGGAGAGCTTCGTCAGCACGACGGCGTGATGACGGTGATGATGAAGTTACCGACGCAGGGCTTCGCCTAAGCACTACAACGATATGACCGAGGTGGAATCTGTGGAGGGGGCACCGCACACGGCTAAGACAGCTGTCAACTTGTGTGTCTATGGGGTGCCCCCTCCCCCGTATATAAAGGAGTGGAGGAGGGGTAGGGCCGGACCTCTCATGGCGCGCCCCAAGGGGAGTCCTACTCCCACCGGGAGTAGGATTCCCCCCTTCCCTAGTTGGAGTAGGAGAGGAAGGAAGGAGGAGAGAGGGAGAAGGAAAGGGGGGCGCCGCCCCCCTTCCCTAGTCTAATTAGGACCCAAGGGGGAGGGGGGCGCGGCCTGCCCTGGCCGCCCCTCTCTCTCTCCACTAAGGCCCATATGGCCCATTAGACTCCACGGGGGGTTCCGGTAACCCCCCGGTACTCCGGTAATTGCCCGAATTCACCCGGAACCATTCCGAAGTCCAAACATAGTCGTCCAATATATCAATCTTTATGTCTCAACCATTTCAAGACTCCTCGTCATGTCCGTGATCACATCCGGGACTCCGAACAACCTTCGGTACATCAAAACACATAAACTCATAATACCGAACATTAAGCGTGCGGACCCTACGGGTCCGAGAACTATGTAGACATGACCGAGACTCATCTCCGGTCAATAACCAATAGCGGAACCTGGATGCTCATATTGGTTCCTACATATTCTACGAAGATCTTTATCGGTCAAACCGCATAACAACATACGTTGTTCCCTTTGTCATCAGTATGTTACTTGCCCGAGATTCGATCGTCGGTATCTCAATACCTAGTTTAATCTCGTTACCGGCAAGTCTCTTTACTCATTCCGTAATGCATCATCCCGCAACTAACTCATTAGTCACATTGCTTGCAAGGCTTATAGTGATGTGCATTACCGAGAGGGCCCAGAGATACCTCTCCGAAACACGGAGTGACAAATCCTAATCTCGATCTATGCCAACCCAACAAACATCATCGGAAACACCTATAGAGCATCTTTATAATCACCGAGTTACGTTGTGACTTTTGATAGCACACTAAGTGTTCCTCCGGTATTCGGGAGTTGCATAATCTCATAGTCATAGGGACATGTATAAGTCATGAAGAAAGCAATAGCAACAAACTAAACGATCAAGTGCTAAGCTAACGGAATGGATCAAGTCAATCACATCATTCTCTAATGATGTGATCCCGTTAATCAAATGACAACTCATGTCTATGGCTGGGAAACTTAACCATCTTTGATTCAACGAGCTAGTCAAGTAGAGGCATACTAGTGACACTCTGTTTGTCTATGTATTCACACATGTACTAAGTTTCCGGTTAATACAATTCTAGCATGAATAATAAACATTTATTCATGATATAAGGAAATATAAATAACAACTTTATTATTGCCTCTAGGGCATATTTCCTTCAGTCTCCCACTTGCACTAGAGTCAATAATCTAGATTACACAGTAATGATTCTAACACCCATGGAGTCTTGGTGTTGATCATGTTTTGCTCGTGAGAGAGGCTTAGTCAATGGGTCTGCAACATTCAGATCCGTATGTATCTTGCAAATCTCTATGTCTCGTGAGAGAGCCTTAGTTAATGGGTCTGCAACATTCAACCATCGACTCACAACCGTTTCGAGTTGCAAGTCAACCATTGACTCGCAACTGTTCCCTAGTTGCAGATCAACCCACGACTCGCAGCTGGGGCATTTTTCACAAGTACTCCAGTTGCAAGTCCACCATCGACTCGCAACTAGGAGCTGACTTTTTTGACCTAATTGCGAGTCAACCATCGACTTGCAAGTATGTTCGCCTATTTTTTAATCCCAGTTCCGGGTGAAACATCGACTCACAACTGGGCTCCTTCATTGACATGCAAATGGGCCGTTGAACTCTTTTGCGGCATGTCCACCCTTCACTCGCAACTCACGCGACATTTTTTGTCTCCAGTTGCAGGTACACCCCTCGACTCGTAACTGAGCTCGATGTTTTTTTTGTTTTGCAACTGGGCCCGAATCTTTTTTCCACCTCCCACCATGGTGTACTTGCAACTAGGGGCCGGCTTTTTTGTACTAGTTTCAAGTCAATCGCCGACTCATAACTATGCTCACCCCTTTTTATCCCTGTTGCAAAAAAACTATTGACTCATAACTGGGCTCTCGATCTTTTTCGCGCAGTTGCTAATCAACCAACGACTCGAAAGTAGGTCTGGCCCATTTTTTTCGAGTTGCAAGTTTGATGTCTGCTAGGACTACGTCGGTATTTCCCCAAAGAGGAAGGGATGATGCAGCATAGCGACGGTAGGTATTTCCCTTAGTGAAGAAACCAAGGTTATCGAACCAGTAGGAGAACCAAGCAACACAACGTAAACAGCCCCTGCACACAAATAACAACCACTCGCAACCCGGCGTGTTAAAGGGGTTGTCAATCCCTTTTGAGTAACGGCGCCAGAGATGGTGCGCGGACGGGAATAAGTTGTAATAGATTGAATAAGTAGATCGCAAATAAAATAAGACGCAACAAGGTATTTTCGTATTTTTGGTTTAATAGATTTGAAAATAAATGCAAAGGAAAAGTAGATCGCAAAGGCAAATATATGAGAAAGAGACCCGGGGGCCGTAGGTTTCACTAGTGGCTTCTCTCGAGAAAAATAGCAAACGGTGGGTGAACAAATTACTGTTGGGCAATTGATAGAACTTCAAATAATCATGACGATATCGAGACAATGATCATTATATAGGCATCACGTCCAAGATTAGTAGACCGACTCCTGCCTGCATCTACTACTATTACTCCACACATCGACCGCTATCCAACATGCATCTAGTGTATTAAGTTCATGGAGAAACGGAGTAATGCAATAAGAACGATGACATGATGTAGATAAGATCTATCTATGTAGAGATAGACCCCATCGTTTTATCCTTAGTAGCAACGATACATACGTGTCGGTTCCCCTTCTCTCACTGGGATCAAGCGCCGTAAGATCGAACCCACTACAAAGCACCTCTTCCCATTGCAAGATAAATAGATCAAGTTGGCCAAAGAAAACCCAAATGTCGAAGAAGAAATACGAGGCTATAAGAGATCATGCATAAAAGAGATCAAAGAAACTCAAATACTTTCATGGAAATAAAAAAGATATAACCGATCATAAACTCAAAGTTCATCAGATCCCAACAAACACACCGCAAAAAGAGTTACATCATATGGATCTCCAAGAGACCATTGTATTGAGAATTCAGCGAGAGAGAGGAAGCCATCTAGCTACTAACTACGGACCCGAAGGTCTACAAAGAACTACTCACGCATCATCGGAGAGGCACCAATGGAGGTGGTGAACCCCATCCGTGATGGTGTCTAGATTGGATCTGGTGGTTCTGGACTCTGCGGCGGCTGGAATTGATTTTCGTCGACTCCCATAGGGTTTTGGGAATATTGGGGTATTTATAGAGCAAAGAGGCGGTCCGGGGGGCACCCGAGGTGGGCACAACCCACCAGGGCGCGCCTGGGCCTCCTGGCGCGCCCTGGTGGGTTGTGCCCTCCTCGGAGCACCCCCCAGGCGCAGCAAGGTAGGGGTGGACTAACGAGCAGCTCGGCTCGTTAAGCTCATACTCGTTAAGCTCGTGCTCATTAAGGCTCGGCTTGTTAAGCTCGTTAAGATTAACGAGCAGAAAACCCTGCTCGGCTCGGCTCGTTTGAAGCTCGTTAAACTCGTGAGCGCTTGCGAGCGCTCGTTAACAGATTAGATATACATGATGAATGTGTAGGTGTGGTTTTCTAGATGAAATATGGTGACTACAAAAATAAATGCACTAGTTTGTTGCCTCATATATCGATTAGATTTAATTAATGGGCTAAGGTGCTACAAAAAGTTTGCCATATACGATGAAAATATGTGTTATGTTGTTACTAACGAGCTTAACGAGCTACTCGTGAAACTCATTAGCTCGCTCGTTAAGCTCGTTAAGCTTAACGAGCTAAAATCAATGATTAGCTCTGTTCATTAAAAAGCGAGCTCCGAGCTTAACGAGCCAAACTATCGAGCGCTCATTAAGCTCGCGAGCTACGAGCTTTTGGTCCATCCCTACAGCCAGGGCCCATTATGTGTCTTCTGGTCCAAAAAAATCTCCGTGAAGTTTCGTTGCATTTGGACTCCGTCTGATATTGATTTCCTGTGATGTAAAAAACATGCAGAAAATAGCAACTGGCACTTGGCACTATGTCAATAGGTTAGTACCAAAAAATGATATAAAATGACTATAACATGATTATAAAACATTCAAGATTGATAATATAACAGCATGGAACAATCAAAAATTATAGATACGTTGGAAACGTATCAAAGTCCACCATTGACATGCAATTGGGCCCTTGATCTTATTTTTCCCCACTTGCATGTCTACCTTTGACTCGCAACCGGGCCTGGCGTTTTTTCTCCAGTTGCAAGTCCACCCCTCGACTCCCAACTGGGCTCGGTGTTTCTTTTGTTTTGCAATTGGGTCTGAGTCATTTTTGGCATTAGTTGCAAGTCCACCCTTAACTTGCAACTGGGTCTGAATTTTTTTCCACCTCGGTTGCAAGTCCACCATCGACTCGCAACTAGGTGTTGACTTTTGTTGACCCAGTTGTAAGTTAACCATCGACTCGCAACTGGGTCCGCCCTTTATTTATCCCAGTTGCAAGATAACTATCGACGCAAAACTGGGCTCTTAATCCTTTTATTTTCCACAGTTGCAGCTCAATCAACGACTTGCAACTTGGCCTAAATTTTTTTTTCCGTCCTAATTGCAGGTCCTCCATTGACAAGAAACAAGGCCTTTGATCCTTATAGTTTCCCTAGCTACAAGTCCACGCTCTACTTGTAATTTTAACCGACATTAATTTTACCCAATTGCAATTCCAACATCGACTCGCAAATAGGGCTGATTTCTTTTTTGTCTCTTACGTGACTATGGCGCGCACTTCATTTTTTGAATGTGGAAGTTCTTTGTTATGCGTAGGATACACAGGAAAGGAAGCATGTCATCACACCAGTACGTGCATTGGTTGATCCTTCGATGAACTTTGCATGTGCATACATGTTGAGGTACGTACTAGTACATGCATATATCGAAGGTCAAGATGTAAAAGGCATGCATGATGACCAACGCGTACAAATGCGCACTAAAAAAACTAAAAGGGTTCACCGTACACTAAAAAAGTTCAGTTCGTTAAAGGAAATGTTCATCATATATTAAAAATAGTTCATCCTGCACTAAAAAAGTTCAGTTTGTATATAAGAAATGTTCCGAATGTTCAAAAGATGTTCCGATTTTTCAAAAATTGTTCACAAATTCAAAAAATTGTTCATCTTTTGATTAAAAAAACAGGTTTTCAAAATATGTGTGGGAATTTCAATTTTTGTTTGTGTTTTCAGAAAATGTTCAGAATTTTCATAAATTGTTCCTATTTTAAAAACCATTAAGTTTTTCAGAAATTGTTAACGTTTTCAAAAATTGTTTGTCTCTTGAAAAAATGTTCAGAATTACAAATATTTGTTCACCCTTTTCAAAAAAAAATTGGAGTTCCAAAATTTCTCTGCATTTTCATAAAAAGATTAGGCATTTTGAAAAAGGTTTCTTATCTGACGCTTCATTGAGTTGTTAAATATTTGCGTTGATTATTTGTCACCAACAACCATTTGGTTTAGTGGCTATAAATACAGGTTTAGCAGTCATAGGTTTTGAAGTTCGATTGTTGATAAGAGCAACGTTTTTTTTTATGCCTTGGTCCCAGAAACTGGGTTGGACGATACAAAAATAAAGAACAAACAACAATAAAACAACGGCTGGGCTAGACAATAAAAAAGAGAAATAGTGGGAGTATGTTTTCAACAAGAGAAAAAAAAGAAACAGTGGGAGGGAGTTTTCAACAAGAGGGCCACAAATAGAGGTGACATCATTTTAATGTGACATAATATGTCACATATAGATGAGATATAGTTGCACCCCTATCTTTTATGCTAGTTACCCTATTTAATAGTTTTCATCTGAATTACTCAATTTAGCAAAAGTTATATCAACTTTTACCCTCCTTTAAAGTATTTTAGGTGCGTATAGTATCTCGAGTGGTTCTTTTACTGGACAAAGTGCCGATGAAAGTTATGTCCAGTACACTACAGCACCCGAAAAGCAAATGCGGTGAAGAAGAATGAGGTGGAAGCAATGAACAAGGACCCGCATATCTCGAAGAAAAAACTCATCATCAAAGTAAAGCAGTGTGTACATACACTATGAGGAAAAACAGTCCCGCCAGGTCAATGTCTAGCCCGGCGTGGGGAAAAATGTCATGAGAAAAATTGGGTCGCCACGTATACCGGATGGTACAATTGATATACTGGTAATATCTGTCTCTAAGATTCCCATTTCATCTTTGTTTTCCATCATCTTTTTGTCCAATTTTTCATGTATATGATATTCAATCACCTTAATTTACTTACCTTCTAAACCAATTTCACTTTAATTTACTTACCAAACTTTTAATCAAAATATAAGATAATTCACGATCAAAAATTGATGAACACTTATTTACACAATTGCGTTATTATTGACAGGTAAATCACAAGCTAAGAGCATCTCCAATAGATGATGTATATTTGGGCGGTTCAAACCGGTGATGGTCCAAATTTGGAGCATCAAAAAGTGCTTTTTACATCTCCGAAAAAGGCTCAACTTCAGCAGATGGTCCAAAACAGAGATGTAAATAAAAGAGCAACTCCAACAGATGGTCCGAAACGAAGATTAAAACGACCAACTACTACGTCATCTCAACATAGCTCAAACATGAAATTCAACATAGTTTCATACACAAATTCAACTACTACTTATTCGAAGTACTAGATGAAACTACTCCTCGTCGTTGGAGCTGTGGAACTGCTCCCAGAACTCGTCCTTGGTTGGGTCATCGCACCCCTCGTCCTCCTCCTCGGAGTCACCTGGTCCTCATCCAACGACTCGATAGGGATCACAGTCGAGGTGCCGCCCTCGTCCTCCTTCTTCACCCCCTTCTTTTTCACCTCAACGTCGCGCTTCCAGTAGTGCTCCAGCTCGGCCTGGACATACTGCGGATGCTCTCGCGCAAACCGAGCCATCGTCGCCTCGTCGCTCTCGTTGGGAGCGACGACAACCACCGGTCTCTTCTTCGCCTTCTTCGCCAGCATCTCCTCCATTCGGATGCCCTGCGGCACGAGCCACTCCGCCACTGCTTGGGACTCGACCTTCGGGAAGTTGAGGTCCGTCTTCGGCCGTCCGGCACGCCACACCGCCACGTCGTAGGCACGCGTGGCCTCGTCAGCGGTGGGATACGTGCCGAGCCACCAACGCCGCCCGGCATCGGAGAACTCCACTCCGAAGTTCCCAAGCCCTCACGCCGAAGAAACAGGACTTGCCCTTCGGCGTCTTCTTCGGCGCCATCGGAGAGCGGGCGGCGGCCGAGCGGGGAGCGAGTCGGGGCGGCGGCCGAGCGGGGAGCTGCGGCGGGCGGTCACGAGGCGGAAGGGGAATGAAGTGGCGGTTGGTCGTTTGGCGGGCGGCCGCGGTTTTACATCTGTTGTATCTCGTGATGTAAATTTGCATCACGAAGTTTTCAATTTTACATCTCCAGGAGGCGATGGTCCAATTTTTTTTTACATATGGACGGTCTCTTGAAGCAACGCTTTTTGCTCTCGAAACTTCCAAAGTTAGTTATTTTTACATATGAACCGTCTATTGGAGATGCTCTAACATGCTAGATACTAGAATATTTATATTCCGTTGCAACGCACGGGCATTGTTCTAGTTGTGGTAAAAACTCGTAAAACTTTTGCTAAATGTGATAAAAATCTCTTTCTCTACTACTTAAAAAGAATGTAAGGTTCTCATTTCACTTTTCTTTCCACCACCTCTTCGTCCAACCTTTCATGTATATGATAATCAATCACCTTAATTTACTTATCTTCTAAATCAATTTCACTTTAATTTACTTACCAAACTTCTAATCAAAATATAAGGTAATTCACGGCAAGAATTTGATGAACACTTATTTACACAATCGCATTATTATTGACAGGTAAATTACAAGCTAACATACTACAATATTTATATCCCGTTGCAATGCACGGGCATTGATCTAGTTGTGGTAAAAACTTGTAAAACTTTCGCTAAATGTGATAAGAACGAGTAAATATTTTGCTAAATGTGCAATTCAAATGAAAACATATTAAATTGAATAATTTACGTAAAAATGTCGTGGTAGGGGATAAAAACTGCAATTCACTATTTTGAAGAATGGGTAACATTTAAATGCTGACAATTCTGTAAACACTGCACGAATGCACAGTCTAACATTGCCTGCATATCTACGAGGTCCATATACAGTATACTACTGGAATCTGCATATTCTATATCATGAAGTCTACCAACACATCCACTCTGTCGCATCAGCTCGACCAGCGCCCATGTCACGTGCTGCCGGCGGCGCTGATCTTCACGTCCGGGTTCCGCACCGTCTTGAGCCACATCCCGGCGAGCACCCTCGACGACAGGCTCCAGACGACGTCTGGCCGCTGCTGCTGCTGCCTCACCCTCGCTGCCCGCGACGATGGCGGCGTCTGCACCCTCTTGGCGGCGCGGCCCGGCCCGTGGGCGAGCGTCCACTGCATCGCCGTCAACTTCTGCCGCTCGGCGCGCCAGCTCGCGCTTCCGCCGACTCCCGACAAGCACCTCGTCTGCACTCCGCCCACGTGCAGGCTCCTCACCTTGAACCTCCCCCCGCTGAGCCCCGCCGCGCCCAGCATCCGCGCCGACTGGACGACGGCGATCATCGGCGCCCCCACCGCCTCGTAGCGCCGGGACGGGTCACGCAGCTGGATGGCCGCCACCAGCGTGACGCGGCCGTCCGAGCCGCCACGGGACTCGGACCACTCGTCGGACGGCACCAGCGCGTCGAACACGTTCGTTTCCCCCGCAGCCGGCGCTACCTCGAACGGCGGCTCCTCGTCGGCCATCTCGGCCTGGATCATGAGCGCGTCCACGGCCATGGCCTCGAGCTTCTGTAACGAGAATGCGAGTACCTCATCCAACGTCTCCGGAT
This sequence comes from Aegilops tauschii subsp. strangulata, assembly GCF_002575655.3. Taxonomy (NCBI): domain Eukaryota; kingdom Viridiplantae; phylum Streptophyta; class Magnoliopsida; order Poales; family Poaceae; genus Aegilops; species Aegilops tauschii. The sequence goes on along the minus strand of NC_053035.3, from coordinate 302,124,951 downwards.
CGTTTCCCGCGCTCCAGATGCCGGTGGCGACGCGCTCCATCCGGCCCTCGGACAAGGCGGTGGCGAGCTTCCGGACGAGCCTGACCGACCGCGCCGCGCTTGAGCTCGCGCCACCCTCGGTCCGCCTACCGCCGATGACTGCCTCCGCGATGCCCTCGAAACCCACTTGCTCGGGCGTCTTTCCGGTAAGGCTTTCCATGCGCCCTAGCGACGCCACCTTGTCCCGAACCTCGTCGGGTCCGCCCGCGGCCGCCATCTTCTGGAGCACATCGAATCCAGTCGCGGCCATGGCACTTGGCAGCACGAACGGCCTCGACACCTGCATGGCGAGCACCGGGGGTACGTCTCTGCTTGCAAGCGGCACGTTGTACGGGTTCATCGACACCAAGAACCCGCCGTCACGCGTTTGCACCGCCGGGCCAAGGCTTTGTCCCAAGTCCGGCACCACGGGCGCCTTCTTCTGCGACTCGCTTGATCTTGGTGTCATGGGCTGCTTCAGCTTCCTGAACTTGTCGTCGTCCACTGCCTCGAGCTTCCTAAGAAACTCAACGGTCACCATCTCTTCATCCGCATCGAGCCGCGGCTGCTGACCGGCTCCCGTCGGCGACTTCTTGCCGCCGCTCGCCATCAGCGCCTCGATGGCTTCGATCTGCTCGCCAATGGAGTCGAGCTCGCGTAGCACGTCGCGCTGGTCCTGGAAGTGGACGACCTCTTTGACCGTCTCGACGCCCTTGTCGACCACCTCGTACTCCGGGATGACATAGTCGACGTCGCCAGCGCCACTTGCGGTGGAGAGCTCGTCGTCTTCGGGACGCTTGTCGATGTTGAGCCTGTCTACCAGCTGCCTGTAAGCTCTCATGGAAGGCGAGATGGCTCCGTCGGACGTTGAAAGCTTGGGCGTCGTACTGGCGACGCTGAACGAGTTCTTGTTGTGAACCCTCGCACGGGAGGGGGACACGGACACGTCCCTCGACGATCTCCCCGCGGCTTGCGTGTAGAGACGGAGCCCCGCGTCCTCCATGAGCTGGAACCCCAGCTTGAGCAGGAGCTCGCCACCGGCGGCCTTGCCGGCGAGTCCGAACGCCCTGTCGAACCACCGGACGCGGCGTCCCTCGGAGCTCTTCTGGAGGGAGTCCAGCACAAGCGAGCTCACGTCGACGGTGTACGTCCCCAGACGGATGTCCGGCACCTCGACGGGGACGACGGACAGAACGAACCGGCGAGGCTCGAGCTTGAGGGGCTTCCCGGTGCCCGGGCCGCCGGTGAAGTAGAGGTTGCATTTGACGAAGAGCGTCTCGTCGAACTCCGCGGTGCCATCGTGCGACACCCGGGCCGGCATGGTCTGCATCGCGCCGTCCTTGGTCTCGGCCTTGCGGACGGAGACGGCGAGGCGGAGGCCGTCCATGGAGGCCGGCACGCCGCGCACGGCGGCCACCTCGATGGAGAAGAGGCACCCGGCGCGGCGCTTCCCGATGCGAGAGAGCGCGCGCACGGGCTTCCAGCTGCTCCACGCCGACGGCTTCCCCTTGGCGCTGCCACTCCCCTCGAATTCTCGGCTTCTCGAGTCCACGGACGTGGTGTCGTCGGCCGGCAGAGGCCTGGAGCGCGGCCCGAGCCACGACGACAGCGAGAGACGGCGCGACGAGCGCGCCCTCCGACCCTCCCGCCCAATCCCATCCATGATGCGCTGTCCATCGTCGCCGGACCGCGCGATGGCGAGCGACGCGGTGCGGCGGTGGATGGCGTTGGGCCGGTCAAGGTAGTCGCTGAGACCGCCGCCTCCTCCCAGTCCGGCCATGTGAGCGCACGCTGCACGTACTCGCTCTCCTCCTCGACCAGCCTATCTACAATTCCGCACACACCTTGCCAAGCTTTTCTCGAGCTGGACCATGATCCCGTGGTTGTGGAACCGTGGACCGCGATAGATATAGCTTTCGACGACCCCTCCGCGCTGCCGTCGTGTACCGCGTTGGCGCCAAGGAAGCTGAAGTTGAGCGAATAACCCGGGAAGCCAACCTACCAGCCAATCAAACCGCCGCCCTAATCGTGCACCGTCGCCCCATCGGACGGCCACGGTCCGGCACGTCCGCACGTCGTTGGTCCGATCCACGGCTCAGGAAGCTCCCGCCCTGCCAGGACTTGTCAGCGCTCAACACGACGGACGAAGCTGCGGAATCGTAGCCACGGGATTTGGTTATGGATCTCGTTCGATCGGGGGTCAGGGGCAAAGTTGATGTGATCCGGCGTTAATGCGGCGGGGAAAACGCGCCCTCCCGCGGACGTGTAGGCGGGCTCAGCCGCGGCCCGGGCGACTGGGGCGGGATGGGCGAGCGTGTCGCCTTGCCCGCGAGCCGTCGCCGTCTCGCGCGGTCCCGGGGAAGCTGGGGGAGCGTTCCGATTCGCGCGGGTTGCTTCGCCTGGATTACGTACGTGACGTCGGTGTGGTGCACGTTGGGGCGTCTGTGGATGGATAGGACGGCGATTCGTTTCGCGGGTCCTTTCGGGGAGCAGTGTGTGGTGGGTGCCGGGTCTGATTGGGTTGCGAACTGTGGTCAGGGCTACTGGTTAGTTAGTTTGATTGATTGATTAGACCGTGTGCAGTGCGTGTCGACTCGTGTGCACGCAACGAGATCGGGGATCTTTTTCAGGAAGTCGTCGACGTACTCTTCCGTCTTCGGCGTTCGTCACGGTGGCGGAGGCTGGAGATTTGATCCAAAGAAGAACGAGTCCACGGCAAATCTCTACACGTGTGCTACTGCTAATCACTTCAAAGAGCATGCATACCCTGTTTCAAGTGTTTTGTCAAAGCTCTACTCTCTTTTTTAGCACGACAAAATTCTACTGTCTTGTCTGCTAAGTAAAGGCTGGCAGCCAGCTCCTCGCGAGGGAAAAAGTCAGACCATTTGGTTCCCACAGTTTGGACGTTCGGGCGAGACGGCAGGTCTATATCTACTAAAAAATTGGCAGAAGATTTTGGCTGGTTTGCAGTTGAACGTGGGAGGGTCCAGGTGGTTTGAGCTGTTGATGCAGGTGTGGCAGTACGCACGTTCGTACAGGGGCGTACGGAGAAGGTCGTTGCAAGGTCGTTTCCATGTGCCGTGGTGGCCAATCGCTCGAATGGTGAAATGTTATGTAGCGTGTGCGCGCAAAAAGGATGGATATTTTAGTCGGCGGGCTCTTCTTGTTCGGAGACGTGACGGCCTACCAGTTCACCACCTTGATCAGGGAAAAAGTCCAGGATTCATCTCTGATCTTGTATAGTCACTTCAAAGAGCAAAGAAGAGACCACCGCAAAGATGAGAGAGAGAGGGAGAGGGAGAGAGAGAAAGCGTGCATAATGAGTCAATAGCAGATTTGGGGATCCCCCCTCTCGGGCGACACGGGAGCGCCCCCAAACCCTAGCCGCCGCCACCTCTCCTCCCTCCTCCCCCCTCCCCGCCGCTAACCGAGGAGCCCGCCGGCTGCCGCGCGTCTTCCGATGAAGGTGGCGGCGAGGATTTGCTGCCTCCTGTCGGCGTGAGGGGCTTTGGAAACCAGGGCGGCGGCCCTCGGTGGAGATGGCGGCGTCGATCTCTTCGGTGGATGGCCCGCACGGGTGCTGGTCGCCCCTCCCGGCCGCATGGGTGGCGTGAGGGCGGCGAAGTCTTGCTGCAGCGGCGGGCGGCTCTTCTTCCTCCCGGCCCCTTTCCCTTGTGGTAGTCTCCTCTCGCCGTTCTGGTGGCTGGCCCGTCAGATCTGGACTTTGAGGATGGGGTGGCGGAGTCTTGGAATGGGGGAAACCCCTGGTCGATTCCGCGTCGACCTCGACGTCGGCGACGCTCCGGTGTCTTTCTCCCTCTTGAGGGCGGGTCGAGCTTCCAGATCCGTCCCCCTCCTCCCCCTTCCTACCTCGGGCGAAAGCCTTGGCCTTTTGGTCGGACGGTGGAGGCGTTCAGGCGTCTCGGTCCTCCCTGGAGGCGTCGTTCAAGGGGTGGCTGGGGGTTGTGGGTCTGGTGCGTGGTGGTGGGTTGCGGCGGCGGCGGTGCTCGGCTCCCCTGGTTGCCGGCGTTGGTGTTGGCGTGTGGGTCCTTCCGCATCCTTCAGCGACTCCTCGCCTTGGTTGCGGGTTGGTTGTCGGCCGGTGGTGGGCGTCCGCGTGTTCGGCACGGTCTAGACGAAGGGGAGATAGTGGTCTCCACTCCGACAGTTGCCCGAGGCAGCGGGCGGTGGAGTCGATGGTTTCCTTCAAGCGGTCTGGATCTTCATGTTCACGACAATTGCTGTCATCGGGTGGCTCTGGCCCTACGGTTCTTGCTGTGCAAGATCTCCAGTGGCTTGATCATAGTTTTTCTTACTGCCCTATTCACTCTTGGTCCTGGTGAATTTGGCATGTAATTTTTCAGTTTTTTGTCAAGTCTTTGCTTTTGTAATTCAGCACCTCGGCTGATGGTTTCATTAATTTGAAGTCGGGCCTTCGTGCCCTTTCTCTAAAAAAATAGTTGATTTGGGCTTCCAGATTATTATACGAAGTTCCTTGTTCGCATGGAGGGAATTAGAAGACGAGGGGTATAGTCGAGATAAATGAGAATATAGAAAATAATTTAATAATAAAAGTTCTTTTATTAGACGCATGGAATTGGCGAAATATTTTATTCAAACAAATGCAGAACCAAAATGGATATTACCGGATCTTTGTCCTGAATTAAGACCTATTGTTTTAAGTCAGAGATAAAGTAGTGACCTTAAATATTAATGAACTTATAAGAGAGTTATCCATCGGAACAACAATCTTGTCTATCTATTAAAAAGAAGTCGATTAAGGCTAGCGGATTTAGCAATGTGTCAGGCATAATTGGCACAACAAGCCATGGATAAACTTCTTGATAGTGGGTCTCACGGGCAATCAACAAGGGATGATCGTAGTAAAGTATATGAATTGCTTTCAGATGTAATTGAAGGTAATGTGGGAAGGTTTCACGAGACTCTGCTTGGGAAATGGGTCGATTACTCGGGGCGTCCTGTCATTGTTGTGGGTCCTTCGCTTTCATTACATCAATGTGGATTACCACTAGACATAGCAATAAAGTCTTTTCAGCTATTTGTAATTTGTGGTTTAATCACGAAACACGTCATTTCTAGTGTTTTTTTTTGAAACGGAGGCAAAAGTTTTGCCTCATCGATTAATTAAGCAGAGGAGAGTTGCTCGGTTAATTAGGGAAATCCGAGCAAAAACCAGATTGCCCAGTTAATTATGGAGAACCGGGCTAAAACCCTCACAACTGCCGAGCGGCACACATAGAAAGCCCCACGCACACCACTCCAAAGGGTGCCTCGACGAGGCCGCACGCAGGCGTCATCGTCATCACTCCTCCCCTAGAGGCGTCATCGCCATCCCTACACTCTGAGCAAACGACTCCCACTTCGCCGTAGGCGATCGTCGACTTGCTACCTCTTGAGCACTGCGTTTGTTTTCCCTTGAAGAGGAAAGGGTGATGTAGTAAAGCAGCGTGAGTATTTCCCTCAGTTTTTGAGAACCAAGGTATCAATCTAGTAGGAGGCCACGCACGAGTCCCTCGCACCTACACAAACAAATAAAATCCTCGCAACCAACGCGATAAAGGGGTTGTCAATCCCTTCACGGTTACTTACGAAAGTGAGATCTGATAGATATGATAAGATAATATTTTTGGTATTTTTATGATAAAGATGCAAAGTAAGGAAAGCAAAATAAAAACGGTGCCAGAAATAGCTTGTTGTCGGGAGATTAAATATGATTGAAAATAGACCCGGGGGCCATTCGTTTCACTAGTGGCTTCTCTCGAGAGCATAAGTATTACGGTGGGTAAACAAATTACTGTTGAGCAATTGATAGAATTGAGCATAGTTATGAGAATATCTAGGTATGATCATGTATATAGGCATCACGTCCGCGACAAGTAGACCGACTCCTGCCTGCATCTACTACTATTACTCCACACATCGACCGCTATCCAGCATGCATCTAGAGTATTAAGTTCAAAAGAACAGAGTAACGCTTTAAGTAAGATGACATGATGTAGAGGGATACACTCATGCAATATGATATAAACCCCATCTCGTTATCCTCGATGGCAACAATACAATACGTGCCTTGCTACCCCTACTGTCACTGGGAAAGGACACCGCAAGATTGACCCAAAGCTAAGCACTTCTCCCATTGCAAAAAATACCAATCTAGTAGGCCAAACCAAACTGATAATTCGAAGAGACTTGCAAAGATAACCAATCATGCATAAAAGAATTCAGAGGAGATTCATATATTGTTCATAGATAATCTTGATCATAAACCCACAATTCATCGGTCTCAACAAACACAACGCAAAAGAAGATTACATCGAATAGATCTCCACGAGAATCATGGAGAATTTTGTATTGAGATCCAAAGAGAGAGAAGAAGCCATCTAGCTAATAACTATGGACCCGAAGGTCTGAGGTAAACTACTCACACATCATCGGAGAGGCTATGGTGTTGATGTAGAAGCCCTCCGTGATCAATGCCCCCTCCGGCGGAGCGCCGGAAAAGGCCCCAAGATGGGATCTCACGGGTACAGAAGGTTGCGGCGGTGGAATTAGGTTTTTGGCTCCGTATCTGGTAGTTTGGGGATACGTAGGTATATATATAGGAGAAAGAAGTACGTCGGTGGAGCAACATGGGCCCCACGAGGGTGGAGGGCGTGCCCGGGGGGTAGGCGCGCCCCCTACCTCGTGCCCTCCTGGTTGCTTTCTTGACGTAGGGTCCAAGTCCTCTGGATCACGTTCGTTCCAAAAATCACGTTCCCGAAGGTTTTATTCCGTTTGGACTCCGTTTGATATTCTTTTTCTGCGAAACTCTGAGATAGGCAAAAAACAACAATTCTGGGCCGGGCCTCCGGTTAATAGGTTAGTCCCAAAAATAATATAAAAGTGTATAATAAAGCCCATTAATGTCCAAAATAGAATATAATATAGCATGGAACAATCAAAAATTATAGATACGTTGGAGACGTATCAAGCATCCCAAGCTTAATTCATGCTCGTCCTCGAGTAGGTAAATGATAAAAACAGAATTTTTGATGTGGAATGCTACTTGGCATAATTTCAATGTAATTCTCTTAATTGTGGTATGAATATTCAGATCCGAAAGATTCAAGACAAAATTTTAATATTGACATAAAAATAATAATACTTCAAGCATACTAACTAAGCAATTATGTCTTCTCAAAATAACATGGCCAAAGAAAGTTATCCCTACAAAATCATATAGTCTGGCTATGCTCTATCTTCACCACACAAAGTATTTAAATCATGCACAACCTCGATGACAAGCCAAGCAATTGTTTCATACTTTTGATGTTCTCAAACTTTTTCAATCTTCATGCAATACATGAGCGTGAGCCATGGACATAGCACTATATGTGGAATAGAATGGTGGTTGTGGAGAAGACAAAAAAGGAGAAGATAGTCTCACATCAACTAGGCGTATCAACGGGCTATGGAGATGCCCATTAATAGATATCAATGTGAGTGAGTAGGGATTGCCATACAACGAATGCACTAGAGCTATAAGTATATGAAAGCTCAACAAAAGAAACTAAGTTGGTGTGCATCCAACTCGCTTGCTCACGAAGACCTAGGGCATTTTGAGGAAGCCCATCATTGGAATATACAAGCCAAGTTCTATAATGAAAAATTTCCCACTAGTATATGAAAGTGATATCATAGGAGACTCTCTATCATGAAGATCATGGTGCTACTTTGAAGCACAAGTGTGGTAAAAGGATAGTAACATTGTCCCTTCTCTCATTTTTTTATTTGGGCCTTTTCTCTCTTTTTTATGGCCTCTTTTTTTTAGTCCGGAGTCTCATCCCGACTTGTGGGGGAATCATAGTCTCCATCATCCTTTCCTCACTTGGGACAATGCTCTAAAAAATGATGATCATCACACTTTTATTTACTTACAACTCAACAATTACAACTTAATACTTAGAACAAAATATGACTCTATGTGAATGCCTCCGGCGGTATACCGGGATATGCAATGAATCAAGAGTGACATGTATGAAAGAATTATGAACGGTGGCTTTGCCACAAATACAATGTCAACTACATGATCATGCAAAGCAATATGACAATGATGGAGCGTGTCATAATAAACTGAATGGTGGTAAGTTGCATGGCAATATATCTTGGAATGGCTATGGAAATGCCATGGTAGGTAGGTATGGTGGCTGTTTTGAGGAAGGTATATGGTGGGTGTATGATACCGGCGAAAAGTGCGCGGTATTAGAGAGGCTAGCAATGGTGGAAGGAAGAAAGTGCGTATAATCCATGGACTCAACATTAGTCATAAAGAACTCATATACTTATTGAAAAAATCTACAAGTTATCGAAGCAAAGTATTACGCGCATGCTCCTAGGGGGATAGATTGGTAGGAAAAGACCATCGCTTGTCCCCGACCACCACTCATAAGGAAGACAATCAATAAATAAATCATGCTCCGACTTCATCACATAACAGTTCACCATACGTGCATGCTAAGGGAATCACAAAATTTAACACAAGTATTTCTCGAATTCAAAACTACTCAACTAGCATGACTCTAATATCACCATCTCCATATCTCAAAACAATTATCAAGTATCAAACTTCTCATAGTATTCAACACACTCATAAGAAAAAAATTACTAATCTTAAATGCCTATCATAATTACAGCAACTTACCACGCTGTTTTGTAGGACTCTCAAAATAATCTAAGTGAAGTATGAGAGAACAATAGTTTCTATAAAACAAAACCACCACCGTGCTCTAAAAGATATAAGTGAAGCACTAGAGCAAAAACTATATAACTCAAAAGATATAAGTGAAGCACATAGAGTATTCTAACAATTTCCGAATCATGTGTGTCTCTCTCAAAAGGTGTGTACAGCAAGGATGGTTGTGGCCAACTAACAAATAAAGACTCAAATAATACAAGACGCTCCAAGCAAAACACATATCATGTGGTGAATAAAAATATAGCTCCAAATAAAGTTACCGATGGAAGTAGACGAAAGAGGGGATGCCTTCCGGGGCATCCCAAGCTTTGGCTTTTTGGTGTCCTTAGATTATCTTGGGGTGCCATGGGCATCCCCAAGCTTAGGCTCTTGCCACTCCTTGTTCCATAATCCATCAATTTTTTTACCCAAAACTTGAAAACTTCACAACACAATACTTGGCAGAAAATCTCGTGAGCTCCGTTAGCGAAAGAAAAGAAAACACCACTTCAAGGTACTGTAATGAACTCATTATTTATTTATATTGTTGTTAAACCTACTTTATTCCAACTTCTTTATGGTTTATAAACTATTTTACTATCCATAGATTCATCAAAATAAGCAAACAACACACGAAAAATAGAATCTGTCAAAAACAGAACAGTCTGTAGTAATCTGTAACTAACACAAACTTCTGGAACTCCAAAAATTCAGCCAATATAGGACGACCTAGAAAATTTGTTTATTGATCAGCAGCAATTGGAATCAATATTTTATCACGTTCTGGTGATTTTTAACAATTATTTTCGTGAACAAAAAGTTTCTGGAATTTTCAGTAATATCAAATAACTATCATCCAAGAAGATCCTATAGGTTAAACTTGGCACAAACACTAATTAAAACATAAAAACACATCTAACCAGAGGCTAGATCAAATATTTATTCCTAAACAGAAGCAAAAAGCAAAAAACTAAAAATAAATTGGGTTTCCTCCCAACAAGCGTTATAGTTTAACGCCCCTAGCTAGGCATTGATAATTCGATGATGCTCACATGAAAGACAAGAATTGAAGCACAAAGGAGCATCATATAGCATGTGACAAACACATCTAAGTCTAACATACTTACTATGCATAGGCATTTTATAAGCAAACAAATTATCATAGCAAACAAAAATTAGCATATGCAAGGAAGAAGAAAGAGACGATAGCAATCTCAACATGACGAGAGGTAATTTAGTAACATGAAAATTCCTACAACCATATTTTCCTCTCTCATAATAATTACATGTAGGATCATAGTTAAAATCAACAAAATAGCTATCAAATAACATATTCTCAACATGATCCACATGCATGCGAAGTTGACACTCTTCCAAAATACTGGGATTATCATTAACTAAAGTCATGACCTCTCCAAACCCACTTTTATCAAAAATACCATAAGATTGAACATTCTCCAAATATGTGGGATCTAAAGTTGACACTCTTCCAAACCCACTTTCAATATTATTGCAAACACTATTATCAATCTCATATTCATCATGGGGCTTAAATAAATTTTCAAGATTATAAGAAGAATCACCCCAATCATGATCATTGCAACAAGTAGAGGACATAGCAAAACTAGCATCCCCAAGCTTAGGGTTTTGCATATTATTAGCACAATTTACATCAACAGAATTTATAATAAAGTCATTGCAATCATGCTTTTTATTCAAAGATCTATCGTGAATTGCTTCATAAAGTATTTCATCACAATTTTCAGATTCACGAATTCCAAGCAAAACCTCATAAAGATAATCTAGTGCACTCAACTCACTAGCAAAAGGTTCATCATAATTGGATCTCTTAAAGAGATTAGCAAGTGGATGAGGATCCATAAACTCTTAGCAAGCGAAGATGCAAGCAAAAAGAAGGCACAAGGTAACACAAGAGGCAAGCGAAAAAGAGGCGAACAGGAACAGAGGGCGAATAAAACGGCAAGGGTGAAGTGGGGGAGAGGAAAACGAGAGGCAAATGGCAAATAATGTAATGCGAGAGATAAGGGTTTGTGATGGGTACTTGGTATGTTGACTTTTGCGTAGACTCTCCGGCAATGGCGCCAGAAATCCTTCTTGCTACCTCTTGAGCACTGCGTTGGTTTTCCCTTGAAGAGGAAAGGGTGATGCAGTAAAGCAGCGTAAGTATTTCCCTCAGTTATTGAAAACCAAGGTATCAATCCAGTAGGAGGCCACGCATGAGTCCCTCGCACCTACACAAACAAATAAAATCCTCGCAACCAACGCAATAAAGGGGTTGTCAATCCCTTCACGGTTACTTACGAAAGGGAGATCTGATAGATATGTTAAGATAATATTTTTAGTATTTTTATGATAAAGATGCAAAGTAAAGAAAGCAAAATAAAAATGGTGCCAGAAATAGCTTGTTGTCGGGAGATTAAATATGATGGAAAATAGACCCGGGGGGCATAGGTTTCACTAGTGGCTTCTCTCGAGAGCATAAGTATTACGGTGGGTAAACAAATTACTGTTGAGCAATTGATAGAATTGAGCATAGTTATGAGAATATCTAGGTATGATCATGTATATAGGCATCACGTCCGCCACAAGTAGACCAACTCCTGCCTGCATCTACTACTACTACTCCACACATCGACCGCTATCCAGCATGCATCTAGAGTATTAAGTTCAAAAGAACAGAGTAACGCTTTAAGTAAGATGACATGATGTAGAGGGATAAACTCATGCAATATGATATAAACCCCATCTTGTTATCCTCGATGGCAACAATACAATACGTGCCTTGCTGCCCCTAGTGTCACTGGGAAAGGACACTGCAAGATTGAATCCAAAGCTAAACACTTCTCCCATTGCAAGAAAGATCAATCTAGTAGGCCAAACCAAACTGATAATTCGAAGAGACTTGCAAAGATAACCAGTCATGCATAAAAGAATTCAGAGGAGATTCAAATATTGTTCATAGATAATCTTGATCATAAACCCACAATTCATCGGTCTCAACAAACACACCGCAAAAGAAGATTACATCGAATAGATCTCCACGAGAATCGTGGAGAACTTTGTATTGAGATCCAAAGAGAGAGAAGAAGCCATCTAGCTAATAACTATGGACCCGAAGGTCTGAGGTAAACTACTCACACATCATCGGAGAGGCTATGGTATTGATGTAGAAGCCCTCCGTGATCAATGCCGCCTCCGGCGGAGCGCCGGAAAAGGCCCCAAGATGGGATCTCATGGGTACAGAAGGTTGCGGCGGTGGAATTAGGTTTTTGGCTCCGTATCTGGTAGTTTGGGGGTACGTAGGTATATATAGGAGGAAGAAGTACGTCGGTGGAGCAACATGGGCCCCACGACGGTGGAGGGCGCGCCCAGGGGGGTAGGCGCGCCCCCTACCTCGTGCCCTCCTGGTTGCTTTCTTGACGTAGGGTCCAAGTCCTCTGGATCACGTTCGTTCCAAAAATCACGTTCCCGAAGGTTTTATTCCGTTTGGACTCCGTTTGATATTCTTTTTCTGCGAAACTCTGAAATAGGCAAAAAACAGCAATTCTCGGCCGGGCCTCCGGTTAATAGGTTAGTCCCAAAAATAATATAAAAGTGTATAATAAAGCCCATTAATGTCCAAAACAGAATATAATATAGCATGGAACAATCAAAAATTATAGATACGTTGGAGACGTATCACGACTCAACCCACACTGTAGCGGACATGTGAACCTGCATCAAGATCGATGCCAAAACCTCAGCCTCATGCGGCCAGACAGCGCAACTCCAACTCTGACGGAGAACTCGGTAGGACAAAACCAGGCACGGCTGGCGCCACGGGAGATCGCCGAACGGGCAACCTGCAGCCAGTCATCGTATACCATAGGGCCTCGCCGCCGCAGCTTCGACTCCATAGCAACAAGCAAATCGAGGAAATACCATGGACACGCTGAAGAAGAGCCGACTACCGCAACCATTGCCGCGTCGCCGACATTGCTCCCACCATCATCGTTGCCACAGAAGCTTGGACGCCACCAACCACCGGTCTCGCTTGCCGATGCCGAGCTCCAAGACGAAGCCCCCAAGAGGGAAAACGACACCAAGGAGCCGTCATCGTCCGATCATAAGATCTAGGGTTTCCCTTGAAGAGGCCGAGATGGCCGGATCCGTGCGAGAGGAGTGCGGCAGAAAATCAGCGATGCCTCCAGGAAGGTCACGATGGCCACAACCGCCGCCATCGCTGGTCACGGCACAGGGCCTAGACAGGGTCTTCACCCGAGCTCCCACACCACCTCGGTTGCACATCATCCCGCACCGGCACCGACAAGCCCACCAATCATCCTCGCAGCCGAAGCCGCCGCCCGAGCACCAAACAGGTAGCCTGAGCCCCTCCACCACGCGCCCCGCCAGAGCTGCAGCACCATGATGGGCCTCCACCACGCCGGAGCAGGTGTCCACCCAGCCGCAGATCAGTGCTGCCCGGACCTCCTGCGCACATCCGCCGAGCCTCCCTGCCTGGCCTCGCCTGAGCCACAGCCCCTCACGCCCGCCTGCCGAGCTTCCCTGTCGCGTCCTCCCTGTCGCCTCGGTGCGACCCACACACGGCAGATCCGCGCCAGCTGGGCCACCCCGCGCCACCACCGTGCCTCTGCACGGTCCCCTTGCGCTGCTGCCGTGCCTCTGCACGGCCCCTTGCGCGCCGAAGCACCCGCGGCATGGAGCCGCCCCTTCACGTCACCCACTGCAGCGCGACTACTGCACCGTCGATCCCCTCGCACTCCCTTTGCACAGGCGCCCTTGCCGTGACGCGCAAGCATCAGATCCGCGCCGCAGGACCCTCTGCACGCACTAGATGCCCGCGCCCCGACGCGCAGATCCGCGCCCAGCCCGCCGAGCCCCTGCGCCATGGCCGTGCAACCGGCGGGCGCACGCAGCACCCCACCAAGGCCGCCACGTCGTGGCCGCCAACCCTGTACTCGCCGGCGCGCACAGCCCCTGGACCACCAGCGCCGCCGGACGCCAAGAGCGGCATATCCGCCCCCACTGCGCCGCGAAATGGCCCCACCGCCGCCGATGCCGCCCGGGCTTTGCCCGGTGACGCCCTCCGACGGCGGTGAGGGGAGAGGAGGAGGAGGGCGTGCCTTAGGTGGCCGGATCTAGGGCGCCCCGATGCGGCCCGTATTTCTAGTGTTAGGACTGCTAAAAGGAAAATTTGAGAAAATGAACTCATTTTATGGGAAATACTTCGAGAAGTTTGTCGTGGGAAACCACGGCCACCTATGGGACCATGAGCCCCTTGTGGTTCGGCAGGGGGAATGAGCACGTTGCACAAAGAGCGGAGAACGTCGCGCAGCACGACAGAGATCACACGGGCAGTTGAGGGAGTCCTGGATTAGGGGGTCCTCGGACTGCCGGACTATATACTTTGGTCGGACTGTTGGACTATGAAGATGCAAGATTGAAGACTTCGTCCCGTGTCCGGATGGGACTCTCCTTTGCGTGGAAGGCAAGCTTGGCAATTCGGATATGTAGATCTCCTCCCTTGTAACCGACTCTGTGTAACCCTAGCCCCCTCCGGTGTCTATATAAACCGGAGGGTTTAGTCCGTAGGACAAGAACAATCAGAATCATAGGCTAGCTTCTAGGGTTTAGCCTCTACGATCTCATGGTAGATCAACTCTTGTAATACTCATATCATCAAGATCAATCAAGCAGGAAGTAGGGTATTACCTCCATCGAGAGGGCCCGAACCTGGGTAACATTGTGTCCCCCGCCTCCTGTTACCATCCGCCTTAGACGCCAAGTTCGGGACCCCCTACCCGAGATTCGCCGGTTTTGACACCGAAATTGGTGCTTTCATTGAGAGTTTCATTGTGCCGTCACGATAAAGGCTTGATGGCTCCTTCGATCATCGGCAACGATGCGATCCAGGGCGAGGTTTTCCTCCCCGGACAGCTCTTCATATTCGGCAGCTTCGTACTGCGGGCCAACTCGCTTGGCCATCTAGAGCAGATCGAGAGCTACGCCCCTGGCCATCAGGTCAGGTTCGGAAGCTTGAACTATACTGCCGACATCCGCGGGGACTTGATCTTCAACGGATTCGAACCCATGTCAGGTGCGCCGCACAGTCACGATGAGCATGACTTAGCTCTGTCGTCGGACGGTGTTCGGGAGATCACACCTGTAGCTACTCCGGCCCTCAATCCGGAGCAAATCACGCCGTCCGAGGACGGGTGGATGAACCCCGCCACGGAGGCTGCACACTCAGCGGCGATAGAGCCGAATACTGACTTCACCTCCTATGAGGCCTGTGTTGTCGGACACTTGGATTCGTCCCCGGCCACGGGCTCCGAACCGCCTCCGTCCGTGCCTATCGAATCTGATTGGGCACCGATCATGGAGTTTTCCTCAGCGGATATCTTTTAGCACTCGCCCCTGGGCGACGTGCTAAACTCATTAAGGTCTCTCTCCTTGTCAGGAGACCCTTGGCCAAACTATGTCCGGCTTGAGTGGGAAGCGGACGACGAAGAAATTTGTTCCCCACCCACCACCCACTTGATCGCCACTGTCGATGACTTAACCGACATGCTCGATTTCGGCTCCGAAGACATCGACGGTATGGACGACGATGGAGGAGACGAACAGGAACCACCACCCACAGGGCGGTGGACTGCCACCTCATCATATGATATATACATGGTGGACACCCCCAAGGAAAGCGATGGCAATAAGGCAACGGAGGACAATCCCCCTGAGAAGCAATCTAAGCACCAGCGTCATCGGCGCCGCTCTAAGCCCCGCCATAGCAAAAGCAGCGATACCGGCACAAGAGATAATAACGCTGCAGATAGTGTCGAAGATGAAGACAATCCCCTCCAGCCAGGCTTCGAGCGGGAGGATGGGCAAGCTAGCCCTAAGGAACAGGCAGCAGACGGAGAATCAGAGGATGACAATTACATGCCCCTCTCCGAAGACGAGGTGAGCCTTGGCGACGAAGAACTTTTTGTGCCCGAGGATCCCGTCGAACAGGAGCGCTTCAAGCGTCGGCTTATAGCCACAGCAAAAAGCCTGAAGAAAAAGCAACAACAGCTTCGAGCTGACCAAGATCTGCTAGCGGATAGATGGACTGAGGTCCTGGCAGCCGAGGAATACGAACTCGAGCGCCCAACCAAGAGTTACCCAAAGCACAGGTTGCTACCCCAACTCGAGGAGGAAGCATTAAAACCCACACTACCAGCGTATGATGCGGCTGATCGGCCACCTCGTGGCCGAGACAGAACGGCATATCAGCCCGAAGTCCAGCCCGCACCCCGTCGCCAGTCAAACAAAAACACCAAGGCCCGGGGCAACACGCAGGACCTGCGAGACGTATTGGAAAACAAAGCAGGACATACAAGATCGATCTACGGATCACGGGGCCGCGCCCCAACGCGTGACGATGATCGTCACGCCGGATATACTAAAAGCAAATCCGGTCGGGCTGAATACAGCAGGCAAGACTCGTATGAACTGCGTCGTGACATAGCCCGGTACAAAGGCGCCGCACACCCCCTATGCTTCACTGATGAAGTGATGGATCACGAATTCCCAGAGGAATTTAAACCCGTGAACATTGAATCATATGATGGTACAACAGACCCCGCGGTATAGATTGAAGATTTCCTCCTCCACATCCACATGGCCCGCGGTGAAGATCTACATGCCATCAAGTACCTCCCACTAAAACTCAAAGGACTGGCTCGGCATTGGCTGAATAGCTTGCCAGCAAACTCCATTGGCAGTTGGGAGAATTTGGAAGACGCATTCCTTGACAACTTTCAGGGCACTTATGTGCGACCACCGGATGCTAATGACTTGAGTCACATAACCCAACAGCCAGGGGAATCGGCCAGGAAATTCTGGACCCGGTTCCTAACTAAAAAAACCAAATTGTCGACTGTCCGGATGCCGAGGCCTTAGCGACATTTAAGCATAACATCCATGACGAGTGGCTCGCCCGACACCTCGGCCAAGAGAAGCCGAAGTCTATGGCAGCCCTCACGACACTCATGACCCGCTTTTGCGTGGGCGAGGACAGCTGGCTGGCTCGCAGCAGCAACACATCAAGAAATCCTGGCAATTCAGGTGCCAAAGATAGCAACGGTAGACCACGTCGCAACAGACACAAGTGCCGCAACAACGGCGACAACACCGAAGACATGGCAGTCAATGCCGGATTCAGCGGCTCTAAGTCCGGTCAGCGGAAAAAGCCGTTCAAAAGAAGCAATCCGGGCCTGTCCAGTTTGGACCGCATACTCGACCGCTCGTGTCAAATTCACGGCACCCCCGATAAGCCAGCCAACCACACCAACAGAGAATGCTGGGTGTTCAAACAGGCCGGCAAGTTGAATGCCGAAAACAAGGAAAAGGGGCTGCATAGCGACGACGAGGAGGAGCCCCAGCCGCCGAACACAGGAGGACAGAAGAAATTTCCTCCCCAAGTGAAAACGGTGAACATGATATACGCAACCCATATTCCCAAGCGGGAACGGAAGCGTGCACTAAGGGACGTCTATGCGATGGAGCCAGTCGTCCCAAAGTTCAACCCATGGTCTTCTTGTCCGATCACTTTCGATCGCAGGGACCACCCCACTAGTATCCGTCATGGCGGTTCTGCCGCATTGGTCCTTGATCCCATCATTGACAGATTTCACCTCACTCGAGTCCTTATGGACGGCGGCAACAGCCTGAACCCGCTCTATCAGGATACAGTGCGCAAAATGGGTATAGACCCCTCGAGGATCAAACCCACAAAAACCACCTTCAAAGGTGTCATACCAGGTGTAGAGGCCTGTTGGACGGGCTCAATCACACTGGAAGTGGTCTTCGGATCTCCGGACAACTTCCGAAGCGAGGAATTAATCTTCGATATCGTTCCCTTCCGCAGTGGCTATCACGCACTACTCGGACGAGCCGCATTTGCTAGATTCAATGCGGTACTGCATTATGCATACCTCAAGCTCAAAATGCCAGGACCTCGCGGGGTTATAACAGTTAATGGAAACACAGAACGCTTGCTCCGTACAGAGGAGCACATTGCGGCCCTCGCGGCAGAAGTGCAAAGCAGCCTTCTGAGACAAGCCGCCAATTCGGCGACAAAACCCCCGGACACCTTCAAGCGAGTCCGGAGTACCCTGCAACAGGATCTCCCGACACGTTAAGAGCTCGCCTAGCAATTCGGCCTCCGTCATAGTCCCAGTAAAGCGGCGAAATTTGCGCCGTGCGTACATAATTATGCACTCAAGATACCATGGGCGCAGGCGGAGGCACGACTATGGCACGGCCCACAATGCGGCTCAACCGCCTCAGGGCCCGTATATCTTTATCATTTTCTCTCTTTCAGGACCCTACTCTGTGGAAGCTCTTTCCGACAGCCTGATTATCGGACCCATTACGGGAAGGAAATACCAAGGAAGCAAGAAGCTCTGACGTACAAGGGAATCCCCAGGTGGTCTCTGATAACGATCGATATACCTGTTTTACATACCCATACGCAGCTTGCCTTTGGATAGGACATGTCAAATAGTCCTATTTTTTGCTTATTGCACTACTTGTATACATACGCTTTGATGTATCATTTAAATAACAATGTATAGCGTTAGCTTATTATTGCATTTCCTTTTTTTCCTTGTCTGCTTATTTACGACAAATTGCGCCCGTACATTCTGGTACGTCCAGTGCGCCAGGGGCTTCAGTGTACCCCATAACACGGCATGAAAAGTCCGAACACTTTCGACAGTGCGGCACCCCGAACTTATAGCATTATATGCATCAGCTCCAAATCATATCTTGGGTCAATAGTTGGGTTTGCCCCGCTCCCATGTTTTGGTACCTTACGTTCCGCTATATCGGCTAAGGTAGCACTGGGAGAACTACTGCGATTGTGTCCCGGTTCTTCCGGACGAGCACCTCAGTAGAGAAAGCCGAAAACTGACTGTCATGATGCGGCGAGAGCTAGTCGCTGTTCGAGAGGTCTCAAATCCTTAAAGATTTTTTTCGCTTCGGGCGAGGAGTCGGCCTTGTCCGATTTCGGCGTACATAGTGCCCCAAGTTCGGCCTTCCGAATACTAGGGGCTTCGCCAAAATTTAAAATTGTAGACTTCTATGGCTAAGTGAGAGTGATAAAGCTTTATAGTCCGATTGCCTGGTTCGTTGTGCTGAACACCTCCTTCGAAGGACCCAAAACTGGGATAAAGAGTGATCAGGTTTATCCCGAACACCTCAGTACTAGTTACATGGGGGCAGAAGCCGATGACTGGCCAACTCTCAGATTTTATAACGGCCGCACAGAAGGTAATATTTTAAATTAACAAGTGTTACATAGCGCACATGAACTCGTTTTCATATTGTAGGATAACATGAGTACGCTCATTCAAATATTACATCCTTAGCACATTCCTCCGCCACAAGGCGAGCACCCTTCAGGACACTGTCATAATACTTTTCGGGGTGGCGATGCTCCTTGCCCTCCGGCGGCCCCTCCTTCACTAGCTTTTCGGCGTCCATCTTCGCCCAGTGCACTTTCGCCCGGGCAAAGGCCCTGCGCGCACCCTCAATGCAGACGGACCGCTTTATGACTTCAAACCGTGGGCAGGCATTCACAAGCCGCCTTACCAGACCAAAGTAGCTGCCAGGCAGGGGCTCGCCAGGCCACATCCGGACTATGAGACCCTTCATGGCCTGTTCGGCCGCCTTGTGAAGCTCGACCAGTTGCTTCAACTGGTCGCTCAAGGGCATCGGATGTTCGGCCCCAGTATACTGAGACTAGAACAACTTCTCCGTCGAGCTCCCTTCCTTGGCCCGGTAGAACTCCGCGGCATCCGACACACTGTTGGGTAGATCTGCGAACGCTCCTGGAGAGCTCCGAACTCGGGTAAGTAAAAGGAAAGTTTCCTTCACATGCTTGCTTTGCATAATGAATGCCTTACCCACCGCTATCTTCTTGACCGCCTGAACCTCCTGGAGGGCCTTTTGGGCTTCGGCCTTGGCATTTTGTGCGTTCTCGAGGGCCTTCGCAAGCTCGGACCCTTGCATCTTAGAGTCACGCTCCAAGGACTCGTATTTTTTGACGAAACCCTGGAGCTCTTGCTGAACCTCGCCGACTCGGGCCTCTTGCTTCTCGCGCTCGGCTCGCTCCTTGGCCGCTTTGTCTTCGGCCTCGGACATCGCCTTCTTCAGGGCTGCCACTTCGGTCGTGGCCCCTAGCAAAATTCGTGACGATCCTATGAACAACCACCTTCTTTTTTCTTTATCAATATACAGACGGGGTATCACTTACCTTTGTTCTCTTCGAGCTGCCTCTTAGTAAGGCCAAGCTCTTCCTTGGACCGCTCAAGGTCCCGCTTCAGTGCGGAGACCTTCGCAGTACGAGCGGCAGCGGCCAGCAGCGAAGCCTGCTTATTCACATAGACATATCCTGATTAGACTCCTGTGATTATTATTTGATCCTCTGTTCGGCCTTTCTTTGCGAACGCCCAATAGAGCATCAGGGGCTACTATCTATGCTGTAATATTTTCTTATAATTTGATTACCTACCTCAAAGCCTGTTAGGAGGCTGGCACAGGCTTCAGTCAGTCCGCTTTTTGCGGACTGAACCTTCTTGACCACCGCACTCATGACAGTGCGGTGCTCTTCGTCAATGGAAGCGCCGCGAAGCGCTTCCAGCAAGTTGTCCGATGCCTCTGGATGGACAGAGGCCATCGGCACAGACGGCTTCCCCCCCTTAGCGAGGGGTCGCCTGATAGAGTCCGGAACCACTGGAGGTTCCGGCGCAGTATTCGGCTGGGGGCCAAACTTGCTGCCCCCAGCGTCTGGGACGTCGCCTTGGGGCGCCTCCAGAACTACCTCCCCTTGGTTCGGTGCCCTTTGAGACAACACCTCGGCATCGTCACTAGGGCAAGGGGAGGAGGTGGTCGGGAGTGAATCGTTGTTCATCTCCGACTGGCCCAAAGACTCATTCGAAGAGGATACGTCGATATGGGCTTTGGATGGACTGCATGATCATGTTTGGCATGATAAGAGGCAATAAGACGAAATATACCAGAACTATTATGGTGTCCGGATACTTACGACTTCACTAGGGGCTTGTCCCTAGGTAGCCACTCCTCGTCGCTGAAAGCGGCTGCTGTGGAGCAGTCCGGAAGGAGGGTCCTTCCCTTCTTGGACCCTTTGGCCTCCCCAGAGGGGGCAGCCTTCCTTTTCTTGTCTCCCTCGGCTGGGTGGGGAGAACTTTCCTCTTCCTCCTCGTTTTCTTAGGAGGAGGGCGCCCCGGTGTTATCGGACGATGAGTCCGATACAACCTTGCGCCGGAGACCTTTCCTGGTCCCCGTGGCCTTCTTCTTGGCCTTCTTCTCCGGTGCCTCATAGGGCGCCGGAACCAGCATCTCCGTCAGGAGAGCCCTTGCTGGATCTTCGGGCAGTGGGGCCGGACAATCGATCCGCTCCGTTGTCGCTACCCAGTCCTGTTAAAATGGCATGGAGGCTCAGATCCTTCACATGATTATACTGGGGAAAGGAACATCTTATAAGATATAAGGAGCTTACCGGATTGGCAGGGCGCTTGGCGCTGAGCCCGCGATCCTCGGTAAGGGGAGGAGGCACCTCGGCGGACTTGAACAGCACCTTCCAGATGTCTTGGTGCGTCGTGTCGAAAAGCTCTCGCAGCGTCTGGTGCTTGGCCGGGTCGAACTCCCACATATTGAATGCCCGTCTTTGACACAGGAGGATCCAGTGGAAGAGCATGACCTGGACCACGTTGACAAGCTTGATTTTCTTGCTTATCATGTTTTTAACACAGCTCTGGAGTCCGGTCAGCTCCACCGATGAGCCCCAGGATAGGCCCTTCTCTTTCCAGTTGGTGAGCCGCATGGGGATGCCGGATCGAAATTCGGGGGCCGCCACCCAGTTGGTGTCGCGCGGCTCGGTGATGTAGAACCACCCCGATTGCCACCCCTTCACGGTCTCCACATAGGAGCCTTCGAGCCAGGTGACGTTGGGCATTTTGCCCACCATAGCGCCTCCGCACTCCACTTGCTGGCGGACCACCACCTTCGGTTTCACGTTGAAGGTCTTCGGCCACAGGCCGAAGTGAGGCTTGATGCGGAGGAAGGCCTCGCACACGACGATAAACGCCGAGATGTTAAGGATGAAATTGGGGGCCAGATCATGGAAGTCCATCCCGTAGTAGAACATGAGCCCACAGACAAATGGGTGGAGGGGAAATCCCAGCCCGTGGATGAAGTGGGTAAGGAATACAACCCTTTCGTGGGGTTCTGGGGTAGGGACGATCTACCCCGCGTCTGGGAGCCGGTGCGCGATGTCTGCGGCTAGGTATCCGGCTTCCCAGAGCTTCGTAATGTTCTCCTCCATAACGGAGGAGACCATCCATTTGCCTCCCGCTCCGGACATGTTTGGAATGGTTTTTGCGGAGAAAATGAGAACTTGGGCGCTGGAGCTCGAGTGTGCAAGAATGGATGGGCAGGGAAGAAGAAGGCGTGGGTGAAAAGGAGGAGTCCTTGTCCCTTTATAAGGGCGGTAGAAACTGTGCGCCTCCCCCCTGCCTGGTAAACGCGCTTATTCCCCAAGTGCCGTGATTGATGGCGCGGTTGGGTTACCCATACCCGTATTGATGAGAATCCCGTGATAAGGGGACACGTTCTCTGCTTCGACAAGACGTGGCAAGAAAACCGCCTTGCAATATGTGCAGTAGCTGGTTGAGAAAAACGGTTCGAATAATGACCGGGCCGTGGCGTGGTGTCACGCTATGAAAGTTGTCAGCAAATTAGATTTGTGGAATATTATACTCTCTACGGTGGTATGTGGAAATTGTTTTGCAGAGCCGGACACGATCCTTGTGTTCAAAATCTTCTATGGAGTATTTGGAGGAGGAACCCGCCTTGCAATGCCGGAGACAATCTGCGCGCCGGACTCATCGTCATTGAAGCCTGGTTCAGGGGCTACTGAGGGAGTCCTGGATTAGGGGGTCCTCGGACTGCCGGACTATATACTTTGGCCGGACTGTTGGACTATGAAGATGCAAGATTGAAGACTTCGTCCCGTGTCCAGATGGGACTCTCCTTTGCGTGGAAGGGAAGCTTGGCAATTCGGATGTGTAGATCTCCTTCCTTGTAACCGACTCTGTGTAACCCTAGCCCCCTCCGGTGTCTATATAAACCGGAGGGTTTAGTCCGTAGGACAAGAACAATCAGAATCATAGGCTAGCTTCTAGGGTTTAGCCTCTACGATCTCATGGTAGATCAACTCTTGTAATACTCATATCATCAAGATCAATCAAGCAGGAAGTAGGGTATTACCTCCATCGAGAGGGCCCGAACCTGGGTAAACATTGTGTCCCCCGCCTCCTGTTACCATCCGCCTTAGACGCACAGTTCGGGACCCCCTACCCGAGATCCGCCGGTTTTGACACCGACAACAGTTTTACCCAGGTTCGGGCCACCGCGAGGCATAAAACCCTACTCCTGCTTTGGTGGACTGATGGTGGATTGTGGTGGGAAATGCAGTGCTCTTGCCCGTCAAGGTTTCCTCGGGGTGAGAGCAGCTACGCGCGTATGAGTGTACAGGGTCCCAATCCTTTCTATGGTTGCCATGGGCCTCCTTTTATAGATCAAGGGGTCACCACAATGGCAAATTAGTCATTATGCACTGATTAGATAGCGAACAGTGCTATCATACCTAACTCTGCAGATAGGGCAGAGTGCATTAAATGCGCCACTTAGTGTCATATCATGGCCTGCCCGGCAAGCCTTGCCGGGATGCTCGGCCACCTTCTCCCCTGTCTGCACGACACGTTGCTGGACGGGTGTCATTTGGAGGTGTTTTCCGTAGGAAGTGGCTGCCATGTGGCAGAAAACAGCCACTTAGTCACTTGGGGGCTTGCCGCCGCACCGATTGATGACTTGTGTCGCTGTGATGTGGAGCAGTGGAGCCTTGGCGGGGTGGTTTGCCTTCGTTGTGCCCGGCAGGCCTGCCGGGACGATCTTGATGCTTACTCTTGGGGCCACCTCGACCTCGCCAGGCTCGCCTGCCCGGCAAGGGAGGTTTTCCCTTAATGGTATCTTGCTTCCTTTGGCTTGACTTGGTCCTCTTGATCCGCACTCTGATTTCTCAAAGAGCTGATATCTTGTGCTTGGCCATGTCTTGGTCGTTGCAACTTTTCTCTTTTAGGCCTCTGCACGATCTGGGCAACAGACCCAGGGTTTGTTGCACCGACAAAGTTATGCGAGGACCTGCCCTGCATAGATGCCTTTCAACACAATTTATGTATTATTTCTTTACACCCATTAGTGGGTTTCAATGCAAACTTTGATGGAGATCTACCTTTATCCTTGGAAGCTCTGGCAAAAGTCCACTTACTTGTGTTTTCTCATATGAACCTCTTAACTCCTACTATTGGAGATCCTATTTGCATACCAACCCAAGAGAACCTTATCTGGTTTTATGTATTAACGAATGGAAAGCGTCGAGGCACTTGTGCAAATAGATATAATAGTTGCAGAAACTATCCAAAACTAAAAGTATATTACAATAATAATAATAATAATAATAATAATTCTAAGTAGAGAAAAAACAAAGAACCCCATTTTCCAGTTCTTATGATACACTGGGAGCTTATAGACAAAAACTAATCAGTTTAGATAGTCCTTTGTGTCTATGATGGAACCTCGATCAATGCGTCACTAAGCCAAGAGAAGTTTTGATTGAAGTTTTGTATGAATCTTTAGGGACTTATCATGATATTTATTCCCACTATCTAATAATGGGAAACAGAAACAGAAAAAGTTGTTCTATATACATTTGATCCCCTTTCCCAATGTTTTGACAAAAAGAGCTTTATCAAAGCTACGCAGCTTAGCACAGATGTTTATATCTCTAATGGAAAACGTGTTGCTATCAAGAGTGTTCTATTAACATAAAAATTCTTGTCACCTCACATGGAAACAAAATTTCTCCCAGAATCCAATCCTAATCGCCAAGGTCGGGTTCTCATCCAAGCCGCTGACCCAGACCCCTCATTTCTCACTACTTGCAGCATCATCGACGCGGAGGAGTGGAACACTGATACGTCTCCATCGTATCTATAATTTTTTATTGTTTCATGCCAATATTCTACAACTTTCCCATACTTTTGGCAACATTTTATATTATTTTTGGGACTAACATATTGATCCAGTGTCTAGTGCCAATTCATGTTTTTGTTTCACAGAAAATCCATATCAAACGAAGTTCAAACACGATAAAAATTTACAGAGATTTATTTTGGAATATATGTGATTTTTAGGAGGAAGAATCAAGGCAAGACGGTGCCCGAGGGACCCACAAGGCAACAGGGCGCGCCCTTGGGGGTAGGGCGTGCCGTGTTGCCTTGTGACTTCCTCGTAAGTCGGTTGGAGCCCTTCTTTCGCCGCAAGAAAGATAATATCAGGAAAAAATTGTGTTGAAATTTTAGCCCGATCGGAGTTACGATCTCCAGGAATATAAGAAACGGTTTTCGTCCAGAAATAGAAATGTGAATGATAACCCACAAGTATAGGGGGTCGCAATAGTTTTCGAGGGTAGTATTTCACCCAGATTTATTGATTTGACACAAGGGGAGCCAAAGAATATTTGCAAGTATTAGCAGTTGAGTTGTCAATTCAACCACACCTGGAGAATCAAAAGCAGCAAAGTGTTTAGTAGCACAGTAGTATGATAGTTTGATAACAGTGGTAACAGTAGCAATAGTGACGGTAACAGTAGCAGTTTTTTGTAGCGATTGTAACAGCAGCAACAACAACGAAAGAAGCTTAGCAAAGATCAATATGCGAAAAGCGTAGGCATTGGATCAGTGATGGATAATTGTGTTGGATAAAATTCATCACGAACAGTCACAACCTAGAGCGATACACAATAGCTCCAATTCATCAATGTAATGTATGCATGTATTCCGTATATAGTCATACGTGCTTATAATAAGAACTTGCATGACATCTTTTGTCCTACCCTCCCGTGGCATCGGAGTCCATAAGGAAACTAAGGGACATTAAGGCCTCATTTTAATAGAGAACTGGAACAAAGCATTAACACATGGTGAATACATGAACTCCTCAAATTACAGTCATCCCCGGAGAGTATCCCAACTATTATCACTTTGGGATCTACAGATCAGAACAATAACAAGTGCATACAACTAGCAGATAGGATCAAGAACTCAAATGTATACATGAAAACATAGAGGGTTCAGATATGAAATCATGGCACTTGGGCCCTAGTGACAAGCATTAAACATAGCAAAGTCATAGCAACATCAATCTCAGAACATAGTGGATACTAGGGATCAAGCCCTAACAAATTGAATCGACTACATGTCAAATCTCATCCAACTCCATCACCGTCCAGCAAGCCTACGAAGGAATTACTCACTCCCGGTGGTGAGCATCATGAAATTGGTGATGAAGAATGGTTGGTGATGATGATGGCGATGAATCCCCCTCTCCGGAGCCCCGAACGGACTCTAGATCAACCCTCCCGATGAAGAACAGGAGGTGGTGGCAGCTCCGTATCGTAAAACATGATGGAACTTCTTATCTTATTTTTTTTCTCGAGAAGATGAATTTATAGCACTGGAATTAGGGTTAGCGAAGCCATGTGGGCCCCACAAGGTAACAGGGCACGCCCTGGGGGGTGGCCGCGCCCTTTTGCTTTGTGGGCAACTGGGG
Source organism: Aegilops tauschii subsp. strangulata (assembly GCF_002575655.3). Lineage (NCBI taxonomy): Eukaryota > Viridiplantae > Streptophyta > Magnoliopsida > Poales > Poaceae > Aegilops > Aegilops tauschii. The sequence continues at coordinate 302,098,442 of NC_053035.3, read as the reverse complement.
GCCCCCCTGAGGGAGTCCTGGATTAGGGGGTCCCCGGGCGTCCGGGCTATGTGACATGGGCCGGACTAGTGGGCCACGAAGATACAAGATAGAAGGCCTTCCCCCGTGTACGGATGGCACTCCCCTTTGCGTGGATGGCAAGCTTGGCATAGGATGCGTAGTTTCCTTTCTCTATAAACCGACTTTGTACAACCCTAGGCCCCTCCGGTGTCTATATAAACCGGAGGGTTTAGTCCGTAGAGGCAATCATAATCATACAGGCTAGACATCTAGGGTTTAGCCATTACGATCTCGAGGTAGATCGACTCTTGTAACCCCTATACTCATCAAAGTCAATCAAGCAGGAAGTAGGGTATTACCTCCATTAAGAGGTCCCGAACCTGGGTAAACATCGTGTCCCCTGCCTCCTGTTACCTTCGATCCTCAAACGCACAGTTCGGGACCCCCTACCCGAGATCGGCTGGTTTTGACACCGACATTGGTGCTTTCATTGAGAGTTCCACTATGCCGTCAACAGAAGGTTCGATGGCTCGTTCGATCATCTACAATGATGTTGTTTCCGGGGAAACCTTCCTCCTTGATCATCTTTTTGTGTTTGGTGGCTTCGCGCTACGTGCCAACTTGATTGGCCACCTTGAACAGATCAACAGCTACGCCCCTGTGAGGGAGTCCTGGACTAAGGGGTCCTCGGGCGTCCGACCTATTATCCATGGGCCAGACTGATGGGCTGTGAAGACATGAAGACCGAAGATTGTACCCGTGTCCGGATTGGACTCTACTTGGCGTGGAAGGCAAGCTTGGCAACCGACTATGTAGATTCCTTCTTATGTAACTGACTCCATGTAAATCCTAGATCCCCCCGGTGTCTATATAAACCGGAGGGGTTAGTCCGGAAAGGATATACACATTACCATAGTCATACATGCTAGACTTCTAGGGTTTAGCCATTACGATCTCGTGGTAGATCAACTCTTGTAACACTCATATTCATCAAGATCAATCAAGCAGGAAGTAGGGTATTACCTCCATAGAGAGGGCCCGAACCTGGGTAAACATCGTGTCCCCCGTCTCCTGTTACCATCGATCCTAGACGCACAGTTCGGGACTCCCTACCCAAGATCCGCCGGTTTTGACACCGACATTGGTGCTTTCATTGAGAGTTCCACTGTGCCATCAACAAAAGGTTCGATGGCCCCTTCAATCCTCGATAGTGACGCCGTCCAAGGAGAACCCTTCCTCCCCGGACAGATCTTTGTGTTCGGCAGCTTTGTACTGCGGGCCAACTCGCTTGGCCATCTGGAGCAGATCGATAGCTACGCCCCTGGCCACCAGGTCAGATTTGGAAGCTTGAACTACGTCGCGAACGTCCGAGGAGACCTGATCTTCGACGAATTCGTGACCGCGACGATCGCTCGCCCCGATGAACATGACTTAAATCTCTCATCGGATCACATCCAGGAGATGGTTCCTGTTGCTGCAATGGCCTTAGAACCAGAGCAGATCGTGCCATCCAAAGCCATAGAGTCCGCGGTGCTGGAGCCGCACACGGACTCAACACCCTGCAATATTTGTGTCAACGGATCTTCGGACTCGTCTCCGGCTATAAGTTCCGGACCGTGTACGCCTGCAGACACCGAGCTAGATCGGTTATCGACCTTCGAATTCGGTGCCGCAGATGTTTTCCAGCACTCACCTTTGGGCGATGTGCTGAACTCTTTAAAGAATTTGTCCTTGGAGAAGGACTCGCAGCCGAACTATGTTCGGTTCGAGTTAGAGGCTGATGATGGGGAATTTTGCTTCCCACCCGCCACCCACTTCATAGCTACTGTCGAGGACTTAACCGACGAGCTCGATTATGGCTCCGAAGACATCGACGGTATGGGCGACGATGCCGACAAGGAGCAGGGCCAAGACCCGCCATTCACTAGACGTTGGACGACCACCTCTTCGTACGACGTGTACATGGTTGATACACCTAAAGGATCTGGCGACGACAAAGAAGATCCAGTCGCGAATAAACCTTCTGAGACACAATCCAAGCGTCGGCGCCCTAAACGCCGCTCTAAGCCTCGTCGCTCAAAAGATGGCAACACCGCCACCGGAGAAAATAGTACTCCGGGTGACGCTGAAAACAATGAAGGCCCTGTTGGAGCTGCATCCGAACAGGAGGAGCAAGACAACGGGCAAGATGACCCTGATAAACAGGCCATGCCCAATGACCTGGATGATGATAGTTATCGTCCAGTCTCCGAGGATGATGAGAGCCTCGACAATGAGGACTTCATCGTGCCTGAGGCACCCCTCGAGCAGGAGCGCTTCAAGCGCCAACTAATAGCCACTGCAAGAAGCCTTAAGAAGAAGCAGCAGCAGCTCCAAGCTGATCAAGACCTGCTCATTGACAGGTGGACTGATGTCCTGGCAGCCGAAGAATACGGCCTCAAGCTCCCAACCAAGAGTTACCCAAAGCGCAGACTGCTACCTCAGTTCGACGAGGAGGCACCAGATCCCCCGTGTAATGCGGAACGACCACCACGAGGTCGGGACAGTGCGGCGGACCGACCACCCCGCGGTCGGGATAAAACGACAACTCAGGCCGAACAACAGCCCGCCCCACCACCCCGTAAACACAGGGACAGGCCAGCTCGGGACCATACATACGACCTTCGGCAAGAATTGGACAGCAGAGCGGGACACACCAAATCGATCTACGGATCGGGAGAACGCTTCCCTACTCGGGACGACGGCTACCTATTCGGACGTGACAAACCTAGTCACACCCGGGCCGATGACCGCAGACAGACTTCATCGGAAGTGCGCCGTGACGCGGCCCGATATAGAGGCGCCGCACACCCTCTCTGCTTCACAGATGAGGTGCTGGATCACGAATTCCCCGAGGGGTTCAAACCCGTCAACATTGAATCATACGACGGAACAACCAATCCCGCAGTATGGATTGAGGACTTTATTCTCCACATCCACATGGCCCGTGGAGACGACCTCCACGCCATCAAATACCTCCCACTAAAGCTCAAAGGGCCAGCTCGACACTGGCTAAATAGCTTGCCTGAAAACTCCATCGGCAGCTGGGAGGATTTGGAAGAAGCCTTCCTTGACAACTTCGAAGGTACATATGTCCGGCCACCCGATGCCGATGACTTAAGCCACATAGTTCAACAACCTGGAGAATCAGCCAGAAAATTCTGGACTAGGTTCCTAACCAAAAAGAACCAGATCGTTGACTGTCCGGATGCCGAAGCCCTAGCGGCCTTTAAGCACAACATCCGTGACGAATGGCTAGCACGTCACCTTGGCTAAGAAAAACCGAAGTCCATGGCAGCCCTTATGACGAATGGCTAGCACGTCACCAGTTCAGATTTGGAAATCTGAATTATGTCACTCATATCCGAGGAGACTTGATCTTCGAAGGGTTCGCGGCTCCGACCATCGCTCTGGCCTTAGATCCGGAGCAAACCAACAGGTCCGAAGATGGGAGTTTAGAACCCACCGGACTCTCTGCGATTATGGAGCTTACTACCGTAGACCCAGAGGAGACTGTGTCATCGGCAAGCCTGGAGTCAAACTGGATTCCCCTTATCATTGAAAAGCCGGACTCTCCCCCGGACACCCGCTCCGGACTCTCGAGGCCCACGTCAAGTGAGCATGGCCAGGAGGCTCCTCCCCCGCCTAGCTCTGGACTCTCGCTTCCCCGTCCAAACCTCGCTTTTGAACGAGGCCCTGGACCTAATGCGATCCCTCGCCATTACAGAGGAATCACTTCCGAACTACGCTCAGCCCGGACTAGGGGCTGAAAGCGGGGAATTTTATGTCCCACCCACCACCCACTTCATAGCCATTGTCGAAGATCTAACCGACATGCTGGACTACGCCTCCGAAGACATCGACAACATGAACGATGATGCCGGAGACGAACAAGGCCAAGACCCGCCGTTTACCGAACGTTGGATGGCCACCTCCACATATGACGTGTATATGGTGGACACACCTAAAGAGGATGACAACGACGGCATGAAGGATCCGGTTGAGGACAAGCCTGTGGAGGCACCTCCAAATCGTCTACGTCAGCGGAGCCGCTCAAAATCGCGTCGCAAAAAAGACAGTAATACCGGCAACGGAGACAATAACACTCCAGAGAATGCCGAAGACCCCGAAGCCCCCGTCGAGCCAACATCCAAACAGGATGATTGGGAGGAGGGGCAAGTTAACCCTGACGATCCAGTCGGGAATGAGGACTCGGAGGATAGTAACTATCTACCACCCTCCGAGGATGATGTCAGCCTCGGCGACGAAGACTTCATCGTGCCAGAGGAACCCCTCGAGCAAGAGCGCTTCAAGCGCCAGCTAATTGCAACAGCGAGAAGCCTCAAAAAGAAGCAGCAACAGCTCCAAGCCAAATAGGATACACTCAACGACAGATGGACCCAGGTCCTAGCCGCTGAAGAGTATGGCCTTCAGCGCCTAGCAAAGAGTTATCCGAAGCGTCGGCTACTACCACAATTTGATGACGAGGCCCTCGAGCCAATACCATCAAGACATGACCGCACTGATGAACCAGACCGGCCACCATGTGGATGAGACAGAGCGGCCACTCAGGCGGAACACCAGCCCGCACCACTTCGCCGTAGAGGCAGAGAGACAGCGGCCCCAGGATACACCTATGACCTACGACAGGACCTGGACAATAGAGCAGGCCATGACAGATCAATCTATGGATCAAGGGGGCGTGCCCCAACGTGAGAAGACGGCCATCAGGCCTGGCGCGGCAGGCACAACCTCACCCGTGCAGAAAACCGCATACGGACTTCATCCGAACTGCGTCGTGACATCGCCTGATACAGAGGCGCCGCACACCCCTTATGCTTCACCGATGAGGTAATGGAGCACCAGTTCCCAGAAGGGTTTAAACCCGTGAACATTGAATCATACGATGGAATGACAGATCTTGCAGTATTGATCGAAGATTTTCTTCTCCACATTCACATGGCTCGCGGTGACGATCTCCATGCCATCAAGTACCTCCCCCTAAAACTCAAGGGACCAGCACGGCACTGGTTAAACAGCCTCCCAGAAAACACTATTGGTAGCTGGGAAGATTTGGAAGATACCTTTAGAGACAACTTCCAAGGTACCTATGTTCGTCCTCCATATGCCGATGACCTTAGTCACATAGTCCAGCAACCCAGAGAGTCAGCCCGGAAACTCTGGACCAGGTTCTTAATTTAAAAGAACCAAATTGTCGATTGTCCGGACGCCGAAGCCCTCGCGGCCTTTAAACACAGCGTCCGTGACGAGTGGCTCGCCCGACACCTCGGCCAAGAAAAACCGAAGTCCATGGCAGCTCTTACCGCACTCATGACCCGCTTTTGCGCAGGAGAAGATAGCTGGTTAGCTCATAAAAGCAACAGCACCAGCGACCCTGGTACCTCTGAAGCCAGAGATGGCAACGGCAAGCCACGACACAACAAACACAAGCATCGAAGCAACAATGAAGATACCGAAGACACTACGGTCAACGCTGGATTCAGTGGCTCTAAACCCGGTCAGCGGAAGAAGCCATTCAAAGGAAACAAAGATGGTCCATCTAGTTTGGACAGAATACTCGATCGGCCTTGCCAGATTCATGGCACCCCTGACAAGCCTGCAAATCATTCCAACTGAAATTGTTGGGTCTTTAAACAGGCTGGTAAGCTAAACACCGAACATAAGGGGAAAGGACCGCCCAGCGAGGACGACGATGAAGAGCATCGCCCACCGAACACAGGGGGACAGAAGAAATTTCCCCCGGAGGTCAAAACAGTGAATATGATATACGTTACTCATATCCCTAAGCGGGAGCGCAAGCGCGCATTAAGGGACGTCTATGCCATAGAGCCAATCGCCCCAAAATTCAACCTCTGGTCAGCCTGTCCGATCTCTTTCGATCACAGAGACCATCCGACCAGTATCCTTCATGGAGGTTCGGCGGCATTGGTCCTCGATCCAATTATCAACGGATTACATCTCACATGAGTCCTTATGGACGGCGGCAGCAGTCTTAACCTGATCTATCAGGACACTGTCCGCAAAATGGGTATTGATCCGTCAAAAATCAAACCCACTAAAACCACCTTTAAAGGAGTAATACCTGGTGTAGAGGCCCACTGCACGGGCTCAATAACACTGGAAGTGGTCTTCGGTTCGCCGGATAATTTCCGAAGCGAAGACTTGATCTTCGACATCGTCCCTTTCCGCGGTGGCTATCACGCACTGCTCGGACGGACCGCGTTTGCCCGTTTCAATGCGGTCCCGCACTATGCTTATTCAAAGCTCAAGATGCCCGGACCACGTGGCGTTATGACATTCAATGGAAACATGGAGCACTCCCTCCGCACTGAGAGCATACTGCAGCCCTCGCAGCTGAAGTACAGGATGGCCTTATCAAGCCGAATATTACACCGGCAGTCAAGCCCCCGGACACTGTCGAACGAGTCCGGTCTACCCTACAGAATGACAGTACGGCTTGTCCAGAGCTAGATTAGCAATTCGGCCTCCATCAAAACCCCAAGCTGATTGCGGCATACATACCGCGCGTACATAACTATGCACTAAAGATACCATGGGCAAAGACGGAGGCACACTAAAAACAAGGCCCACAATACGGCTCGACCCTAGCCGGACCATCATATTTTCCCCTTTTTTTTCTTCTTATTTTTACCTTTCAGGTTCTTTACAACCCACGTCACTTTTCAATGATACCAAGGGCCCCTTTCCAGGCCCCTTATGTATACTCGATCGTTGATCCTCTCAAAGGATCATACACCAAGGCAAAAAGCGGCGCAGACGTGCGGCAGAGTGTCCAAAGGATCTTCAAGATCATCTTTTCATTTTAGGACCTGTATACAGCTTTCTCTTGTTCTCGGCATGTAAAATAGCCTTGATGCTTTTGGCATCTTCTGTAAAAATACGTTTTGACGTACCAATCAGACTATAATGGAAACAGTTTCGCCCAACCTTGTTCGGTATTGGCTTATTTCTTAATCTGTCTTCCCCCTTTACGTCAGATTGGCATATACACCTCGGCACGATTTTAATCGCCATGGGCTCTATTCAGCCATATATATTTTCAAAAACAGAAAGTCCGAACACTCTCAGAGTAGACTTCGGCATCTCGAATACTGCATTATATGCATCGGCTCTGAATCATGTCTTTGGTCAATAGTTGGGTTGCCCGGCTCTTGTGTTTGCTACCTTACGTTCCGCTTGTTCGGCTAAGGTACTAAAGGGAGAACTACTGCGATTGTGTTTCTGGTTCGCCCGGTCAAGCACCTCAGTAGAGAAAGCCGAAAACTGACTGTCATGATGCGGCGAGAGCTGGTCAGCAATTCGGCGACTTACTAAATCTCTAACGATTTCTTCCGTGTTACACGCAGAACTGGCTCTTTCCGGACACGCGCTTAAGGCATCCAAAGTTCGGATAGCCGCGTACGCACCAGGGGCTATTTTACAGTCCCATTGTCAAACTCCTATGGCTAAGTGAGAATGATAAAACCGCATAGTCCGATTGCCTGGTTCGCCGCGCTGTCACCTCCTTTACGGACCAAGACGTTGGGTCAAGTGTGGTCATGTGCTATTCTGAACGCCCCCGTAGTATCTACGTGGGGGCTAAAGCCGACGACTGGTAAACTCTCAAGAATAAAAAACAGCCGCACAGGAGGAAAAATACTTTAAGATAAAAGGCACAAATATATTACAAAAGCCGTGGTTTATAATACAATGTCCGGGCAGTTCGGATACATTCATTCGAACATGATATCCTTCGAGCATTGACCCTCTATCAAACGGGCACCCTCTAGGACGTCTTCGAAATAGCGCTCTGGCTTGCGGTGGTCCTTGCCTCCTGGCGGGCCCTCGACTGCCACGACGACGGCCTTCATTTTTGCCTAGTGCATCTTGACACGGGCAAAGGCCATCCGCGCACCCTCTATACATGACGACCGCTTGACCGCGTCAATTCGGGGCAGCACGTCGACGAGTCGCTGCACCAGGCCGAAATAGCTACTTGGAATGGGTTCGGTTGGCCACAGCTGGACTATGACATCCCTCATGGCCAATCCGGACATCCTATGCAGCTCGGCCCACTGCGCCATCCGGTCATTCAACAGCGCTGGGCGCTCCTGCGCCGCGAACTGTGACCAGAATAGCTTCTCCGTCATGTGCCCCTCCTGGGCCTGGAAGAACTGCGCGGCGTTGGCGGCACCCTTCGGAAGATCCGCAAAGGCGTCTGGAGCACTCCACAGTCGAGTGAGCAAGGCATACTTCTGATTACCGAATTTACTCTGTAAGAGAAAGGGCTTACCAGCCGCTATCTGTTCGGCCTGCTTGATCTCCTCGTGCGCTGCTCGGGATTCGGCCCGCGCCTCCTTGGCCTCTTGAAGGGCCTTAGCAAGGTCGGTCGCCTGGGCTTTATTCTTCTCCTCTAGGGACTCGCACTTGCTGGCGGCGTACTTGAGCGCTTGCTCCACTTTGGTCACCCGCTCCTCGTATTGGCGATGGACGACATGTTCGGACTTCAAGTCCTCGGCCGCTTTATCAGTGGCAGCCTTGTTCACCCTTGCCCGCTCCTTGGCCCGGGCAAGTTCACCCCTGAGGGTCTCGACCGCAGAAGCACTGCCTGCAATCATACACATAGCACTGCATGAGCTTCGACTCAGAGTCTGCATATTAATACAGGCATGAACGAGATATTCTGAAGCATACCTTGCGCCTCATCAAACCTCTTGTTGATGCGGACAAGATCCTCATCTGCCAGCCCCAGCTTCTGCTTGACCTCGGATACCTCGGCGGCCTGGGCGGTTGCCGCTACCAGTGAAGCCTGTTTCTCAAAATAGACAAGTACATTATCTCCTGCGAATATTATCGATCCTCTGTCCGACCTTTTTCCAAAATCCGAACAGAGTCGCAGGGGCTACTATCTATATACTGGCATATTTTTCATATGAAAAGCGGCCAAGAATATTACATCGCCTACCACAAAGCCTGTTAGCAGGCTAGTGAAGGCTTCGTTCAGCCCGCTCTTGGCGGACTGAACCTTCTCAACCACCACACCCATCAGGGTGCGGTGCTCCTCCATGATGGAAGCACGTTGCAGTGCCTCCATCAGTGTGTTCGGCGCCTCCGGATTAGTGGAGGGTCGCCGCTGGAGTTGGCGCTCCCCCCTCCCTTGAAGGGGGTCGCTTTTTCGGTTTCGGAGCCACTTGGGTGTCTGGAACAGTGTTTGGCTGGGGGCCGAACTGGTCAAGGCCCCCACCGTCAGTCTCCGTGGGGATTGCACCCCCCATGTTTTCGGCAGCCGAGGCGTTACCCTCTGGCGCCATCTTGGCAGCCTCCCGCACCTCTCCGTAGCCCAGAGAGGCCCTTCGGGACAACACTCCGGTGTCGTCCAGGGCGGTTGGCGGGGAGGCTCGTGGAGGCGCCTCGCTCTCCATCATCCTCGGATCCAAAGAATTCCCCTCCGATAATGATTGTTGGGGGATATCGTGGGCCGGACTACACCGAACAATGTGTTAGATTACAATCATAAAGGCCGGACATATACATAGTATCTTTGAATACTTACGATTCAGCCAGGGGCTTCAGCCTGGGGTGCCACTCAGGGATGGCTTCGGCATCGAATCCGAGCCGTCCGGGAGGGATATTTTCCCCCTCTTGGGCGCCTCCGCCTCTGGGTCTACAGAGGCCGCCCTCTTCTTCCTCCTCCCCTTAGGGGAAGAATTGCTTTCTGCCTCCTCCTCCTCTTCGTCTTCATCTCCCTCGCGGGAGGAGTGAGCTTCGGTCTCTTCGGACATGGCGTCCGAAGTACCTTTATGGTGGAGGCCGCTTTCGGCCTCCTTGCTCTGTTTCTTCTTGTCCTTCTTCACCGGCGCCTGGTATGGCGCCGGGACCAGCATCCTCATTAGAAGAGGATCAGCTGGGTTTTTGGGCAGTGGAGTTGGACATCTGATCCGCTCCGCCTTCTTTGTCCAGCCCTGTTTAGGGGATGGAATCCTCAAATACACCCCTTTGATTGATGAACTAAGCTATGTTCAGAAATCGAACAATTACTGGGGTGGCTGGATGATTGCAGTCAAGGCCAACGTCCTCGGATGTCTTCGGCCACGACTGCTAAGCCTTGAAGAGCAGCTTCCAGATCTCTTTGTGCGTCATGCCAAAGAATCGCTGCAGGGTCCATGGCCCTTCCGGATTGAACTCCCACATATGGAGAGGCCGTCGCTGGCAGGGAAGGGTTCGGCGGATGAGCGTCACCTGGATCACGTTAGTGAGGCCGGTGCCCTGTTCTATGATATTTTTGATGCACTTTTGCAGCATGAACACCTCGTCCGATGATCCCCAATCCAGACCCTTGTTGGTCCATGATGCAAGCCGCAGCAGGGGTCTGGATCTGAATGCAGGAGCGGCCGCCCACTTGGTGTCGCAGGGTTCGGTGATGTAAAACCACTCCTGCTGCCATATTTTGATGGTCTCCACAAAGGCCCCTTTGGGCCAGGTAACGTTGAGGAGCTTGCTCACCATGGCACTACCACAATCCGCATGCTGCCCGCCGAGCACCTTCGGCTTCACATTGAAGGCATTAAGCCACATGCCAAAGTGTGGGGGAATGAGGAGGAATGCCTCACACACGGCGATGAACGCCGAGATGTGGAGGAAGGAGTTCGGGGCTAGATCGTGAAAATCCAGCCCGTAATAGAACATGAGACCGCAGACAAAGGGGTGAAGGGGAAACCCTAGTCCGCGAAGGAAGTGTGGGATGAATACCACCCTTTCACCTGGCTCCAGAGTGGGGATGATCTGCTCTGGGGTAGGAAGCCCGTGTGTGATCTCCGCAGTCAAGTACCTCGCCTCCCGGAGCTCCTTGGCGTCCTCCTCCGTCACGGAGGAGGCCATCCACTTGCCTTGAGAACCGGATCCATGAAGGAAATATGCCCTAGAGGCAATAATAAAGTTGTTATTTATATTTCCTTATATCAGGATAAATGTTTATTATTCATGCTAGAATTGTATTAACCGGAAACTTAGTGCATGTGTGAATACATAGACAAACAGAGTGTCATTAGTATGCCTCTACTTGACTAGCTTGTTAATCAAAGATGGTTAAGTTTCCTAACCATAGACATGAGTTGTCATTTGATGAACGGGATCACATCATTAGAGAATGATGTGATTGACAAGACCCATCCGTTAGCTTAGCACGATGATCGTTTAGTTTGTTACTATTGCTTTCTTCGTGACTTATACATGTTCCAATGACTATGAGATTATGCAAATCCCGAATACCGGAGGAACACTTAGTGTGCTATCAAACATCACAACGTAACTGGGTGATTATTAAGATGCTCTAAAGGAGTCTCCAATGGTGTTTGTTGAGTTGGCATAGATCGAGATTAGGATTTGTCACTCCGATTGTCGGAGTGGTATCTCTGGGCCCTCTCGATAATGCACATAACTATAAGCCTTGCAAGCAATGTGACTAATGAGTTAGTTACGGGATGATGCATTACGGAATGAGTAAAGAGACTTGCCGGTAACGAGATTGAACTAGGTATTGAGATACCGATGATCGAATCTCGGGCAAGTAACTAACATACCGATGACAAAGGGAACAACATATGTTGTTATGCGGTTTGACCGATAAAGATCTTCATAGAATATGTGGGAGCCAATATGAGCATCCAGGTTCCTCTATTGGTTATTGACCGGAGATGAGTCTCGGTCATGTCTACATAGTTCTCGAACCCGTAGGGTCCGCACGCTTAACGTTCGATGATGATCGGTATTATGAGTTTATGTGTTTTGATGTATCAAAGGATGTTTGGAGTCCCAGATGTGATCACGGACATGACGAGGAGTCTCAAAATGGTCGAGACATAAAGATTGATATATTGGACAATGTTATTCGGACACCGGATGAGTTCCGGGGGTCACCGAATAAATATCGGAGTGCCGGGGGGTTATCGGAACCCCCGGGGGAACTAATGGGCCAAATGGGCCTTGTGTGAGAGAGAGGAGGGGCCCCTAGGGCTGGCCGCGCTGCCCCCCCTTGAGGAGTCCGAATTGGACTAGGAGGGGGCGGCGCCCCCCTCTTTCCCTCTCCCTCTCTCCCTCTCCTTCCTTCCCCCTCTCTTCCCTTGTTGGAAACCTACTAGGAGTAGCGATCCAACCTCAAACGGTCGAATCTCTGTGCTTAAGTGTCATCCCTAGATCGGTAATGCTGACACACAGTACTCGAAGGATTTATAACAGAGTGCAATCACACACTTATTACATCGAATGTCTCCAAAAGAGGACTTATTACAATAAATATGGCTTAAGGCCATCTAAATAAGATAACAGCGGAAGGCTTGGAAGATAAAGTGAGTCCATAACCTCCAACGGCATAGCTGAGTGCATGACAACGACCTAGCGCACCTTACTCTTCGTTTGAAAAGTCTGTAACATGATACGTTGCAGCCCGAAAACGGGTCAGCACATGGAATATGCTGGCAATATAACACAGTAGAGCAAGGAAACAGTTAAATGCTATCACTATATGCATATATGGCTGGTGGAGGCTATATGGTTATACTGTTTTGCGAAAAGCCAATTCTTCCCTACAACAAAGGAATACATTTTGTTTAACTATCATGGTGGTTGAAACATTGAGAAGGTACATCCCCATCTCAATCCCAATTAAACAAGTAATTAACAACCCAACAAATTAATTTGGAGTGATGAGATCAACATGATAATCCAAGAACCAGATACTCAAGATGTCCATAACCGGAGACACGGCTAACCATGATTAGTTTATACACTCTGCAGAGGTTTGCGCACTTTTCCCCACAAGACTGGATCTCCCCCGTTGGATTTCTCGCACTGCATGGTGTTTGAGAAACGGATGACCGAGACACAGTCTTTTAGAAGCATTAACTCTAACCCTGGGTAGACAGTACCAACCTACATCCCCTACATCTGCTAGCCTACCACTGGAAGAGGTTATGCAACATACTCAACTATGCTAGAGCCCATAATAGCTTGTGACTGCACACGGAAGTTTCTGCTACCTCTTGAGCACTACGTTGGTTTTCCCTTGAAGAGAAAAGGGTGATGCAGTAAAGTAGCGTAAGTATTTCCCTCAGTTTTTGAGAACCAAGGTATCAATCCAGTAGGAGGCCACGCACGAGTCCCTCGCACCTATACAAACAAATAAAATCCTCGCAACCAACGCAATAAAGGGGTTGTCAATCCCTTCACGGTTACTTACAAAAGTGAGATCTGATAGATATGATAAGATAATATTTTTGGTATTTTTATGATAAAGATGCAAAGTGAAGAAAGCAAAATAAAAACGGTGCCAGAAATAGCTTGTTGTTGGGAGATTAAATATGATGGAAAATAGACTCGGGGACCATAGGTTTCACTAGTGGCTTCTCTCGAGAGCATAAGTATTACAGTTGGTAAACAAATTACTGTTGAGCAATTGACAGAATTGAGCATAGTTATGAGAATATCTAGGTATGATCATGTATATAGGCATCACGTCCGTGACAAGTAGACCGACTCCTGCCTGCATCTACTACTATTACTCCACACATCGACCGCTATCCAGCATGCATCTAGATTATTAAGTTCAAAAGAACATAGTAACGCTTTAAGTAAGATGACATGATGTAGAGGGATAAACTCATGCAATATGCTATAAACCCCATCTTGTTATCCTCGATGGCAACAATACAATACGTACCTTGCTGCCCCTACTGTCACTGGGAAAGGACACCACAAGATTGAACCCAAAGCTAAGCACTTCTCCCATTGCAAGAAAGACCAATCTAGTAGGCCAAGCGAAACTGATATTTCGAAGAGACTTGCAAAGATAACCAATCATACATAAAAGAATTCAGAGAAGATTCAAATATTGTTCATAGATAAACTTGATCATAAACCCACAATTCATCGGTCTCAACAAACACACCGCAAAACAAGATTACATCGAATAGATCTCCCCGAGAAAGGGGGAGAACATTGTATTGAGATCCAAAGAGAGAGAAGAAGCCATCTAGCTAATAACTATGGACCCGAAGGTCTGAGGTAAACTACTCACACATCATCGGAAGGGCTATGGTGTTGATGTAGAAGCCCTCCGTGATGAATGCCCCCTCCGGCGGAGCACCGGAAAAGTCCCCAAGATGGGATCTCACGGGTACAGAAGGTTGCAGCGGTGGAATTATGTGATGCCCCCGTTTTGACCGTACACTAATCATGCACGCAAATGTGTACGATCAAGATCAGGGACTCACGGGAAGATATCACAACACAACTCTAAAACATAAATAAGTCATACAAGCATCATAATACAAGCCAGGGGCCTCGAGGGCTCGAATACAAGTGCTCGATCACAGACGAGTCAGCGGAAGCAACAATATCTGAGTACAGACATAAGTTAAACAAGTTTGCCTTAAGAAGGCTAGCACAAACTGGGATACAGATCGAACGAGGCGTAGGCCTCCTGCTTGGGATCCTCCTAACTACTCCTGGTCGTCGTCAGCGGCCTGCACGTAGTAGTAGGCACCTCCAGTGTCGTAGGAGTCATCGTCGATGGTGGCGTCCGGCTCCTGGGCTCCAGCATCTGGTTGCGGCAACCAGGTAGAAAGGAAAGGGGGAAAAAGAGGGAGAAAGGCAACCGTGAGTACTCATCCAAAGTACTCGCAAGCAAGGAGCTACACTACATATGCATGGGTATATGTGTAAAGGGGCATATCAGTGGACTGAACTGCAGAATGCCAAAATAGGAGGGGGATAGCTAATCCTGTCGAAGACTACGCTTCTGGCCATCTCCATCTTGCAGCATGTAGAAGAGAGTAGATTGAAGTCCTCCAAGTAGCATCGCATAGCATAAATCCTACCCGGCGATCCCCTCCGTCGCCCTGTTAGAGAGCGATCACCGGGTTGTATCTGGCACTTGGAAGGGTGTATTTTATTCAGTATCCGGTTCTAATTGTCATAAGGTCAAGGTACAACTCCGGGTCGTCCTGTTACCGAAGATCACGGCTATTCGAATAGATTAACTTCCCTGCAGGGGTGCACCACATAACCCAACACGCTCGATCCCATTTGGCCGAACACACTTTTCTGGGTCATGCCCGGCCTCGGAAGATCAACACGTCGCAGCCCGACCTAGGCTCAACCGAGAGGTCAACACGCCGGTCTAAATCCTATGCGCGCAGGGGTCTGGGCCCATCGCCCATTGCACACCTGCACGTTGCGAGGGCGGCCGGAAGCAGACCTAGCCTAGTGGTGTTCCAGTCCAATCCGGCGCGCGCCGCTCTGTCGCTGACGTCAAAAAGAGCTTCGACTGATACCACGACGCCGGGATACCCATAACTATTCCCGCGTAGATGGCTAGTGCGTATAGACCAAATGGCCAGACTCAGATCAAATACCAAGATCTCGTTAAGCGTGTTAAGTATCCGCGAACGTCGACCAGGGCCAGGCCCACCTCTCACCTAGGCGGTCTCAACCTGCCCTGTCGCTCCGCCACAAAGATCCACTTGCGGGTACTCCTACGAGCCGACCCGACTTTAGTCATCACATGTGTCATGTATTTAGTATAAAAGTATATACCCGTGATCACCGCCCAGGTGATCACGGCCCGATAGTATAGCACAGCAGACGGACAAGAATGTAGGGCCACTGATGGAAAACTAGCATCCTATACTAAGCATGTAGGATTGCAGGTAAAGGTAACAACAGTAGTAGCAAGGATAGGCTATGCATCAGGATAGGATATCAGAAAGAAGTAACATGCTACACTACTCTAATGCAAGCAGTATAGAGAAGAATAGGCGATATCTGGTGATCAAGGGGGGGCTTGCCTGGTTGCTCTGGCAAGTAGGAGGGGTCGTCAACTCCGTAGTCGAACTGGGCAGCAGCAGCGTCGGTCTCGTAGTCTACCGGAGAGAAGAGGGGGGAAGAAACAGTAAATACAATGCAAACATAAGCATGACGATGCGTGACATGACAATGAGCAGTGCGAGGTGTGTCCTAACGCGACAGTTGGTGGTACCGGCGAAGGGGGGAACATCCGGGAAAGTATTCCCGATGTTTCGCGTTTTCGGACAGACGGACCGGAGGGGGAAAGTTGCGAGTTCGATAGGTTAGGGAGGTGTGGTGGACGAACGGACTGCGTATCTGGATTCGTCTCGTCGTTCTGAGCAACTTTCATGTACAAAGTATTTCCATCCGGGTTACAGATTAAAAGATATGATTTTCAAAAGAATTTATTAATTTCTGGAATTTAATTAATTATTTAATTTAATTCGAAATTTGGATTTATGACATCAGCATGATGTCATGCTGACGTCAGCAGTCAACGTTGACCGTCGACCTGGTCAACCTGACAGGTGGGTCCCACCTGTCAGTGACTGTTAGTTAATTATCAGTAGTTAATTAGGTTAATTAGTTATTAGTTTAATTAATCTTAATTAATTAATATTAACATGATTAAATAAGTTAATTAATTATCTTAATTAATTAATTAATTATTTTTATTATTTATTTTTATTTTATTTTTTTCATTTCCTTTTTTTATTTCGTTCTGGGGCTGGGCCCTGTTTGTCATAGGCCAGGGGCGGACATGTCCGCCCGGGCCCTTTGGGCACCGGACTTGTCCGGGCTCGGCCATAGTGGGCGCGGGCGCACGGGCGAGCGGGCGCGCGTGCGGCCGTGGGCGCGCACGAGCGCGCGGTCGGGCTCGGTCGCCGCGCGGGCGAGCGCGGGCGCTGGACCTGGACGCGGCCAGCCGGGGCCACGGCAAGGGGGGGGGTTCGCCGGCGTGGCAGCGGCGAGGCCACGGCAGGGCAGAAGGGGAGGAGCAGGGCGCGAGCGCCGGAGCGCCAGAGGTGGCCATGGGCGTGGGGCGTCGCCTGCGCGTGGGGGAAGGAGGCCGCAACGACGGGACAGGGGGCGGCCGGGGTGAGGCCACGACGGGCGCAGGCCTCGGCGGCCAGAGCGAAGGAGGGGGCCGCGGGGGCGCGGGCCGGCGGCCAGGTGCGGGTGTGCGCGACGGGGCAGAACGGGGCGAGGTGCGGGCGCGGGCACGGCGCGGTGAGCGCGCATCGGACGCGGCCGGAGCGCGTCAACCGCGGGCGAGATCGGCGGGGACCGCGGCGACGAGCGCGAGCGCACGAGGGAGAGGGAGGGAGCGAGGCGGGGCTCACTGGGGCCGTAGGGGGATTGGCAGCGGGGCGCGAGGCGGTTGACGGCGACGACCGGGCGACGAGGAGGCAGGCCGTTGAGGTGGGGGAAGCAGGCCGGCGGGGCAGCGCTCCGGCGAGGGCGAGCTCCGGGTGGCGACGGGGTTCGGCGGTGGTCTCCTCCCGATCCAGATCGGGGGAGGCAGGAGGAGATATTTCGGGGGGGAGTGGGTGGCCGTCGGTGGTGAGTGGGG